>NC_065592.1:22250227-22555454 GCF_024542745.1 Macaca thibetana thibetana | reverse complement strand
GGTTTATGTTTGCTTGTTTGCTTTTGAAAATGGGACCTGGTAGGTGGGAAGTAAAAACGTTCCCTTAGAACAAATTAGATAAATTCCTGGAAATCACACACATAGTGGAAGAATGAAGATGTTTGTAAGTTGATATTTCAGAACCAAAACTTCAGGAAGGACCTTGGCAACATCTAAGCCAAGATGTTTTCCTGCTATAAGCAAGAAATGTAGGCTCAGAGAATGAAAGTGTTTTTCTCTGTTTCAACTAGAATATCTGTTTCAGAGCTAGAAGCAGAAGTCAAGGTCATTTTTCCCCATCTGAGCCCAAACTCCCTGGGCAAAGCAGTCATAGAAGAAGTCTATTTAAGTTTCTCCAGAAGCAGTTCAGAAGATCGGAATTTGACTGTAAATGGCTTATTTGGAAAGTGATTTCAGAAATAACTAGTAGAGGAGTTAGGAAATAAGGCAGGGAAGAAAAAGAAGGCCATAAAGAATAGTTTATAAAGCCAGATGCCACTGTGGGCAACAGAAGGTGCATTGTGCTGGGGCATTCTGAAAACAACAGAAATGCCTCGGAGATAGCCCACTGGAGTGGCAAGGGAGGTGAGGCATCTGTTAACCAACCCCAACAACCAGCAGTTAAGGACTGTGCTTGAAGGTCCAGTGATTCTTGGCACTCTAGCCTTCCCCAAGCATGGGCAGAGGGGTACCGAGCTGCCAAAGAACCTCTAGCCAAAGAGTCACATGTGCTGGTAACTGAAAGTCAAGCCAGCATTCATGGAGAGGGTCAGTGTTGAGGGCATGTAGGCTGGATACCAATAGTGCCTGCACTAAAATCCAAATGGAAATGAGACAGAATCTCTGATCTCGCCTAAATCTGCCAACCAGCAATCAACCAACTCACCAACCAATTAAGAAATAATTACAGCTACTACATGTGTTGGTATTCTAAGATGTTAAAGATACAGAAAGAACATTCAAGTGCTTTATCACTCTATTGATACAAATAGTCACATTGCTACACAATGGTTCCCCAGAATCAGAAACAATTCTAAGCAAAATGTTAAAAAAAAAAATCTCCTAATATTTTAGTGGGTAAGAGGTGGGATTATCTAATACCCTTAGGTAATTACATGCTAACTCTTGCATGCTAATTCCTTTCTAGAATATTTCCTATAAAACTTAATCCTTCAGGAACCATCTCAAAGGCCACCTCTTCTGTAAGATTTGCTCTAGTGGCAAAATGAGCTGATCTGCTAGGCTTAACTCCCTGTGACCTACCCCAGATCCCTAGGTTGTGCCAGACATAGGCAGTTTATACACATTCCTGCACTTCCTCATCCTTGAGCTTCAAATCAGCCAGGTTTTATAGTTAAGATAACGTGGAACCTCACTAAGGATTCAAGCAGCTCTAAATGACTGCCCAAAGCTAAGGGCACAGCCAAGGGAAAGATCTGTAACTCCCTCCCCTCCCTAAATGCCGTGGGATCCAGTAATAAGCACACCTACAAAGCAAAAAGGAAGCACACATACAACAGGAACTTACACACACACAAACACAAAAACATAGAAACAATTAGGTTACAAAATCTTCACCAGCTTCTATAACTAGTTGTATTTTTAGATGAAATATGAAAAAAAAATTGGCAACTTAGGTGCTGACCTTTTCCTAACAGTCAAAAGAGCCACCATCAACATTAGAGTGTGAAGGTTGCTGACAGTGCCATGGAGATGCCAACTTGAAAGTCCCCATCTCAGAAAAATATCCGCAAGGCTGCCGAGCATGGTGCATCCCCTCTCTTCTAGATAACTACCCTGACCCAGGTCTAGCACCTGCAAAAAAATAAATTGCCTTTAATAAGTGTGCATTTTTTCTTCTTCCTTTCATATTTTTGTAATTATTATTTTCATTTTGCTTTAAAAATCATTTTTCTCCATTAGGGTAATAAATCACTGAAGACAAGATCAACTGATGAATAATAAAATTAGTGAGGATAAACTTTTTAGAGAAACAGGATATTTATAGAACCTCAAATTATCTCCCCAAATGCTTGTTAATTACTTTAGTGGTCTCAACAAATGTTCATGAATTATCTGAAACTTTTACTTCTAGGAGGTGGATCTTAATCCCCCTCTTCTTGAGCGTATGCTGGATTTAGTAATTTGTTTCTAAATAATAGAGTGTGGAAGGAGAGAAACAGTAACTTGAGAGTGGAGAAACCTGGCAGCCACCACCTTGTACAAGTCATCAAATACATAATAAGTTGGTTGATACTATGTACTAGGATAGAATGAGAAGAGTACTTCACCTTTGTGGCATTCTTTCTCCAAATCTAGAGACCCCAGACTAATTACAAAAGTAAAAATAAAAATCAGACAAACCCTTATGGAGGGACATTCCACAAAATACCTGACCAGTGATCTTCAAAGGTGTCATGATATTAAACAAAGAAAGGCTGAGGAGGAAGAGACCATGGAGACATGAGAGCTAAATGCAATATGGTATCCTGAATTGGATCCTAGTAGAGTAAAAGGGCATCAGCGGAGAAACTGGGGAAATAATAACAAAGGTCTTTAGTTAATAGTGTTGCACCCTGGGATCACTTAGTTTAATCTCATCACATTAGAGACGGGGGAAAGCTCAGAAAGAAGAAGAGACTTGACCACAGACACTCAGCAGTTCATTTCTTGTTAATATCTTAATACATACACATACACTACGTTTATGAAAGATATGAACACTAGGGGAGGCTGGGTAAAGGGTATATGGGAATTCTCTGTGCCATCTTTGCAAAGTTTCTGCAAATCTAAAATTATTTCCAAGTAAAAAATCTTAAAAAATGCAAAAACAAATAAACATCAACAAAAAAAATCCTCCTCCCAATGGTGTAGTTACAAGCCTTGGAATGGGGCACCCAAGAGCTGGCTCCTGACTTCAGCTCACTCTCTGACTCTGGTGATACTTTTGCCTCTCAGGGCACAGTTCCTCCAACAGTTTCATGAAGAGGGGAGGAGGGAGAGGTGATTTAATAGTTTTCAAGCCATGTTCCCCAAGGCACAGCTTTGATGGTATGTGGAGTGAACTGAGAAACTGAAGTCCTGCTCCTCCAACTCCTCCGAACCTCCAGCCAGAGCAGACCCACTTTGTTGTTATATATCAGGTGTCTACGTGGACATAAACAATGCCAATCATTGTGTTTCATTTGATGAATGTGTTTCATTTGATAAATAGTTTCTGCTGTAAAATGTTAAAAAGCACTGGAATAGATCATAAATGTGGTTCACTTCTAAACTTACTTTCATTACCACTCTTCCAAGTCTTTCCTGAATTAACTGAGAATGACTTAAACACACTGTTTTTTTCCTCCTTCCCTCTCTTGTCCATTAGCTTTCTGTGGGTAAAAGCCACGTATGTCTACCTGTGTTCATCAGTCCCCAGCCCTTGTCATGAAACAGTGGTCGATATCAGGTGAATTAATGTTGGATGGAATTCCTGAAGTCAAATAACCTCTTGGAAAGTAAGTGGCTATGGGATAAATCTCTGACCCCAGGGACTTAACCAGCTTCATCTTCTGGGAAAAAGATCTCAACTAAGAGGGAGCAGTTGTAAATTATTGACTGAAGTTCAAATCCAAGGCCTGAATCAATGTTTTCTTCCTCCAGGAAGCTTTCCTTAATCACTCTGGCTAGAAGTACACTGTTTCTCCTCTGTGTTCCCACCGTCTTAGGTCTGTGCTTCTGACACAGTGCCATCTTGTATTCCCTGAATACATGACTCAGGACCCCTACCCACAAGTATGAACACCTTCATCTTGGAATAGAGATTAAGTGCTTAACATAGGACCTTGTGCGTATAAGATGCTCCATGAAGGTGGAAGAAACAAATGAACAAGGTCCAGGTCCCTTGTTTCAAATGGGTCAAAACAAAACTCCAACAGATCTGGGTTTGAAATCTAACTCTGCCAGTTCCTACAATGTGACATTAGACAAGCTGTAATGTCTCTGGGGCCCCACTCTCAAGTCTGTCACTCTGGTTAATACTGCTAATAAACTCTGTTGACCAGATCACAATTCCAGGGGTCTAACAAAAAACTTGACACACACTGAGTGGCTTGTTCACGAAATATTAGTTGAATAACTAAATTGTGACCTTTCAGCTTTCTTACCTGTAAAATAACAATACAAATACCTACTTTGCATGGCTGTGGTGAATTAAATAGCAGAGCATAAGACAAGAAATCAGCACAATGCCTAGTGCATGACAATGGCTCAATAAATGTTTGTTTTTCTTCTAGTCTTTTCCCATCAGGCATTCTCTCCAATGAGGGGACTAACTTTAAGTACCTCTCCCAGCCATGTATTTCATTATGGAGGCCAAATTAAGAATCCAAGGTGCTTACATTTCAGCAAAAGACGCTAGACCACGGAGTGTGGCATGGGGTGTAATGTATTCACAGTAGCTACGCTAAGAAAACATCTAGGCCCCCAGTTGAGAGACTACGGCAGCATCATTAGCATAACAGGTGTCTTTGCTACAAGAATGACACTTTAAAGACAAATCTCCCCCAATACGAAAGAGTGCATATTTAATTACACTTAATGCCATCTTCTCCTCTATTTCTGTGCTTGAAGGGGACACATCACCCCACAAAATTGGAAAGGTTTTTTTTAATAGAAATGGCTAGGATCCAGAACTGCTTCTTAGCTCCAGGGCCCAAAGGAAAAATGTCAACAATGGTGCTTTGGGGAAGGAAACATGGGCTTTCTTTGTTTGCTTGAAGAACATCCAGCTGAGAGAGAAAAATGATGGAAAGAGCAGAACACACTGGGACCCACGAGAGTTGAGGCTCAGCATGGGCAAGGCTCCGTGCGAATCAACATCATAGATTATTTTTAATGCTCACAGCAAACAAAATGGTGTAAGTCTAGTCATCATTCTAATTTGCATAGAAGGAAACTGAGGTTTAGCAGATATGAGTAATTTTTCCAAGGTTGCATAGCTAGTGATTGAGGCACTTAGAGTTGAACCAAGGCCCACGACTTTTTTTCTCTTTGTCTACTGTCCCAGAGGTTTCACTTTTGGGGCACATACTCTGCAAGAGGCACTGTGACACAAATTTCACATACATTATATCTCACTGAATCCACATGCCCATCGGGTAGTATTTTTCCTATTTTACAGAAAAGAAAGCCATGGCCCAAAAAGTGAATTAATTTGCCCTAAATCACAAGTAGAGGTAATGGGAAATTTGGAATTTAAACCCAAATTTGTCCACCTTTTATCCTCAGTGTCACATAACCTTGCTGTGCGAGTTTGAAGGAGTAAATTTTCATCTCTGGGTATTAGTTTTTCTCATTTACAAAAAAATACTTTTTATTGTGGTAAGAAAACTTAACATGAGATCGTGAGATATACTCTCTTTACAAATGTTTAAATGTACAACACATAATCGTTTGCTATAGGTGTAATGTGGTGCAGCAGATCCCTAGAACTTATTCATCTTGCTTGGCTGAAACTTTATACCTGTTGGGTAATAGCTGCTCATTTCCCCCTCCCTCCAGTCTCTGGAAATCACCACTCCACTCGCTGATGTTATGAATTTAACTACTTGAGGTATCTCATATAAGTGGAAGCATTTGTTTTTCTGTGACAACGAGGGTCACAGAGACATTAAATGGCCCTTGTGCCTCTAACATGCCACAATTTCATGAGTTTCTTTGTCATTAACTTTTCCCTATTTGCCACCACAGGGCATTCCTAACCTTTCATCCCCAAGGGATGCCCCTATGTCTGGCATCAGGATGTTTGGTCTCACCATTGAGTGGCTCTGTGATCTTTGACATGATAAAGTTTTCTAAACTTCAATCTCCCCATATATAAAACAGAGCTAATACTGATGACAAAAGCACAATATCAATACCTAATTGTTTTGAGGATTAAATGCAATAGTAACTGTGTGGATATTGTCTTGAATCTGCCAAAGCACTGTACAAATATTACCTAGCATTATTATAACTATTATCACTTAAGTGGAATGCATTCTTTTAAAGGTGATTATCTTTTGTCGATATAGAGTTGATTCATGAAAGTATAAATGGTCCTCATTGACCCATATATGAAAATCACTATGTTTTCCAAGATCTTCTCTTCAAAGATCCTCACTCAGTTTTGAACAGATACTTTCAAATGGATGCTCATGGCATTTTATCAGGAAGGTGAGAAAATGTTATTTTAGCACAGCAGCTATAGGCACAGACCTGGGACTCCCACATTCTGGGCTTTTATTAGTCCATTTTTATGCTGCTGATAAAGACATACCCGAGATTGGGAAGAAAAGGAGGTTTAATTTGACTTACAGTTCCACACGGCTGGGAACATCTTATAATCATGATGGAAGGTGAATGGCACTTCTGACATAGTGGCAGCAAGAGAAAATGAGGAAGAAGAAAAAGCAGAAACACCAATAAACCCACCAAATCTCATGAGACTTATTCACTATCATGAGAATACCATGGAAAAGACCAGCACCCATGATTCAATTACCTCCCCTTGGGTTCCTCCCACATGTGGGAATTCTGGGAGATACCATTCAAGTTGAGATTTGGGTGGGAACAAAGTCAAACCATATCATTCCGCCCCTGACCCCTCCAAATCTCATGTCATCACATTTCAAAACCAATCATGCCTTCCACAGTCCCTCAAAGTCTTAAATCATTTCAGCATTAACTCAAAAGTCCACAGTCCACAGTCTCATCTGAAACAAGGCAAGACCCTTCCACTTACGAGCCTGTAAAATCCAAAGCAAGGTAGTTACTTCCTAGATACAATGGGGTACAGATATTGGGTAAATACAGCTGTTCCAAATGGGAGAGATTGGCCAAAACAAAGAAGTTACAAGGCCTATGCAAGTCCAAAATCCAGCAGGGCAGTCAAATTTTAAAGCTCCGAAATGATCTCCTTGGAATCCACATCTCACATCCAGGTCGGGCTGATGCAAGAGGTGGGTTCCCAAGGTTTTCGGCAGCTCCACCCCTGTGGCTTTGCAGGGTACATCCTCCCTCCCAGCTGCTTTCATGGGCTGCCATTGAGTGTCTGTAGCTTTTTCAGGTGCCCTGTGCAAGCTGTTGATGGATCTTCCATTCTGGGGTCTGAAAGATGGTGGCCGTCTTCTCACAGCTACACTAAGCAGTATCCAAGTAGGGATGCTGTGGGGGGCTCCAATCCCACATTTCCCTCCCCTAGCAGAGGTTCTCTATGGGGGCCCTGCCCCTGCAGCAAACTTTTGCCTGGGCATAGAGGCATTTCCACACATCGTCTGAAATCTAGGCAGAGGTTCCCAAACCTCAATTCTTGCCTTCTGTGCACCTACAGGCTAAACACCATGTGGAAGCTGCCAAGGCTTGGGGCTTCAACCCTCTAAAGTCACAGGCTGAGCTGTACATTGGCCCTTTTCAGTCATGCTGGAGAGGCTGGGACACAGGACAGGAAGTCCCTGGGCTGCACACAGCACAAGGACCCTGGGCCCACTTTTTCCTCCTGGGCCTCTGGGCCTGTGATAAGAGGGGCTGCTGTGAAGGTCTCTGGCCTGAGCCGGAGACGTTTTCCCCATGGTCTTGGGGATTAACATTAGGCTCCTTGCTATTTATGTGAATTTCTGCAGGCAGCTTGAAATTTCTCTTCGAAAAAATGGATTTTTCTTTTCCACTGCATCATCAGGCTGCAAATTTTCTGAACTGTTATGCTGTTTCCCTTTTAAAATGGAATGCTTTTAACAGCACCCAAGTCACCTCTTGAATGCTTTGCTGCTTAGAAATTTCTTCTACGAGATACCATAAATCATTTCTCACAAGTTCAATGTTCTACAAATCTCTAGGGCAGGGGCAAAAGGCTGCCAGTCTCTTCACAAAAACATAACAAGAGTCACCTTTGCACCAGTTCCCAACAAGTTCCTCATCACCATCTGAGACCACCTCAGCCTGGACCTTATCGTTCATATCACTATCAGCATTTTTGTCAAAGCCTTTCAACAAATCTCTAGTAGGTTCCAAACTTTCCCACATTTTACTATCTTCTTCTGAGCCTCCCAGTTGTTCCAACCTCTGCCTGTTACCCAGTTCCAAAGTCGCTTCCACATTTTCAGGTATCTTTTCAGCAACTACTCACTCTACTGGTACCAATTTACTGTATTAGTCTTTTTTCATGTCACTGATAAAGACATACCTGAGACTGGGAAGAAAAGGTGGTTTAATTTGACTTACAGTTCCACGTGGCTGGGAACGTCTCTTAATCATGGTGAAGGGCAAAAGACACTTCCTACAGGGCAGTGGCAAGAGAAAATGAGGAAGAAGCAAAAGCAGAAACCCAATAAACCCACCAGATCTTGTGAGACTTATTCACTATCATGAGAATAGCACGAGAAAGATCAACTCCCATGATTCAATTACCTCCCCTTGGGTCCCTCCCACAACATGTGGGAATTCTGGAAGATACAATTCAAGTTGAGATTTGGGTAGGAACACAGTCAAACCATATCAGGGCTCAAGTCTGAGCTCCACCCATTCCAGTAGAAGAGTTTTTCCCTCCTGAGCCTCAGTTTTTTCACAGGTAAGGGTTAGTTAACAACAGCCTCCTCACTGGAGTGCTGCAGTGGATAAGGGAAGAGCATGTGAAGTATTTAGTTCTATTCTCGGCATATAAAAAATACTCAAAATATGTTATTATTAATAACAAAGTTTTACCGATGCATAAACAGCAGCAGCCGAAAAGATGGGGCCATGCACATGAGCACACAGAAGCAGAACAGGAGAGCTCAGGTGTCCATTTTCATTGCCCATTCCTCCGTGCCTCCTGCTTTAACATGTACTCTTTCACATGGTGTTAAACGATGAAAAACGCATTTGCTTAAAAATCCATCTGCTTTCTATAACTTCCAGAGACCAAAATCTGCACAAGCAGCAGTTCTTTGTGGCTCCTAATTAATTCCTAAACAAAGACTGCTCTGGCAGCAGCCCCGTTTATGAAACCAATTGACCTCCTGGTGCAGAAACGATGACACAGATGTTGTTGCTACGTCACAACCTCATTTTTCACTTTGCATCACTTCATCAGGGCCAACAAATCTCCACCTTCTGAGGAGTAGAAGATAGTCCCCTGGGAGGCTCTGAGACCCTAATTGTTATCTCCCATGGCTATAGTGGAGAAAGCGCCTTTCTCCACTCAGGCACTCCCAACAAAAGTCTGGGGTAGAGGCTTGGCGCAGTGGCTCACGCCTGTAATCCCAGCACTTTGGGAGGCCGAGGCACGCAGATCATGAAGTCAGGAGATCGAGACCATCCTGGCTAACATGGTGAAACCCCGTCTCTACTAAAAATACAAAAAATCAGCTGGGCATGGTGGCATGTGCATGTAATCCCAGCTGCTCAGGAGGCTGAGGCAGGAGAATCGCCTAAATCTGGGAGGTGGAGGTTGCAGTGAGCCGAGATCGCACCACTGCACTCCAGCCTGAGCAACAGAACGAGACTCCATCTCAGAGAAAAAAAAAAAAAAGAAAAAGTCTGGGTTGGAACAGGCCAGTAAACATCACCTGTCTTTGGTTAATCTGAGGGCTTCCCAAGCTAAGGAATCTCTAATCTGTAGGGTTCTTGGGAGGCTACCAGTAATAATAATCACAGTTGCCATGAACCCAGTGTCTATTATGTGCCAGGCACTCTCCTGTGCATTGTGGCTGTTTTATATCATTTCATTCAATACAATCTTTTAAGATATGAGTTAGCGTCTTAAATTTAAAGTCAAGAAAACAGAATATTGGAGATATGAAGAAAGGTTTCACAACACTGGAATTGCCATGTCACTCATATAGGTGAGGCACCAAGAACTTCATTCAAGTTATCTCATCAAGGCCTCACTCCAACACTGTAAGGTTCTGACAGGTGAGACAACTATTTCCAGGTCATACAAGTAGTAGGCCAAGAAATAGTCTTCATAAGGTATGGGCCTTTCCTCTGAGTCAGTTGTTCTTCCAATCTCATTGGTCTTAATTAATACGCTAATGAAGACAGCATGGGCTCAAGACAGAATCTAGGTCTTGGGTGGTTGTGTGACCTTGAGCAATCTCAAGCTTTTCATCCAGAAAATGAGTATATTCTTACACATTGCATCTGTGAATAATCATTAACCACCAAAGTTCTTTGCCATTGTACATCAAAGATTGCCTTTCCCTCTATTCTCCAATATCATGTTCCTCATTTCCATCAGAAACCTCACCGTATGCACCTTCAGCATCCATTTTTTCTATCAACAGTGTTTTCAAAGCAACCTAGGCTTTTCCAACATGCACTTCAAAACTCTTTGTGGCCTCTACCCATTACTCAATTCCAAAGCCACTTTCACATTTTTAGGAAATTTTTTACAGAAACACCTTACTTCACAGTACCAAAATCTGTATTAGTCTGCCCACACTGCCATCACAGAATACTAAAGACTGGATGGCCTCAACAACAGAAGTTTATTTTGTTACAGTTCTGGAGGCTGGAAGTCTAACATCAAGGCACCAGCAGGGTTGATTTCTGGTGAGGCCTCTGCTCCTGGCTTGCAGATGGACACTGTCTTGCCCTGTCTTCCCATGGCCCTTTCTCTGCTGTGGGTGTGCTTTCACGGATATCTCTTATCTCTCTCTCTCTCTCTTTTTTTTTTTTTTTTTTTTTTTTGAGACGGAGTCTTACTCCCAGGCTGGAGTGCAGTGGTGCAATCTTGGCTCACTGCAACCTCTGCCTCCCAGATTCAAGGGATTCTCCTGCCTCAGCCTCCCAAGTAGCTGGGATTACAGGCATGTGCTGCCATGCCTGACTAATTTTTGTATTTTTAGTAGAGACAGGGTTTCGCCAAGTTGACCAAGTTGACCAAACTCTTAGCCTCAAGCAATCCGCCTGCGTTGGCCTCCCAAAGTTGATGTCTCTTCTCTTAAAGACACAAGTCCTGTTGGATTAGGAACTCACTCTTATAACCCCAAATAATCTTAATTACTTCCTTAAAGGCCATATCTCCTAATACAGTCACATGAGCTTCAACATACAAATTTGCAGGGGAACACAATTCAGTCCATAATATCTGCCATTCTGAATGAAAATACCCGCTTAATATATTGTCAGGAGATTTTAATGAAATTTTAAATGGGATCATGTTCTATTAATGTTAGTTAGTCAAGAGCATTTGAGCTTCAAGAACAGCTACAATTTATTGAGAAATTTCTATTTATCAGGCACCAAGTCTGTACTTAACATGGATGCTTCCATGCCTCACGATGATTTTATTTGAGAAGGTATTATTGTTGACACTGCTTTACATTTGAGGAAACCAAAGCTCAGGAGAAGGCAAGTAGTTAGCCCAAGATTACAGTTATCAAAAGTCTGGGAGATCCGTCCAGCAGACTCTCCCATACCAGGCTGTTGCAATCATTCTGATGGCCTAGATCTGCCCTGCAAGTGGGAATCCTTCACCTGGGAACATCTGCTATTAGAAGAGAGAGGAACTGCCCCTCATCTTCCCCCAGACAGCCTCTGGTGACTTTATGCACCATCTAAACAAAGCCTCTGGCACAGTCGCCAACATATTTCATTCCCTATTAAGGAAAGCCGAGACAGGGCAGGCCTCTGGACACTTCATTAGGGAAACATCAGGACCACATAAGGACTGTAATAAAACAAGAACCGAAGAGGGTGTCCATGGGGAAAGCCCAGAGCTGCCTGTGCTTGTGCCCCTGCAGAAATTTAGAGGAGGAAGGGAGGGCTGAGGGCACAGAGAGACAAGGGCGGGGGAGAGGGGGATGAGATAGGGCTACCATGGGAAAGCAAGAGGTTTGCTGCCAATGGAGCAAACACAGGATGTAGATCCCAGCTCAGTCTCTCCCTAGCTGTGTGGTCTCGGGCAAGGCCATTTCACTTGATGTACCACAATGATTCAATCCATAAGATGGAGATATCAATGCTTGCTGGGTGGGATTTTGTGAGAATTAAATAATAATTTTACAAATTAGCATGCTAAGGCTGTGACTTTCCCACTAACGGTCTTGATGAACTGTAGGTGGACATGAGGCAATCTGGCTGCAGCATCTGTCACCTCGTTGACCTCCAGGGTTGATTCAGGTGATCTGTCTGGCGAGGCAGGTGTCCTCTTCCCCTCTCACTGCTCTATGTGTGTCCCTCCCAAAGCTGCATGCTCCATTGAAGAGGATGGCCATCCCCAATAGAGGAGGACTGTTTTTTGGTCAAGGGCATACAGTAGCTGCACTCCCCTGCTAGAACCTCCAAACAAGCTTTCAGTGAGCTGTAAATTTATGATTCTCCACCTTTGTAGATTCCCCAAAACCTCTAACTGGTATTCAGATCAGGCATACGTAGGGTACGGTTCAGGAAACCATCTTTTAAACAAACACACAAGAGAATTATTTTTGTTGTTGGTAGTGGTAGTAATGAGATATATTAACATATAGAAAGCCGTGCATATTTAATCTATATAACTCAGTGAAATGGAACCTTGGTACTCTGTTAGTAGGAATGTACATTGGTACAGCCATTATGGAAAACAGTAGAGAAATTCCTCAAAAAATTAAAAATGGAACTACCATACGATCCAGCAATTTCACCCTAAGTCATTCTTATGTAGGAAGAAGATCCTGCTCCACACCTAGCGAAATATCAACAGTAAACAGGCGAAAATATATCAGGCAATTTTTAAACCTCCTAGTGATAGGGGTAATGCAAGGACTTTAGAATCAAGACACTTGGTTACCAATATTATGTTGCTTATGCAGGATGAAATATACATTATCTATGGATTTTAGTCTCCTCCTGGGTGATATGGGTAAACTACCCTAAATAACTGTTTCAGGAAATAAGTAAAATAATGCATGTAACGTTCCCTGCATATTCCCCACCATATAGTCGGTGCTCAGTATTATTTCTCTGATAGATTCATTTTCACCTAAGCTCTTGCAAATAACTTGTATTAATCCCTCAACTGTGGAAACCACAGACACAAAAAAATTTTCTCCCTCAATTCCGACCTCACATTTTGTTTAATCAAGTAATTTACAGGGGGTAAAAATAATTAGTGGTTTTAAATGCTTTAATACAAGCAGGCGCTGCAATCATGATAAATCATCTCTGACATATGCCCAGCTCCTCCAAGTGACAGATGACAAACAAAAGCAGGACAAGGTCCTCCGTCACAGGCGGAATCATCGAATTAATGGAAGAATTATTGCTTCTGAAATCCACTCCAGTCCTATTGAGGAGAACGTTCCAATTTATCAAAGCCAAATGAACATTAATTGCAGCAGTCTGGTAAGTTTTCCAGCCGCTATGACCTTCATTGAATTTTAATCCAAAACAGATAAGATTTCCTTCCACACAAGAGGAAACAACACAATTAGCTCAAAAATGACAGCTAGATTATGAAGCAGGCACACACAAACAACACACACACATTCACACTCATGCACACTCCCAGTGAAAATATTGATTCTACTTGACTTAAAATTCAGCACAAAGGAAGTAAGCGGAGACAAAGGTAAATAAATACAATCACCACATCTGCATAACCCCTTCCCCCTCTTCATTCAGGAGAGAAAATTCAGAGGCGGAAGCCAAGATGGAGAAGGTGGCAGGCAGTAATGGAGACAGAATTTCTGTTAACTGCTGTAATTAATGTTATGTCTCATCAGGGAGAGATTAGGAAAAAACAGAGAAGGAAGGAAGAAAAAACAAGTGTTATTTTGCTATTAAAGACGCCCTTGAGCTGGGAACATTAGCAGCAGAAGTTTGAATTGGGTAATTGTTTGACCGGATCGGTGGATTTGCAGACAGGATTACCACAGTGAAGTGAAATGTAGTTGCACTGAAACTACAGTGTGAGTGGCTCCCTCGGCATAGAGCAAGGGGCCTTCTGCTGGGTGCAGTTTAGAGCCTGACACACCCACACTGCCGTGAGATGTAGACGGGAAGGCCAGCTCTCTCATTAACCTGCTGTAAGACATCGTGAGTCACCCTTTGAGACCTAAAAGCTTTGTTTTTGTATTTATTTTCACTCTATTAAAGGGGTTGAACTGGAGTTTTTAAAATGCTTTTGTTTTTGAGAATTAAATCAGAAATTTCTGTTTTCATCAATTGTAAATATCTGTGGCCAGAAAGAACTGGCTGCCTTCTTCCAAGGTCCAGGGTCAGGCTAGACTCAATAACTCATAGTCTCGTAATTGGATGATTATGGAGATGAGCTCCTAAAAAGCCCTTATCCATCCTTGCCCCCTATAAGAAAGGAAATATTATAGAGCAGATGGAGCAGAGAGCTCATTTGGAATTAGAAATGTATGTTTAATTCTGGGCTCGGACACTGGCTATGTGATCTTAGTAGAGAGTTGTCTTAACCTTCTAGACCTTGCTTTATCATTTGTGAAAAGGGAACAACAAAAACAGCAATATCAATAGTATCATTAATACAACATTTGTATAGAGTTTGCATATTTACCAGCTTTTAACTGTAGAAACTATTACTTTCACCATTTTACAGTTGAGAAGACAGAGGCACAGAGTAGTTAAGTAACTTAACCAATGTCACACTACAAGTTATGTAGTGAGGCCAGGATTCCAATCCAGGCAGTTTTGTCCCAGAGTCAACATTCTTGTTTTTGGTTTCAGCCTTTTAATTTTGAAAGAATCATAGATTCACAGGAAGCTGCAAATTTAGTAGAGAGCGCTTGTGTACTCTTCACTCAGCTTCCCCCAATGTCAACATTTTTCATAATTATAATAAAATAATCAAAACCAGGACATTAACCATGATTCAATACTATTAACCAAACCACAGACCTTACACAACTTTCACAAATGATGCCTCTTCCAGCATATGGCAGCTCTTGGTTTTCCTTGGCTTGGGCTACCTAATGCTCATTTCTCCCTCCATCTTCATACCATCTTCCCCTACGCCTCCTCTTCCGTGTGTCTCTCATAAGGACTGATTTTTTTTTAATTTTTTCACTAATGTCCTTGTTTTTCCACTAATGTTTTTGTTTTGGTCCAGCATCCCACATTGCATTTAGTTGTCATGTCTCTCCAATTTCCTCCAGTTTGTGACAATTACTGTTTTCCTTGTTGTTGTTTTTGTTGTTGTTTATGAGCTTAACACCTTTGACCATTGCTTGTGAATTATTTTGTAGAATGTCCAACATTGGGTTTGTCAACATTTTTTCATGATTAGAATGGTTATACAGTGCTGGCAAGGAAACCCCACAGAAATGACATTGTCCTTATCAGTGCATTATTTCAGTGGATTTGTAACGTCAATGTAACTGATGAGTGAGGATGTTAATTTTGATGACTTGGTTAAGGTGGTGTGGTCAGTTGGATAGGGGGTCCCAGAAAGATATGCCCACATCCTAATCCCTGGAGCTTCTGAATGTTACCTTCTTTGGAAAAAAGGGTCTTTGCTGATGTAATTAAGTAAAAAATCTTATGTATAACAATCTGAGTTATCAAGGTGAACCCTAAATCCAGTGACATGCATCCTAACGAGACACACATGGAAGAAAAGACACAGGAGAATGTAGTATGGAGGCGGACGTTGAAAGTAGCATTCCATAGCCCAAGCAAAGGAAAACCAAGAGCTACCATAAGCTGTAAGGGGCAACACAGGATTCTCCCTTCAAGTCCCAGGGAGAATGTGGCCCTGCCAACACCACGATTTCAGACTTCTGGCCTCCAAAACTGTGACAGAATAAATTACTGTTGTCTTAAGCTTCTTAAATTGTGGTAATTTGTCACGGCAGCCTTAGGAAGCAAATACAAGTGGTATAGGCCAGATTTCTCCACTGTAAAGTCACTATTTTCCTTTTGTAATTAATAAATGTCTTGGGGAGGATACTTTGAGACTCTGCAAATACGCTATTTCTTCTCAAAATTTCACCATTAATTTTAGTATACATCGGTGGATCTTGTCAGTAGTAATTATTACAGTGGTGATTGCCTAATGGTGATTTTCTGTTTCCCTCTTTCTTCTACATTTATTAATTGGAATTCTATTGTAAGAAAGAGCAATCTTTTCTACCCCATTTATGTATTTAGTCAATTATTTATATCAGTATTTTAAAGTCAATATTCTTAATAACTCCTCAACATATCTCAAAGGATGTTTGTGAAGGCCAAGAACGATAACAGAATAGGAAGAATATTTTTAGAGGCCAAAGGAAAAGAAAGGGACCTTCTCTGGGCACCCTGCTGATGCTTCATGAGCCTTTTATCACTTATTTCTCCCCTCAGTCCCATGAATGTGAATCTCTCACCTCATTTACAGCTCAGGAGAAAGTGAGATTCAGAAAGGTTCAGTAATGTGCCGAAGGACACACAGCAGTAAGGGAAAGAATCACAATTAAAGTCCTCATCTGTCTTGTCTCCAAAACCACGTGATTCCCACCAAATCAAGCTGTCTTCTGAAGACTGGGAAGGAGGGAACCGGGGGGTTAACTGAAGGGAGAGGCAGAAGTTCCAATATATCCAAATCGAAGCTCACTTTCCATTTTTACTGTGGGTTTATTTGGGGCATATGAGAAAGGGAGTAAACAGCATGAACCTCACTGCAAATGTGCACACAGCATTCATTTTGTTGCTGTTAAAACACCACACAAAAGCCCCAGGTTCTTGAAGGGGAGGAAAATGTGGAACAGGAGGCTGGGGCAGAGGAAGTTGGGAATGGTCACCAAGGGGACACACACCCTGACTCTCCTGCCAACCTATCCACCCCTCCCCATTTTGCTTCTCTGCAGTCTCTGGATCTCCCATCTCCTTCCCTTCTCCTAGAATCGCTGTTGCAATCCAGTCCACCCTGCCCCGCCATAGCCTCTTCTCAGATCCACAGTGCTGGGTGCCCCTGTCTCCAGCCCTCTCATCTCTGCCGGATGCTGTCTGGGCCTGACTGCCTCCTTAGCCTGGAATCACCCTGATTGCCCGCCCTTCACTCCATCCACCTCACTACCCCAATCCCGGCCCTTTCTTGAGGTTGAGTTCCATCTGCTCCTCTCACTTGCTCTCTGTCTCTCTCTTTTCCTGTTCCCTTCTCTGTGTATCACTTCCTCCATGCTTTTTATTCTCTGTTTCCTTTTCCCCATCTCTGCTTTTATTGCTAAATCTCTTTCTGTCTGTTCTTGCCAATTTTCCTTTATTTTTCTAAGTCTCTCCCATCCTTGGCGCCCTCTTCTCTCAGTTTCTTCTTTATTTCTCTCCATCTCTGGTTATTTCAATATACCTAGTATAGAATAGTTTCTCAATCAATATGGGTTGGATGTTTCTGTCTCTATTTTCTTCTGCTTCCCTCTGTCCAGATTATGTATGTACAACTATAGCTACAGCTATACACACTCTTATTCTGCATTCTGCTTTGGCCAGGAGGTTCAGTGGACCTGCCTTCAGGCCCTTTGCCTGAGCTGCCTCTTGCCATCTCCAGGATACCCTTGTCAAACTTTTCCATCTGGGCTTGATCATTGGCCCACACTAATGGGACAGGGATGAAGAACATCCATTCTCCAGCTTCATTTTCCCCATGTGTAACATGAAGGTGGGGTATATTCCATTGCTGTGGCAATTGCTTGCATGTGCACCCCCTGTAAAAGAAGTACACACCCCTGCCATTGGCTCTGGGCTTGGCCATGTGATGTGCTTTGGCCGATAGAATGTGAGAGAACCCACATCTGAGCATCAGTTGCAAGAGGCATCCTAGATTTTTGCCAGCTTTCTTGCTCATTCCCTCTGCCATGAAAACCAAATGTTTCAAACTGGGGCTCCCCTTCAGCCAAAGTACCAGAAGGAGAAGACAAGCAGAGCTGAGCCTGCGGTGACTGCAGCTGCTGATGTGTAAGGTGCATGAGAAATAAAGCACTGTGTGGCCAAGGCACTGAGATTTAGAGTGGTTTGTTTGCAGAATAAACAAGCAAGAGCTGACTAGCCTGGAAGATTTGGATTCTGTGAGGTCAAAGGTGTCTTCAGCTCCAAGATACCATTATATTTCATACTTCTACTATTTTTTGGAAATTCTTGCTAAATGCTTTTATGTGCATTAAGTTTGATGTTACAATTTTAATTTTATTTCCATTTTGCAAATGATCACAGAAGAAACTCAGAGAGGTGAGATGGCTAGCCTGCATTTCTCTAGCTGGTATGTGGTAGTCTAAGCTTGAAACCAGGCCTCCTGAAGCCAAATTCCATGCTCATTCTACTTCGCTATGGTGCATCTCTAAATGTTGTAAAAAAAATAAGCATTTCCTACATTTCCTACACACAAAAGCTATGGCTTATTTTCCTACTTTGCCCACAGGCCTAGTTAGAGACCCTGAAGACTTTTAGTGAAACCATGTTGTTGAAGCAAGTCAAGACCAAGTCACAAGGTTCATGTGACTTAAAATTTTAAAGTATTTTTAAACTCTATACTTACAATATTAAAATTTCTGCTTTCTGTAAAAAAAAAAAAGAAAGAAAAGAAACGTGAATGATACTTGTGGGGTATGGCCCACTTATATAAAAAAGTTCTTGGGATATTTATGTTACCAAACTTCATCATACCTTGACAATTGATATAAGCCTGGTATCTTCATTTTTAGATGGGTGCAGTGAGGCTAAGAAGCGGACGTGACTTGTATGAGATCATGGAGCATATCAGTGGCACAACAGAGACACATAACTATTTGTGCTGCGTGTGTTACATGGTTTTTCCACTACTAGATGTGTGCCATCCTCACATTTTAAATAATCCCTCTCAGGATCTGTTTTCCCTATTACTCTGCCTTTTCTCTGAAAAGCATTTGGGAGTCACAGTCTGTAACAGCTTGACTTCTCCTACCCTAGTTGTCCTGAGTGACCTTCAATAATATTACGTATAAATAACATGATGACAGTATTAGCTTGGTGCAAAAGTAACTGCGGTTTTTGCCTTTGAAAGTAATGGTATTTCTTCTCAAAGTTTCACCATTAATTTTAGTATACATCGGTAGATCTTGTCAGTAGTGGTACTACTTTCAACGGCAAAAACTACAGTTAGTTTTGCAACGACCTGAATATTTATTGTTATCAGTTGAATTGGGTCCTCCAAAAGCAATATGTTAGGCTCCTAATCCTCAGTACCTCAGAATGTGTCCTTATTTGAAGACAGGGTATTTATAAAGGTAATCAATTTATAAGTGAGGTTGTTAGGGTGGGACCCAGTTACAGTGCAGTGGCATGATCTTGGCTCAGTGCAACCTCCATCTCCCAGGCTCAGGCAATCCTCCCACCTCAGTCTCATGAGTAGCTAGGACCACAGGCTCACACTACCAAGCCCAACTAATTTTTTGTATTTTTGCTATAGATGGGGTTTCGCCATGTGGCCCAGGCTGGTCTCAAACTCCTGAGCTCAGGCGATGCACCCACCTTGGCCTTTCAAAGCGGTGGGATTACAGGCTTGAGCCACCGTACCTGGCCTCTGGTGTCCTTATAAAAGGGGGAGAATTGGGGCATAGAGACAGATATCACATGGGCAGAATGCCATGTGAAGATGGGGTTCTGCTGCCACAAGCCAAGGCACTACCAGAACCTAGAAGGAAAGCCTGGAGCAGATCTTTCCCTGGTGCCTCCAAAGGGTGCATGGTCTTGCAGATATCCTGATTTTAAACTTCCGGCGTCGAGGATTGTGAGATAATAAATGTCTGTCGTTTAAGCCACTCAGTTTGTGGTACTTTGTTATTGCAGCCTAGGAAGCTAATGCACTTATAAGTAGCAGAGTAATGACATTTATAGAACCAGGGCTATGTGTCAGGCTCCAGCATATGTGCTTTCTATCTATCATCTCTGATGATTCCCATAACAGCCCCTCTTTAGATAGGTAATTCCATCAGAGAAAATACACGCTCCAATCCCACTACTACTAAGTCAGTTATGAAGCCGCAATGTGAACCTCAGAACACACAGAGTCACAGGTCTTACAAGTTAGTTATATTCCCTGTGCTTATTTTCTCAACAGTAGAACAGGAGTAATAATAATATCTATTGAGATTTCTGTAAGAATTTAATGAGTT
The DNA here is from genome assembly GCF_024542745.1 of Macaca thibetana thibetana. Taxonomy (NCBI): domain Eukaryota; kingdom Metazoa; phylum Chordata; class Mammalia; order Primates; family Cercopithecidae; genus Macaca; species Macaca thibetana. The sequence continues at coordinate 22,535,385 of NC_065592.1, read as the reverse complement.
AAATATATGTCAAGTACGATCACATTAAGCACTGTAAAAGTGCTTGTTAGCACTATTATTTTAAGATCCTTCAATGTCTTGATTACTCAGTTATTATTTCCACTCAGTTACTGTTTCTCTTAACATATGGCCCCAAAAATAAACACAATATTTCAGTTCTTACCCAGTACCTCTACAATTATTTGTTCAGAAACCTAGCCTTTTATTAATTCAACTTAAAATATAAGACCATTTTTCGCAATGAGATCCCATAGTTGGCTCAATCTGAGCTGGTGGCTGATTTTGTAAAAAGCATTTTTTTTCTCTTTTTATTTTTATTTTTTTCTAGCAGATAGGATTTTCCTTGCTAGATTTAATAGGCAGGTAAACCATTACATAAATGAATGATTAAATCAATGAATGAAGGAATATGCTATGAATGAAAAAATGTCATGGTTGGAACAATGATGTAAAGCCACCTTTTACAGAAAACTTTAACAAGTATTATCCCAGTATCACACCGATCCTCTAAACAAAGCTACTGAATAAGAATGATAATGACAATGTCTTAGATTTGTGTGACATTTTATAATCCTCAAAGTATTATTCTATGTAATTCTATCACAGAGTCATTGATCATCTAAATTGGAGGCAACTATAATAGTCATCTAATTTAACTATTATTCCTCTCTAAACCCCAGCGACTTTACTTGTATAAACTCAGGGAGAAGAAACTCACAACTTCTTGATTCCGCCTACTCCACTGATGGATAGTTCAGACACTTTGAAAAGTTTGTCCTGTCGTGCAAGAGAATTTTGGCGCCTTGGAATCCTCCCTCATTGGAGGCCAGCAGTACAAATCCATGGCATTTTCTTTGGGATGATCCTTTTGAGAAAACATGCCCTCAAAATTCTTTTCTTCTTCTACATCAAACCAAACATTTCTTTTCATCCCCTTTCTCCAAACATTTTGTCACCAAAAAGACGAAAGGGAAAAAACAAAAGCGCCAAGATGAAACATATTGGTCTCAAACAGTTTCTATCTAGCAACTCTTGTGGAAATCTTTAAAACAAGACACATTACATTAAAATGAAATTATATTTCTCACTGTTAAAAAGGGGGAGAGGAGGAAAGAGTAGAATTATATGACCGACCCTCTGAACCACAAGTGATAACTATTTTTGTTGAAAGCAACTTTGATCTATGCAAAAGTGAAATATATCTTGAAATGCCAATGTGACAATGGCAATGGCAACAAAAAGCAAAATGAAAAAAAAAACAACTAAATGCAAAAAAGAAACAAGAAGTTGTGATCACATCTGCTAGGACTTATTGCATTTCCTCATGCCTGCGTGAAGCAGGTCAAGTCTTCCCACTTCCTAAATAAGAATACCAACACTAAAAGAACCTCTTTGTTCTGATAAACAATGCAAAGTACACTCCAGGATTCAAGCCATGGTTTTCCTCTGACTGTGCACCTGTAACCAAATCACTCAGCCTCCTTTGGGTTTCTTTTCTCCTATCTATAAAATGCTGGCATGAGCAACTCCTCTCCCTAACTGACAAGTTTCCAATTTCTATCAAATGTTTTGTGCACCTGGAGTGAATACTCTATAAATAAACAGACATGATGACCCTCACTATAGCTAACATTTTAATAACAGCTACTGCTTTTTGAGCACTTACTGAATGTCAGGGACTGTGCCATGCAGAACTGGGCCCAAGCACACAGACTCTCAATTCCAACCAGAGTTGGAATCTCAGCTTCAACACTTATTGGTGATGCGGATGGCAAGATGCCAAAACCCCACTAACTCCCTAGCTCTCATCTGTAAGTGAGGGGCAACAACAGGACTTATCATATAGAAGCATTGGAATAGTTAGATGAAATAATACAGGTGCTGCACTTTGGGCCTGGCATACAGAAAGTTCTCAGTGGTAGCAGTCATTATTTTCATCGTGCAGAGCATTTGTGAGTGTGATCTCATTCCGTGCCTAGAAAAACATCTCTAAGTATTGGGGAATATTATCCCAGTTTTACAAAAGATGAAGGTAACTTGGCTGAGGACATAAAGGTAGTGATAGAGACATTGTTCAACCCTGGAGTTGATTTCCAAGTCATAAAGCCTCATAAAATACCTATGGATTCCACATAGGGTAGAGTCTTTGTAAGAATTCACTCATGAAATCTTATCATTTAAATCAACAATGGATGCATAGAGAAGGAAAATGGTGGCCTGTTATATAGATGAAGGGCACAGTTTCTGAAACCAGCATATATAGAGTGAAAAATTGGTTTTGCCACTTAACCTTTGTGTGATCAATGTCACGTAGATAGGTATTTATTAACATTTCAGATTCCTCAGGTGAGGGATAGTATCCACCTTAAGGTTTGTTGCGAGGATTGAAAGTGATAACACGCAGAGAACAAAATTTGGAACACTGCCTGGCATATAATAAATACTCAAAATAAATGTCAGGTATTATGATTATTTCTCTAGATCAGACAGCAAAATAGCAGCAAATATAAGACTAAAGCCAATGTCTTTTTACTCCGAAATTGGAGTCCTTTAAACATTGTTTCAATGACATTATTAATAGCCATTTGTGACTATGCATGCAGTATGTGCCAGCCTGGGTATTAGGCACCATTGTATGTTTTTTCCACTCTTTTCAATAATTTTTCTCCACTCTTTTCAATAATTCTGTGAGATTGCTATGATCAGTTTGGTTTCATGGATAAGGAAACTGAGGCTCAGAGGCATGAAGGGATGTGCCTAAGGTAAAATGACCAGGAAGCAGGAAGTAGAAGAGACTATATTCAGAGCCAGGTCTGCTGAATTCCATTGCTCTGCTTTTTTCTCTGCATCCTGCCACCTGCACAGCTGAGGAGCTGAGGAGCTGAGGAGGGCATGCTGAAGCTGGGACAGAAGACAAATGGAGATGACTGTTTACTCTCTCTTTCTGGACTAGGTTCAGAGTACCTCCTTGCTGCATCACCTTTTGGGATATTAATATTCAGATGATGCAACCTTTGGGACCAGGTAGATGCTCAACTCTGGCCTTCACAAGCCTAGAGAGTACAATGGCTCTACCCTAGGAGGCATGGATTGTAGCAGGTTCCAGTGGCTGAATGGGAGCTGGTTTCCCTGCATGGGTGAGCAGGACATTTGTGCTGACAAAAAGGGATGAAGTGCATAGATCCTAGCTTCCAGACTTCTTTGACATCTGACTAGAAGATTTGGATCTTCTCACAGACCACCTTGGATCTTCACTAAAGATGAAAACAAAAGTCCATCCTGCAGGGTCAGGGCCATGATTTCGTGAACAGCCAAACACAAGTTTGGAATCCTGGGGAAATCCTGGTCCCAGAACTGCAATTTTATTAGCCCAGGAGACTTAGGCAAATCAGTTAAACTCATGAATCTCCAATTTCTCAATTGTGAAATGGGGAGAGAGATCCCAGCCATCTTAAATATAAACACTCTTTTTGTTCTTGCTGAATTGTCTGTGGCCAGAATGACCAGGGTAGAGTCTGAGCCACGGAGAGGTCTGACCTCCAGGCCAAGCCCTGTTGACTGCCTGAGGGATCTTAGACAAGTCCTAGCCTGTCCCAGACCTCAGTATCCAACTACAGAATAGACGGGTATAATAAATCAGCACATCTCAAGTTTTTCAACTAAAGTGCCCCTATGAACAAAAACAAATACCCTTAAGTGCCAAGCTCCTCTGATCTGAGGGCTTGTTGTGTCTACATAACTATGAGTACCATCCTTGTTTTATAAATGACAAAAACAAGACAAAGGGCTCATACCCTAGTTCAGTGTCAGAGAGAGACCTCAAGTCTGTGCTCCAAGTCTGTGCTTATGACTGTCTTCCTACCTCTAGAGAGAACAGTGTTCTTGGCATGCCCCACCTCTGAGAAGCGGAACACCTTGGGGTTCAGTGTCTCCAAGACATGACTCTGTTCCCTGAGGGGAGGGGAGGGCAGGGACAGGAGAGATCCAGATTATGGAGCCCTGAATGGGGGAAGGAACTTTGGACACATGGTGGTAGCCTTGGGCCACTTTGGCTCATGGGTGGGGAGGGTCTGGAGTGTGCCAGCCTCCACGTTACCTACTCTGCCAGCCAAATCTTGAACTACAGGGAATTGCAGTGACATCTGGACCTCAGTGAGTTATTATTTCGAAGCTAAACTTACTGAGCAAAAGGGAAAGTTGAGGAAAACCTACCATCCTGGGGAGAAAGTCTGATTCAGTGAAACTAATGCTGGGCCTGGAGGCAAAAAAGACACATTGGAAGTTCATTTATAATTGAGATAATACTATCTAGGTTACTGGGTTACAAGAAGGATACATGTAAGTAAATGTGCTGAAACACAGAAAATGTTTAACGAACATTGGTCAAAACTGAGTCTCACTCTCAAATGTTAACGGAAGAAGAGCATTCACGTCTCTCAGCCTCTTCCTAACATTAGGTGGTGTCCCACACCCCATGAGGAACTCAGCAAGCGCTCTGAGATGGTGCTTACAAATTTGCACCCCAAACTTAGCATGCAGGCACCCACTTGCTTGGTGTGAGGCTGCATCATTTGCTAAATATACATATGGAAAAAGTCTATCACACTCATTCCATGAATAACACAAAGGCCTTGATTTGTTCCTCCACGTGATGAGCATGCGTAAGGTCCAAAATTAACATTGCTGCCTGGCTGGGGAGTGTATGTGTTTTTCCAAAAAGAGAAAACTTCTAAGATCTTACTCAACCCTAATCAGAGTGTCTAATGCACAGCGTTCGTCAAAGAGAAATGAAAAAGAGACTAAAACTAAAGGTTTGCTCCATTGTAGAGTCAAAAAATACAGCTGATTGTAAAATTCAAGGAAGAAATGAGGAGTGAGAGGTAGCTCTGCTTTGCTGAGTGGCTTTATTCCCATCACTTCACCCCTCTGGGCCATACCCTCCTCATATGTATGCTGGAGATACCATTTCCTAACCTCGGGTTTCTGGCAGAGCCGTACTAAAGAAGAAAAGGAGAAGTAAATGTAAGAGTGGCTTTGAGGAATATAAAGCACCAGAAAGATGTCAAGTTTCTTCCTGAGCCCATTAGACCCTCTGCTTCCTACATACTGGATTTATTTTCTGGTTTTGTTTTTCTATCTACCATGCAATGCCAATAAATATAGCTTTTTAAAGAAAGCATATAATATAAGCCTAGATACTTTTAGACTACGACTCAAGTGATTCCAGCCCTAGTGACCTTCTGGGTGGAGGCAGCAGACTCAGAGTTCTGTATCATGGGGCCAACAGAGCTGGGCAGCCACATCTTCTCTCTGCGACCATGTGGAGGTGATTCGCTGGACCTCATCCATTCTTGGCAAGAGCAGAGTGAGAGATAATTTCCATAAATGTGTCCAGTACAGTGCTTAACAATTGGTAGATACTCAAGAAATTCTTGAATTGGGAGAAAACAGGGTATATAGGACATAGTTCAGGCTTAGTAGCCAGATATGCTTGGATTTGAACACTCAAGAGTAGCTGCATCTTTCACTGGCTATGTGACCTTGGGTAAGTTTCTTTGCCCCTCTGCCACAGTATTAGCAACTATAAAGTGAGAGTTATGCAGGGGCTTCTGTGAACCACTGCAAGGGCTACATCCAGGCCAGCTCCAAGGGTCACCATGCAGTTGTTGTAAGGGTTAAAACACCTGACACATCAAGGGCACTTTGGAAAAGGCAGCCTGTTCTGGTTTTATTCCAATTTTGCTTGTTCAGTCATTCTTGGAATGGCCAGTTGTATTCTGAAGCACCAAACCTCAGCCCTCAGCAAAGCAGGCCAAGCACGTGACAGGTGTTAAACAGCTATTCCCAGAGATGTCGGCCAAAAGGATGAGGAGTTGGAGACCCTTTATTTTCTTCTCTGAAGCACAATTAGTTTCTCACAGCTGACAGATGATGGATGGGTATGCATCAGTCCAAGTGACACCACAGAATCCATTTGATTTTCTGTTTCTCATTCTAACCTCTTGAGCTTGGCTCTTTCCTTCCATCTGTGGACCATCCCCTGCCCCCTCCATCTCTCCACCCATTCCTCCCCAACGCAATCCCCGACCCCGAGCACATTCCCCCGTCACTCACCATCACAGAAATGTGGAGGATGTGCATCTGCTCCTCAACAATCTCCGAGGGCTCCTGGAGAGTGGGGGCGGTGGCTTGGGCCAGCTGCCCGGAGCTGCTCATGGAGACGTGGAAGTACAAGGTGCCATTCTCCAGCCACTGCTGTCTCCAGTGCACCAGCGAGATGTCCGCCGCTGTGCCAGACATCTCTGCAAGACAAGACCCGAGGCACTGGGTGAGCTGTATGCCTGGCCTCGGTGCTCCAGGGAGGAAAAGAGCCCACCTAATCAGCTCAGCAGGCATCCATTTTTTTTTTTTTTGCCAGGATGTCTTTCCTCACATCAAGTCTATGAGCTAGGGATCATCACTTTCATTTATAGGTGGGTCAACTGTGACCAAGATTCACCTAAAGTAACAGAATAGTGGAAGTGGGGTTTGCACCCAGATCTGTCTGAGGCCCTTTTTAATACATCACATGTGATTGGGTAATTCATTCTACTCTGATAGTGGAATGGAACTAAGGATAAAAGTGCTTTCATTCTTTTGTGGCTATGGAACTAGAAGAAGATGAAGGAAAGAAATCCATGAAAGAAGTGGGAGTTGAGAGTATGGATTCTTTAGAAGCTGAGCTGGAAGTACCCATGGCCAAACCTCGGAGCCAGAAAGGCCCAAGAGAGCATCAGCTCAGCTGAGGTAGCTCAGGGTCATCTTGCATGGGAAAGGAGCTTACCAAGAGGTTTGCCCTGAGCATGTCCCTCTTGCTTCCATCAGAGCAGCTCCATTTTTTTGTAAGGTATATACTGCACTCCCAAGCAAAAGAAGGTAGGCACAAAAGTTTCTTTGGTTTAAAAATAGCGGCATAGCTACTGCCCTATCCCAATGTTTTCATATAGCCGATGGGGAGTGAGAACTTTCTAGTAAACTGTAAAATTCAATCTCCTGACTTGAAGTTTCTAATTCTTGTCTCTATGCTGGTTTTCCTTCTGTAAATAATTTAAAAATGAGTATCATTGGAATAGTATTTTTGTTCAATGTATCATACCTTTTTATTAGTAAAAAAGAGTCATGGCATAAGGTGCTGAAAGTGTCATTGCAAGGGGATTGTACAATTGCTCCACAGTCCCCTCGACTAAAGGGGTGTGTGCCTGCAAATGTCCTAGAAAGATAAGACCCGTCAATGTATCTCAAGCATTAATACAAGGGAAAGGTGGTGGAGTTCTTGGAGAATTATTAGGTCTGCACTCAAGGGAGATAAATGGGAGACAAATAGCCTTTATAGTGTCCATCAGTAGACAAGTAGCCTTAGTAGTGTTGGAGGCTTAGAACCTCGGCCCCTCCCCCCGAGACAGCTATGACCTTGAGGCAGTATTCCTACAGTCCCCAAAGACCTCAAGTGTGTTCATTCACACACACACACACAAACACACACACATGAGGAGGACTGATGGGCAAGCTGAATTATAGCCACTTATTCAATCAGCCCTCTCCATGTACCACTGCAGTGCTCGTCATATCTGGTGACACGGAATGAAAAAGAATCATCTTGAAAAGAAGAGATGATACCACCAAATCACCTACTCATCACCCAGTTCTACTGAATTATTCTTATATCACCCATGCCCAATAGACTCTCCCTCCTTGAGGTTCACAATCAAAAATCCTTAGAAGAGTGTTTAGCACTTAATAAGAGTTAAAAATATTAGCTATGAATTTTTAAGTTAGGCATTGATTTGTCATCATCATCATCGTTGATAGGAACAGGATCTAATTCATCCTTCAGCTGCTCTGAAAAAAATAAAAAACAAAAACCGTGAGCCATCCTTGACAGCTTGCTTTCTCTCCCACTCCTCATTCGGTTCATCAGGAAATCCTTCCAAAGCCATTCAACATTCAACCCTTTCCAGTCCCTCTACATCAGCCACATGGGACAAGGCATTTTGCTCTCCTGCCTGGCTTACTGCAAGGGCTTCTTAACTTGACTCTCTTCTTCCACCCTTGTCCATTCTATTCTCAACCAGAAGTCAGAGGAATCCTGCCAAGCAAAAGTCATCTCACATCACTAAGCCCTCCATTTACAGTCTTTGCATGGCCTCCTCCTACTCATTCCAAGTAAAAGACAAAGTGATGGGAACATAGTAAGATATTAGGCCAAGCAAACACATGCTTGGGCTTCCCTTGCAGCTGGAAGAGTTGAACAGGCCTTGAGATAATCACAAAGGTTTGTCAGTGCTTAGAGCATAGGCCCCAAAGGGCCCTGAGAACCCACTGTGGTTCTGGGGAGGGACTGGCTGGGTGATCAATCTGAGCAGTAGGTCTCCTCTCAGCACCTTCTCTTTATCCCAGGCTGGGGTGATCTGCTGCCCCACTGACCCCCTCCCAGCCTCAGCACCCGAGGCCTTGGCAGTAGCTTCCCTGGCAGACAGCCAGCTGGGCCAAGGCAAGGTGAAGACATTATGGTAAATGGTCTGGCTCATTTTTCTCTCAGTGCATCAAAGCCCAAAACCAGAGGTCCAGGGAACCCAGGGCTGAGAGCTGCACTAGAAATAGCAGTGTCTAATTCAGTAGTTCCACGTACGGCTGGCTAGGCAGGTGCTCCATGTGCTGAGTGTCCCTGGAAAGGCACCAGAAGAAAGCCCCAAGGTAGGTTACATCTGGTTGACACAGCCTGCCATAGAGGAAGGTGGCGTGAACAGGGGGGTGCTTGTGGAAATCTGAGCTCCTCACTCCTAGTGTTCTCTCCAGCCTGTGCCTGAAATCCCACTATTAAAGAGGCTTCCCCTTTCCATGTTCAGATGAGAAAGCAGAAGGTCTCAGGAGGTTGGTGACTTAAGTTCACTGGTGAATTTGTACCTAGCTAAAACCAGTGGATTTCCAGTCCGTGCAATTTCTGCTATGCCAGTTGCACTTACATCTCCTTTTTCTTCACTAAATTAGCCCATGAACCAAAACTAGATTGAGCTCTTTGTTTGCTACAGTGATGAGTGCACAGTCAGCAGACAGTAAACGTTAAATGATAATAACAGTGTGTGAAACACAGTAAATATTGAATCACAGAGAATAACTCCAGACTTACTTTATTACAAAGAAAAGAAACTGTTGTTGGAGAGGAGAGAGGAGGGGTATGAAATGTTAAAGGGAAAAATGCTTTAGAAGAAGCAGAAGGCCTCGATCATTCATTCACTCATTATTCATTTATTTATGCATTTGTTTATTTATTAAACATACTTATCAAACACCTACTCCATTCCAGGCAGCTCAGTAGCTCAGAATATGGAGTTAAATGAGATATAGCCTTGCCTTCAGGGAGCTCATAATCATTTAGCAGTGGAAATTCTCCCCAGTCAAATGTCTCCTGGCTCATGTTACTGTCTACACACATGCACACTCTCCATTGACTATGGTCCAGGCAACTGTGTGTTATCGGGACTATCTTCCACCATCACCCCTTCATCACGCACTCCAGCCCTGCAGGACTTTACAACTTTTTCTCAAACAGGCCAGACTCCCACTTGTCTCAGGGCTTGAGTACTTTCTGCCCAACATTCCTAGCACTCTCCTCCCAGAACCTACGAGCTGGCTTCTTCTCAGTGTTTGTCTCTCAGTTCAAATGATACCTGCTCAGAGAAGCTGTGCCTGTTCACTCTAGCTGAAGTAGTCCTCTTCACACACATCCATCTTTATTATAGCCCTTTTACAAAAACTTTCGATAGCGATTATCATGATTAGAAATTCACGCCGGGCATCGTGGCTCATGCCTGTAAACTCAGCACTTTGGGAGACCAAGGCAGGCAGATCAATTGAAGCCAGGCCTTTGAGACCGGCCCAGCCAACATGGCAAAAGCCCATGTCTACTAAAAAAATATAAAAATTAAGCAGGCATGGTGGCATGAGCCTGTAATCCCAGCTACTCAGGGGGCAGAGGCCCAAGAATCGCTTGAACCCAGAAAATAGAGGTTGCAGGGAGTCAAGATTGCACCGCTGCACTCCAGCCTGGGATACAGAGTAAGACCCTGTCTCAAAAATGAAATGAAATGAAGGAAGGAAGGAAGGAAGGAAGGAAGGAAGGAAGGAAGGAAGGAAGGGAGGAAGGGAGGGAGGGAGGAAGGAAGGAAAATCAATTTATGCTTTACACTTCCTTGAACATGTGTTTATTGTCTCTCTCTTCAGGAGAGCAGGGACCTTGTGTGTCTTATTTCCTGCCATCTCTCAAGCACTTTGGAAAGTGCTTGGCACAGAATACATGCTCAGTAAATAATTACTGAATCACTGAATTATATACATATATATGTGTATATATATTTCAAATACTCATGCCCTTTTTCATCCTTAGAATGCTTAATGCATATATATATATATTTCAGTGATTTGATAGATATATATTTATGCATTTACATATATTTTAGTGACTCAGTAATACACTTATTTGCACACATCCATAATAAAATGGTGGAAGGACTGAAAAATAGAATTCAAAGAGTGTTACATTTCATCAGGAAATTAAAAAAAAAAGAAGAAGAAGAGGAAGAACTACAGATCTATTGAAAACTCCAAGGTGGGAAAAGTCTCCTAGCTTGCAGCCAAGAACTACTTCCAAAAGGTGGCGGTATGAGCATTGCAGAGGATGAACAGATGGATGTCCCTCAGAGGGGAGGAGAAGAAGGCGTAGACATCAGCTCCTCATCTCAGGGGCATGAAGCTGCATGTGTATGTCGAAGTGGAGCAGAACATCAGGTGAGAAATGTAGTTCAGGGCCTGCCGCGGTGGCTCACACCTGTAATACCAGCACTTTGGGAGGCCTAGGTGGGCCTAGGTCAGGAGTTTGAGACCAGCCAGGCCCATATGGTAAAATCCCGCCTCTATTAAAAATACAAAAATTAGCTGGGTGTGGCAGCATGCGCCTGTAGTCCCAGCTACTCAGAAGGCTGAGACAGGAGAATCGCTTGAACCTGGGAGGTGGAGGTTGCAGTGAGCTGAGATTGTGCCACTGCATTTCAGCCTGGGTGATAGAGTGAGACTCCATCTCAAAAAAAAAAAAAAAAAAAAAAAAGTAATTCAGACACAGAGTTAAGGGCTTTGAATGCTTGGTGATACTGTGTACATTTTATTCAGAACCAGTAGAGTACACTTGGTCAGAAAACCAGTCCTGTGTCCCTTAAAAACAGGTTAATAAAACAGTAACATGGCCAAAACCAGTTCTTGAAATTCTCTGCTGATTGATTTTCCAATTGCATTTTCCCTTTTCTCTTCCCCTACTCCTTCCACATAAACATTTCATTGAAGTCTTCAAGTCATATTACAATCAAACTTAAAGCAAAAGGGGGACTAAACGCATTTGGTCGGGAACCAAGACGATTCCCATAAAGGCAGATTATGCTGACATGATGAATATAAAATGAAACAGCAGATATTAAAGTGGGAGAATTGGTGTACCATGCCTTCCGGCGGTAGGCTGACTCCAGTGCCTGCCTCCCTCCCACCCTGGAGAGCTTGGTTTTATATTGGAATCATAAAGAAACACAGGGATTGCCTTTTCACCTTTTTCTGCTCTCCCCCATGGGCTGCAACTCGTGAAATATTCAACAGGCTCAAATCCCCTCAACCGCCCCACAAAAGCCAAGAGAGAGGATCAGCCTTCATCAGCGATTCTGGGTAGACTGCCATCCTGCCTCGGTGGCCACTGATGCCTTTCAGCCTCCTGGAAAAGAAATAAAAAATCCCAAAGGCATGTTGTGCTTTTAATCAGCTTGTTCTTCCTAATCTATGACACTCGTTGTATTTTTATTTAATTCCTGAAGGTCATTATGAAAATAAGCAGCTCTTCTCATCACCAGCCATCTTGGTAACATCTCCCAAGTGGCTAACTAAGCAGCCTTCTGATTCTTTAGCACCAGCTGACCCTCCAGCAGATTATTTGCTGAAGCCCAGAGAAAGCTTCCAATGAGTTTGCAAACGGTCTTTTTCTCGCCATGGGGAAAGCAGGCATTACATGAGATGAACTCACTGCCCAGGCAGAAAGAGGTGGGAAAGGTAGTGATGTTGACTTTAACCAACCTTGCCACTAGCTATTCCAGCATTCATGGGTGATTGTCACACATCAAGTCTTGCTGAGTGGGCCTGGGAAATAATCGCAATACTCATGCCCTTTTTCATCTCTAAAATGCTTAATTAATGCAAAGCTTTATCATCTCTCTCATGGGCTATTGCAAATGGTTCTGTGCCAGTCAGGGTCTCATCAGAGGGGAGGAGACATATTCAGGAAGGTCATTGAGAAGTGTTTAATGAAGGGAGCATTTACAAAGGCTTGGGCAGGGTTAAAGCAAACTAATGATGAGCAACAAAGTACTCCCATGTTGACAACAGCAAGGAATCGTCACCACCCTAGGCCTGAAGGGCAAGGGATGTTAGGGATGGGGGACTATCAAACCCTACAAAAGCCATAGCTGTAGGAAAGGGCTACCATATAGCTACCAAATAAGAACTATAGCTTTTACTAGAATAACCCAGTCACTGCCAATGCACAACCCAGGATGGAGGTTTTCAAGAGGGTAAATTCCTAACCTCATTCTCCTTCTACCCAGCAATGTTTTGCAGGGGTCTCACACAAGTTGACCTCGACTAAACACCCAAGGATGCTTAAATGAAACAAATCATATAAGTCAGCCTTCCTGGGTGCACAGCAGGTGGGAAAGGGGATCTCAAGAAGCAAATGAAGACTATTCAGCAGGCTCCTTAACAGGTATCCCTACCTTCAGGCTTCCGTCCTTCCAGCCATCCATTAAATGGCTACCAGGATGAAATTTCTAACTTGTCAAACTAACCATACAATACCTTTGCTCAAAACCCTCCAATGTTTTCTACAGTCCCTCAAGATAAAACCTAATTTATTGAGCCTGACACACAAGGCCTTTCCTGGCCTATCATATGCATTTCTCCCCAGTGTGATCTCTTCGTATGCCTTTCCTTGCACTTAAATATCAATTCTGACCAGATGTTTATATAATGTACCACATATACGATGTTTTTTTCCTAATTCAATATGTTGTGCTCCTCCATGCTTTCATAAGGAGGAATATTGCATGCTGCATAAGATCACAGGGTCTGGAGACCAACTGCTTGAATTTGCATCCCATCTCCCATGTATTCAACCTGTGTGTTTTGGGCAAGCTCTTAACTTCTTCATGCCTCAGTTCCCCCACCTACCAAATGAGCACCTGCCTCACAGGGTCGTTTTTAGAATCAAATGAGATAATACAAACAAACGAGCTGTCAGGTTGGTCTTGATACTTAGACAGCACTCCACAGTTACATTTGTTATATATGACTTTATATACATAGTTATAGCATCCTCTTACCACTGACTTGGTGTCTCTCTCTCTCTCTTTTAAAGTAGTCTCTGTATACAGCTGACTTCCCTTATTGGATCCTAGTGCAGGGACATGTCAGTGCACTATTTGTGTAGCCTGGTGCCTGGTACAGTGGATGAACAGAGTAGGGGCTCCAAAATGTTCTGTATGTTTAATTGAGCTATGCCATATTTGAAGTCAGATGAGTATTTCCAGAGGATAGAGAGAAGAGACAGCAACTTGTGGTGTTAATAATGGCTGGATTCCCATACAGCAACTCTACAGAAATTTACCTAACATCCTGGAGAATGCACACGAAAAGAAAGAAACGTTACTTTTCAAGGAGCTTATATTTTCATGAAGTGAGATAGGGGAATTCACAAAGAAAATGGACACTCTTATGATTCTGTTTAGACGTGAGTATGTGTATAAACAGCTGGAAAAAAAAATACAATGGACCACGAAGAATGGCACTCTCTAAATAGCGGGATCAGAGGTGATTTTAATCATGTTCTGATTAACTGTTCTCTACATTTTCTATATTGACTATATTTTACCTCTGTAGCAGATGCAAATACTCACTTTAAAGATTAATTTAGTCAACCAGCCTTTTCTGAGAGCTGGCATTGTGGGACTCTGTCCTCGGGAGCTTAGTCCAAGGGGCTGAGAAAAGACCTGCTATAAAGAGCTATAAAGCAAAGTAGAAAGCTTAGAGGGAAGGAGATTACTTCTGGCTGGATCTAAAAAGTCTTCATGGAGGCGTCTCAAAGAATTGGCAAGATTTCAACAAATGGCTATGTGGCAGAGGGCATTTCAGATGGAGAATTGGCACAAGGGCAAGAAGGCAAGAAGGTCACAAATGTACAAAGGGATACAGTGGGGGGAACCAGTATAAAATGCAGAAGCTACTATTATAGAGGGAGGCTGGGGGCTACCAACTCTTGCCCATGGACCATCACCTAGCAGAATAATATAAGTGCCGGGTCCCACTTGGGGCTCCTTTATGCAGTCAGACCAAGCCCGAGCTCAGAGGTTAATGAAGCTCTCCATATACTATGAATTAAGATGACAAGGTGGATGGACTGATGGGTGAATAGGTGAATGGATGGACCCCAGTCATTCTGACCTAATTAAACAGCCTGGGTTAGTGAAGAGAACACTGAATTTTGAGTCAGAAGCTTATATTTGTGTGATCTATATACAGCACCTGACTGGTGTCCTGGAGCACAAATTACAGAGCCTCTATGATTTTCTTTACTTGTAAAATGGGGGTCACAGTGTGGCCTACTTACATCACATCTAATGTAGAACTGAGAGAAAATAAGGCCATACATAGCAACATGCTTAGAAATCTGCAAAGTTTTACAGTTAGTTCTGAAAGCAAATACAATCATCCAACAACATACTTCAACCACCAATATACCTTCCAATAATTATCTACTGACTGTCTGAAATGTGCCAGGCACAGTGCTAGGTCCTAAGAATAGATTGGAGGAAAAGATCAATTTGACTACTATCCTCACAGACTTTCCAATATAGTCTAGATATTCTTTTGTTCCCTCTAAGCAGCAGCAAGCATTTCCCCTTGCTTCAGTTTTTTCAGTCATCCACCCATTTAATCATTAATTCATAGAAGATGATGCCTGTCTAGGACATTGCAGTCTTCATTATTTAGCATGCAGCAGGTGTGCAATAAATATTTGTCGAATCAATGCATCACTAAATGTACATTTCCTGAGTTTCTTGTCCTCAAGAAAGTCACAATCTAGGAGAGCAGAAAAAGGAAAGTCAGCAAAGATGATGAGTGTGTGGTAATGACCGCAAGATAGGAGGCACAGTGTGTTACAGGAACACATGTGAGAGGTCAGCTAATGCTCCTCATTTATCAGGGGTTTGGACAGGGCAAGCAGGGAGAGTCTATAATCTGGACATTTCATAATTCTAAGATATCCTGATGTCAGGCCAGATTAAATGCCCACAGGATAACGCCAATGGTATGCTAGGTCTGGGAGGTCGCCTGTGGGGACAGAAGGTGAAGTGGCAGGGGCCATGACGTGGCCAAAGCCCTCTGGCAGCAGCTGGAGAACAGACTCAAGCTCTTCTGGAGAGAATGGTACTCTTTAAATAGTGGGATTAGAGTCTCCAGACTCCAGAGGTACCTCAGACTCCTCCTCCCCAACCCCAGCTGTCAGCGCTCATCTATGCCTCTGCCTCCAATCTGCCCAATACCACATCCTTTGGGAACTGCATCTTTTACATAAAACTGTTTTCCCAAGCCACTCAGTGAAGATAAATAATACAGTTATACCCGGTTAAATAACGGAGGGGAACGGAAGAATTAAGAGCTATTGGCAAGGGAGAAAAGCATATCGTTTCAGATTAGATTTGGAAATAGATAGAGGGTTGCTGGAATTGATTCTCATTACTCCCAGTTATTCTCTCCCATACCATTTCCCTCTCTCCTTGCTGTATTTCTTTGCTTGGTCTTTGTTATTTCACTTCATGATATGCCCTTGGTTTCTCTGTTTGCATGCTCTCTCTGTCTGTCTTTTTAAAAATCCATCCCAACGTTAATGAGTTTTTCTCCTTCCCCTCCTCTTCCTTGTCCCACAACATTGCAAACTCATGCAGAGAGTGGGTGCCTAAAGAATGGAGACAGGAACTAACCTTTGCTAACACCTACTTGTGTGCCAGGCTAAGGGCTTTCATTCATTGTCTCATTTAGCCCTCATAGGAAACCCACATTGGTAAAGTAAATAGTAGAACACCCAGTTTTCAGCTGAGATGTCTGAGGCCCTAAAAAGGGACTACACTTTTCCAAACCCTGATTCACAGATTCCAAATTCAGCACTTTCACCACTGTCCTACCCGGGCTGAGAAAGGAGCTTGCACATTTGAGTAAAGAGATCGAGAAATCAAGTGTATGCCAGGGGGTGTGATATGATAAGTACCAGGGCAGTAGGCATCCTTCCAGGTCACTCAGGTGCTCTGCCTATTCATTTCATCATAGTAAAGTCATTTGTTTCCTCTGTTTTTAAGATGCAAATATCTCCTGGGAAAGAGGTATATGAAGCATTCTGTCTTATGGAGAATGAGTTTTTAAGATCACTTTGCTCCTTCCTATATTTCACTGGGTTGACCTTTAACAAATTAAGTTCACCTCTCTAAGCCTCACTGGCCTCATATGAAAGAATGGGAATCATAAAATCAATCTCTTAGGATTGCTGTGAGAATAACAGGAGATAACGCGTTGGAAGGAGCCTAGAGCAGCATTTAGCCTATGGATATTCCCTGTCAGTTGTCTGTCTTCTCGTCACTCTTTTCTAACTCACCGCTGTCAAGGCAAGAAGCACCGGGTTGTTTTGAGAACAGTGGGGTGTGTGTGACGGTATCAAATATAAAGAAAAAGGAGGCAGCAGTCACAGAGATAAAACTTCCTACTTTACTTGGAAACAGTTTCCAAGTCCCTTCTGCCTTGTCCCCAGTGCCCTGTAAACCTTTTTAAGTTATCCCTACAGCAGTGACCTGGAATCATGGAAAATTACAACAGGAAGGGAGCGTAAAAGGATGGAGATCAATGATCTATCCCATCCATTTTACTAATCTGTAAAATGAGGACCAGAGAAGAGTAGCAACTTGCCTTAAATCACAACGCATCATGATGCAGTGTTCTTCTGATCTCATTGTTTAGAAGAACAATGATACAAGGATTCACAGAGAGGAGAGGCAGAACCTCCTTAAATCCCAAAAGTGATTTAGCAGCATGAGGGACAAGAAGTGCTAAAAATCCCTCATAATGCCAGGGCCCCTTCCAACTCTCCTGAAGATGCTGCCAAGAGGGCATCTTAGGTCTCTGTTGCTAAGTCTGACTTGTCAACCCCAACCCCCACACCCCAACCCAGGGGACTCAGCATCTGAATGCCACATACATGGATTCACACGACATGTAAAATACAATGAGTCAGGAAAGCATGGCACCATGCAGTATGATGTGTGAGGAGGAAAAATGAAACCTGTAAAACCCAGTGACCAAACAGAACCTAGAAGAATAAACACACCCGACATTGAGTCCAACAGCTATTTGCAGAAAGGTGGGAGAGGCAAGGCTTAAAGGAATACCTTTATATGATGAATTAATCCCCAGTGTCAGACACTGGCCTAAATCCATTGCTTATGGGAACCATATCATGGTCCACTAGCCCCAAGCAACATTCTTACCTCTTAGCCTTTGTTCACACCGTGCCACCTGCCTGAAATGCCTTAATCTTTTCTTCTGCATACACGGATGTTACCTATCATTCAAAACCCCGCTGAAGTGACCCTCTAAAGAGCCCAGTTCAAAATGCCCTCTACCTCTCCTGAGCCCTCCACTCCCCTGGCAGGCTTCTACTTCCTTCCCTGACTTCACGAACTTCACCCATCCCTAAATCTCCATGACTTTTGCTAGGTCTTAAGAGTCTTCTGAACCAGGAATTGCTTTTATCTCCTCTGACTCCTTTTGGTAGCTCAGCAATTTTTGCAACAGCAGGAGAATGACAAATATTGACTGATACAAGATTAAAATAGAAACCCAAGTAAAGAGGACAGCATGGTGAAATTCCTGACTCCAATTTCACAAACTGTAATACTGAGGTACAGTGTACAGGAAGGAGACTCAGAGACATTAAGAACCAGAAGTGGGAAGGACCAGGTAAGAGCTCCTCAGACTAAGCACATACGGTTTTGACCTGTCCCTACCCTCTCCTTCACCCCAGCTTTATAGCCCCCTATGCCATCTATCCAAACAGCACCATCCTGGACCGAATGACATTTGATGCAGCCAAACCAGGACAACTGAGCACTCCTGTGCCTTGTCTACCTCTGTGTTTTCATTCCTTCAGGTGGCCCTGCCTTTACACTCATAGATCCATATCCTTGTTCTCACTGTTCTCTATTCTACCCTTTTTTACCCACCTAACTCTCAATCTTCAGAACTCAGCTGTAAGTAGACTACACAAACAGTCAACAGCTCTCTTCCTCCTTACAATTAAACCAGTGTCATGTGACATTGCAGATATCCCTATCAAGACGTGAGTCTGTTTTTTCTCCCCTTGAATCAGAGTTGGCTGCAGGACTTTCTCTAGCCAATGGGAAAATGACACAACTGACACACCCAGAGATTTGAAAAGCGTTTACGTTCTGGGGCTTGCCCCCTCTTGCTGCCCCTGGGATCCCTGCAATTGTCATGTGAGATTAGCTTGATGGGAGCAGAGCGAAGGATGGCCCATCTGCCTATGCCGCCCCAGACAAAACCTGCTGCTGACCACAGAATATGTGAGAAGCCAACCTGGGTCCTCCTGCTGCTAGCAAACCTGCCGACTGACCACAGACGCAGGAGAGACCCACAGAGATCAGCCAAGACCACCATAAGGAGAAGTGCCCAACCAAGCTCAGCGTAAAGAACCAGCCCATATAAATAGAAGCAAATCAACTGTCGTAAGCCACTAAGTTTTGGGGTGTTTGTTACACGGCAATAGCTAACTGGGAGATGCCTCCTCCTCTGTGCAGCCTCCCTGCTCACCCCGCCGCAAGACTGGGTTGGGCTTTCCTGCTCTGTGCTTATCACACTGTATGTAATCATTGCTTTAGTTATTTCATGCTTCACCTACTCTCTCCTCCCCAAGTCTCTGAGCTTCTTAAAACTAAAAGCCTATCTCTCTTGCTGCCCACTACCTCCCTAACACCTAGCTCAGAGTTGGTGCTTAATGGGCACGTGTAGCACAGAACAAACGGATATTGAAATTTTGCCCTGGGAGGGATCCTACTGTATTTCCCTTGGCTCCTCCTCCTCCTAATCAAAGTCTCTGTGGCTCTGATTTGAGAGAGTGAGTAAGTATTGATTGGCTTCAACAGTACTGCTTCAGGAGCATAATCTGCCTCTATATTCCTTAAATAAGCTCCATGCCTGTTCGGTGTGTTCATAGCAGCCTCAGTTGTAATTCAGCCTCTACTCCATTACCCTTATTTATAACGTGGCGCTGGAGCACAGAGCCCCAGGCTGTCAGTGGAATGATTCCAGGACCCTTTTTGACTTGCAATTCCACACCATTCAGTCCAATTTAGGCTGGCCACAGATGGTGCCCTGTGGCAAGGAAGGGGTGATTAGAGGATGCCAGGCTGAGGGTGGGGAGGAGAGAAAGACCCTCTTGATTTTCTCTCTGCATCAGAGAAAGATGAAAAAATGGCTAAGGTTATTTAATGTCCCTTCCCACCAGAACAGTGTGTGCCTGAATGATGGCAGATCAAGCCCCTCTCCGATGGGGTCAGACATGAGGAGTCCTGGGACCACTGTGGGGATACCTTTTAATTCAGCGTAAGATGCCAGACTCTTCTCTGCAGTGAGATGACAGAATGTTGCCCCCATATTGCCAGGCTAGCAGTAGGAAAAGTGAAATTCCCCTCTTGTCTTTGTTCTGTGACCTTAGGTAAGGCATTCATTTCTTTGAGCCTGTCTTCTCATCTGTCAAGTGGGGGGACTGATCCCTCCTCTGACTCCTTCCCTAGGTCATTGGAGGCAGTAAAAGGAAAAATTCACAAGAAAGAACTTTAAATAGAATGTTCCCTGTGCAAAAGTTACGGTTACGATTAATACCAATCAACCTGGTGGAAGATGTCTAGAAAATTGAAACCAAGAGGCTCATCAGGAAAGACTAAAATTCCCTTCTATTTTTTAAATGTATCAGTTCCCCAACATAGCACAGGGCCAGGGCTCAGACTCTAAAACCAGCTACCTGGATTCCTACCTCTGCCACTCTATTAGTTGAATAACCTTCCAGAAATCACTTAGCTTCTCAAAATCTCACTTTCATCATATAAACTGGGGAAAGTAGCATCATAATAATCACTGGAGTGTGAAAGCCAGGAAGGCAGGCACTGGTTTAACTTAGTCATCATGTATCACAGTACCTAGACAGTGCCTGGTAAAATGTAGCCACTTAATCTAAAAATAATAAAATGGCTAACACTTATTAAGAGCTTACTCTGCGAGTCTCTGTTCTTAGCTGTATGCATATATCTCATTCCATCCTCCCGACATTCCCATGACTTATGGATGATGATAAAGCCACAGGTACCCAGTGTTGAGATACTGTGCCAGCACAAGAACCAGCACATGTCTGTGCTCAATAATGTTTGCAGCAGTGAATGTTGCTACGACTATTACCTCTGTAGTGCTACACGAATAAATTGCTTTTACTCCAGTTAATACAGACATCATTTGAGATCACTTGCTCTGAAGCAACAGAGCCTGTCTTTGATTGTAAATTCCTGGAAAAAGGAAAAGATACAACCTTTGAATATCCTCTTCAGGGCACTGTGGTTAGTTACAACCTGGAATATCCTCAGGGTGTCAGACTAGAAATCAAGACATCTGAATTGTCACACCTCCCTCCAGCCCCCACCCCACTTGGTTCTTTCCATTTCAAGAATCACAGAAACTCTAAACTTAGGGTAGACTTTGTCAACTCAGCAAATGCTTCTGGAGAGCGTTTGCTGCACCAAGCCCTTTGTGGAAGCTTTTGGGCATCATTTTCCTGGGTCTGCACTTCTCATTTAGAGTCAAGAAAACTGAAACTCAGAGAGAACAGGGGAGTTGCCCCAGGTTACATAGCAAGTCAGGGATAGGGCTGATGAGAATCCAACCTCTTGACCTCAAGGACAGGCTCTCTGTACTCTACCTGCCAGATTCTAAGTAACCTCCTTGCTCTGCTACTGATGTGCTGTTTCACCCGGGGAAGGCACTTGACTTTCTGAACCTCAGTTTTCTCACCTATAAAATGGGAATAGATCTGGCATCTTCAGAGGCTGTTCAGAGGATTTACTAAAGGATGCTGTTAGTAAAGATGCTTTGATCGTACACTCTGTCTTAACGGAAACTGTGTTATGCTATCAAAAAACAGCGAGAACTACATCTTCCAGTCTATATGATAAACCTCATACACATCTCAGCTCTATCATTTATCTGAGAATAGGAACTGGAAGAAGGGGGGCCCACCTAGCTGGTGTTCCATCCACTCATCCCATGCACCTTTTTTGAATGTTTTTCTTTAATGATTACTTACTCAGGGCTATAACTCCTACCCTCATGACCACCACCCCAATTCCTATCTACTATGTGATGTGAAATATACTAGAAGGAACTATGTTGCCAGAGCCAGGAGGAATGTCCTTGTGATGGGCAGGTGTGCCTACCACAGAGGGAAACAGGCTGTTTACTGGCATTGGGAGCAATGGGAGTGAGGACCAAGTTAGATAAAGCATATTTAGGGCATATATACATTCAATCAGGCTAAGTGGATCACAGGTACACAAAAAGCCATGTTTACGCAACCTAAAAACACCTGTGAAAATGTTCAACCAGGGGAACACACACATTTATATGTCTGTTTTCTTAAAGTACAAGTGTGCTCACAAACACATGTAGTTCCTCACGAATCCATGCATCTGAGCCTGCCAGGAATGCATTCATATCTCCTCATATGCACAGACACATGTGTTCACATATGGCTGTTTCAACATACACATGCACAGATTGATGTGTTCATGTACGAATGCAGACAATACTACTACAGAATAGAAGGTTTTGCATGTAAAGCCTCACACACACATTCTATAAAACTGCTCCCCTCCTAACACTGGCATCATGAGTATTTCTGCATGTATGCACATTGATGCATTCCATGACACACATAAACTTGCATCGTCATGTAGATATGCACATACGTATGTGAACACTTTGACAACATGGTGTTCACAGGCATATGTGAGGCCCTCCCACATGCACTTTCCTGTAATGTGCTCACCAGGTTCACCCACATATATACATCATGCATGCTCCATTGTGAGAGTTCAGACCAGCATATGTGTGCACTGGTTCTTTACACAGGTAGGCACATGGCCACCTTCAGGGGCAGACATACGCATACGTGCTCAGGCATGCACATGCCTGCCAAAACAGGTACATTTAACCCAAGGGCATACCCAAGCCCTCGTGTGTGTCCTCAAATATACGGGTACATAAATGACATCAGGAAACGTCCTTCTGAGCCCCTGAAATATCTCTGGATCTGTCTTCCTAGAGGCTACATTTTACACTCAAAGAGAAAGACCAAATCCTCTCCTGCAGTCTCCTGAAAGCCTGTTTCCTCTTTTCTGGTATGACTGACAGACCGCTGTAGAGCACAGAACAGCAGAACAGCCTTGTTCTCGAAATGTCCATCCACTTAATCCTTTCTGATTTTGTTATGGGAAAAAAATTTTCCACCAATTTGCTATTTCATCCCCTCAGCCTGGTGTCCTTGAGAGAGAGAGATTGACACATGGCAGAAAAAGGTCCTCTGATGCCCAGCTCCAGGCAACCCAGTGACCTCCCTCTGGGATTCTGGCTTCCACATACCACGCAAGAAACTTGGCCAGGAAGCCAAAGCTGATGTCCCGGATGCTGGGGCAAAATCAATCAATCAAACAAACAGGAGAAATAATGCATTAATACTCCTTCACTTTCCATACAGCCAGACACTATGTTTATCAATGTTGCACACTGCAATTCGTGCTCAACACACCCTCAAGGGACCTATTTGCAAGCCCATTTTACAGAGAAAGAAATTGAGATTCCCAGAGGTGAAGGCACTATTCGAAGGCACTAAATGCAGTTAGTATGGAGCACATCTGCTTGCCTCAAAGCATTTTAAAGACTCAGGAGAATCTGGAAGGAAGCAGGCTATGTTACTACTGCCTGGCCTCCGGAATCCTCCCCATTTCAAGTGCAGTTTCAGGAGTTTCATTCCCTGGAAGAGGCCAAGTGCACTGCAGAGGCATTTTTCCAGGATAATCAGGGAACAGGGACCTCGATAAGAAGAGAAAGTTTGGGGAACAAAAGGAGAAATAGAGTAATACAGGAGAATGGGACAGGGTTGGTAAGAGGAGGAGAAAAAGGAGAGGGAGAGGACACAGCTTTAAAAGGTAGTCTAGTTCATCTTCCTTTTAAAAAAAATAAATAAATGACAAACACTGAGCCCCTTCTCTGTGCTGGACTTCATAGGAGATGCCGGCAGTGAGGGCACAGAACAGGATTTTTCATCCATGAAACTCCTAGACTAGTGCGGCTAATGCCTGTTTTATATGGCATGCAAAAGCTCGACTGAACTTTCCAAATCAGTGAAGAAAGAGATGAAAAATGACCTCCCCTTCCATAAGTCAGCTTTTACCACTATGTGCATTAATTATCCATCAAGCCTTTTATGCACATTTTCCTGCATAATCCTCTCAACTACCTTTCAAAATGGTTATTATATCACATTATATATTCATGTATGTATGTGTGTATGTACATATGTATACATACACACACATTTGGCTCAGAGACGTGCAGACACTACGTGAAAATCGCACAGTATTTCAGCAGCAGAGGTGGCATTCAGACTCCCTCAGCTGAACTTCCGGGTCCTTGCCCTAAGCCGTTCCTTTTCCTGCCCCTTCTGCCACTGGCTGCATCTACTACTTGTGGTAGATGACACAAAATCAGCTATTTAGCCTAAGACAGCAGAGCTAGATAGACCTTAAGAGATCATCTAGACTTAGCAAAACTGAGATTAAAAAAGATGAAGTGGCTCGGCCAATGTCTGAACAAGGACTAGAATCTAGCCTTCTGACCCCTAAGATCAATACTCTTTCCAGAATGTGCTTTACGGCAGGCCATCCATTTTTAAGAATGACAACTCTTCAACCTGATATTGCTGAACCAGAAGGCAGGAAGACAGATGCCTCCAAGTTCTTCTCTAAATGCCAGAGATAAAGCAAACCTTCCATCCCTGAGGTTATAGGATTAGCAATCCTATTTTACAGATAAGCCAACTGAGGCCAAGAGAGGGAAAGGGATTTGCCTACGAAAAAGTGGGGCAGCCCTCCTAAACCAAACCTAAGATCCCTTCCCATAGAATGCACTCCGAACAGCCCTGGAAGCAGCTGAGTGTAGAGGATTAGAAGATAAGTGTGGGAGGCAAGCAGGTGGGTGGTTCCGGAGGTACCTCCTTAATTGCTCCGGAATCTTGTGAGGTCACATGGGGCCCGGCATTTAGAAAGGTCCCATGCTGAGTTTAAGGCTCTGCTGTCACCATCTTGAAATTACAAGCAAAGGCCCCCATGTTTTCATTTTGCACTGGGTCCTGCAAATTATGTAGCTGCTCCTGTCTTTGACGCTTTTCCTTTCTGAGCCTGTTTCTTCATCTCTGAAACGGGGTAAATAATGGGGTAACTTGACAGGGTGTGCAGCTGATACTGTCTTCCCTTCTCTGAGCCAAACATATATGTATGTGTGTACACATATACACAAATACATACATATGTGCATATATACATACATGCAAACATACATGAATATATAACAGGTTTGAGAGGGCTGCATCCCTTTTTCTCAGGCAAATACCTTTCCCTCACTTGTCCTCAGTTAGCTTATCTGTAAAACAGGGTTGCTAATCCTATAAGCCCCAGAGATGGAAGGCTTACTCCTCTCTCGCACTAAGGGAAGATCTTGGAGGTATCTCTGTTTCTGCATCTGTCCTCCTGCGTTCCAGGCCAGTAATATCAGAGTTAGAATTTGTCATTCTTGAGGTCTTTCCCACCTCTTCCTTGGCCCTCATCTTTCTAATACAGTCTAGTAAAGCATTCTCCCGAAGACACCTGAAGTCCCTGCTTTCCTAGTCCTCATGCAGGGCAGGTCAGAAATATCATGGAGTTTTAAGTCCTCCACCCATCTTCACCTCAGCCAAGAGCAACCCTTAGCCAATGACAGATGGGAGGTGGAGGATAAATGCCCTAGTATGGGATAATTCCTGGGCATGGTTTTTGTTGTTGTTGTTGTTGTTGTTGTTTGTTTGTTTTTTGAGATAGCATCTCCTGGTCTGCTGTCCAGGCTGGAGTGCAGTGGTGCGATCATGACTCACTGCAGCCTGGACCTCCTAGGCTCAAGCAATCCTCCCACCTCAGCCTCCTAAGGAGTTGGGACTACAAGCATGTGCCACCACGCCCAGCTAATGTTTTATTTTTTGTAGTCATGGGGTCTCACTGTGTTGCCTAGGCTGGTCTTGAATTACTGGGCTCAAGCAATCTTCCCGCCTTGGTTTCCCAAATTGCTTACAGGCATGAGCCACTGTACTCTGCCATTTGGACATGTTCTATACTGTCTTCCAGAAGTCTCCAATGAGATTGAACCGTAGTTGCCCACAGCAGTCCTTGATCAATTATATGTCCTTCATTGGCTCCCCTTCCTGCCTGTCTCTCTCCCCCTACTGGGGCTTCCTGGGACCACCTCCGAAAGAAATTGCTTGCATTCATCTCCTCAGCCCAGGGTCTGCTTCTGGAGAACTCAATTTAAGACAGGGCTGCTCCAAGCTTAATTGAGATAATGCGTATAAAGTGCTTAATACTGCATCAGGCATAGATGCAAGCCCTCAATAAATGGTAGGCTTACAGAAAAAAAAGAAAGAAAAAAGCTACTTTACGAGAAGACATGAGGAAGACGACAGAACATTTATAATTGATTTCTAAATTTATCCTCTTAATGAAATCATCTCCGGCAGACCCTGCTAGTGGCCGGTCAGGAATGATTTTCAGAGCCCTGTTTCCCACCAGAGGCAGATACCAGTTACTCTGGCTCCTAGGACCCAGCCCAAAGTGAAAGCCCATGAGATTGCCATCCACTCTTTTTCTGGCCTTCACACCAAGTGAGAAGGGAGCATAGCCCATCTGGAATCTCAGAGCCTCAGCATCAGACGTCTCATCTATCGAACCCTTTGTTTTACAAACATGGAAACTGAGGAACAGAATAAATCCAAAGTCACTCAGTATGTAAGATCAAGCTCAGAAGAAGAAATCAGGCAGCATGCCCTTCACTTTCCAAAAAACACCTCATTATTTACTGATTTATTCATTATTTTTCATTGTCCCCCCACACACAGAGATACACACTAGAAAGTAAGTCCCACAAATGTAAGGGGTTTTGCCTCTTTTGTTCACTGCTGTACCCTGGAGCCTAGAACAGTACCTGGCCCTTAGTAGATGCTCATGAATGTTCATGAAGTGAACAAATACTCTTTCCATGATACCCATAGTCTATCCCTGTAGAAGCTCTTCTTGATTTGCCTCAGGAAGAACAAAGGAATCAGAGCCCACCCCCCATTATGACCAGAATAGCATGGTTAGAGGAAGCTCCAGAGCTCCACCACCAGTGCGAACCCCAGCTCCGAAAGGAAGTCCCTAAAAGGCCTTGGGCAAGTTACCATTCCCTCCCCATCTTGCAATAGTTTAGTGTATTTATCAAAGGAGGTACCCCATATGTAAAACACTAAAGCACTTGATATAGATCAGCTATTACTAAGGTAGAAAGAAACACCCTCCTTCCCCCCACTAAAGACTTCTCTCTCTTGTTGCTAATATATTCAGGAAAATTTTTCCAAAGAGTGGGAAAATGCACCTATGCTGGTTAAGAGGATGACTAACATGTAGGCTATTTTCATCAAAGTAATAAATAGAGAATCACAAAATAAAAATATTACATCCTCTCTGGTCCCTTTCAGTTTTCTGTTAACCACCAGGAGGTGGTTAGGTGCCACAAGGTCTGTAACAAGCCAGAGAAAGCAGGCCTCAGGCTCAAATCCCAGGCGGGCTGTTAGTCCCAACTAGCTAGAATGTCATGGCCTCGCTCTGCTTTCACCAGACTTGTTTTTATAGTAGCCTTGTAATTTTAGTAAGTGACACTAGTTTTCCATTCATCATTATGCTACTGAAGTTTCCATTTCCAATACAGATATTACTTTAGAAAAGTTAAAAATTAGAAACAAAAGACAGAATGCAGACATGGTCAAAATGATAAGGCCCTGAAATGCCTGAGGTTTGGGACTCTCTGGTCTGGTCTCGGTTCTTTTTTTTTTTTTTTTGAGACGGAGTCTCGCTCTGTCGCCCAGGCTGGAGTGCAGTGGCCGGATCTCAGCTCACTGCAAGCTCCGCCTGCCCGGGTTCACGCCATTCTCCTGCCTCAGCCTGCCGAGTAGCTGGGACTACAGGCGCCCGCCACCTCGCCCGGCTAGTTTTTTGTGTTTTTTAGTAGAGATGGGGTTTCACCGGGTTAGCCAGGATGGTCTCGATCTCCTGACCTCGTGATCCGCCCGTCTCGGCCTCCCAAAGTGCTGGGATTACAGGCTTGAGCCACTGCGCCCGGCCTAGTTTTGGTTCTTAAGTCATCACGACAAAAACTCAGGGTCCAGGGCTTCATGTCAGCTCTGCCATTCAGTTCTGCTCCACAACTTTGAACATGACCATTGCCCTCCCTGGGCCTCAGCCCCCTAGCTTTGAAATGAAAGGATCGGATGTGTAAGGCTCCATAAGGCCTTTCCATTTCTGAAACCTTTTGAATCCTTTCAGGAAACCAGCAAAACTGTAACGAACCCGTGGAAAATGCATCAAGGCCATGTGGGCGCCCTGCCTGCCTCCATGATATCTCACTCCCAGATGAAAATTTGCAAACCCCAGAGTCTTGTTGACACCATTTGTTTATTTATACAGCTTCACTTTTTATGTAGCTTTCCTTCTTTCTGCCTACTGCCTGACAAAGGGAATAATGCCAGAATTTAGGAACCCATGTTCAGAATCCTCACTCATTAGAGCACTTAAGGTGTTCACACGTAACACCAGGGTGGCAACATCAGTCTCCTCTGCCCTCACTACCTGCACTAGAGTCCCCTGTGCAGTGTTTGAAGGAAAGAGCCTTGAGGAGGGCACATAGGTGTTTCTGACAGATTCTCAGGAAAGTCAGAACCTGGGCTTTGGTTCTGACCTGGCTCTTCTGTTTAGATTTTCTCATATTTACTAAGCTCCAGCTCCAAGGCAGTCAGAGGCAGGGAGGAGTCAGGCAAGGTCTCCTGCTGCTCAGTGGGGCCTCAGGGTGGTCAGGTGGATATTCAGCTCATCACAGGCACTCAGGGTAGCCTGAGAAGTGCAGCCCCAGAGACAGGAACATGACAGAAAGGTGGTGCAGAGAAAAAGATGCTTAATGATGCCTTAAGAAGCAACCACAGGAAGTTTCCCGGGCAGATGAGGACTGTGTGCAATCATGAAGAATAGACAGGTGTTTACCAAGTGAGGTGGGGAAAAGCTTCCCAGGCACAAGCTGAGGATATACAAGACATTGAGTGCCACGGATTTACAAATGGGGGCCAAAGTCACCGAACTCCCCAAGCTGGGAGCCTCCAGAACTGGCCAGTTAGACACTTGGAAAGGACTCACATGGTAAGACACATAGTTTTCATGTGAATAGATGGTTCAGGACACAGTCTTGGATGTGCGATGAGGAGCAGAATTTCACTACCTCAAGGAAAATTGAAAAAGCCATAGAAAGCCTTGAAAACCAGACTCAACCAGACCTTTCTTTCTCAACCTTCTAAATGTTATCCAAATTTCTCCTTTACCCCTTTGTGCTTTGACACTTAACGTCCATGCTTCCTAAACTCTTCTTCCCACCTCTCCCTTCCAAAAAATTCCTTCATTTTCAGAAGCAAAACAAAAGCAGTATGTATCTTTTCCCTAACTAACAGACAGAAGCTTTTAACAGATTTCTAATGCACTGCTAGACGATTCCTTAAGGCTTAAATCCCCAAAGACACCTCGCTGAAAAAGATAGAGACATCTGTAGTTACTGGTGCTTTGCATTTGATTGTTTTCATAAAACACTGCTAACAGTGCATCCGTTTCACTCACAGGTAGACACACACAGGGTTAACCTTCCCACCCCCACCATGAATGTTTGCATGAAGTGACATATAGATGGGAGGTCTAATTCATGCTGAACAAGCAGCATCCCGGGAGGAACAGGGTCTGCATTAGCAATGAAGACACAGGGTTCAGATAGTGAGTGCTCATGGCCAGACCTGAAGGAACACTTTTGAAAGCAAGTTCACTTTTCTTGTGCCAATATCTAAATATAGCCCGTCCCCGCCGATATAAAATATGAGCCAAGGACCTGTGGCCCTGTGATTGCTATCTTAGCTGCCTGGGTTTCCTCAACATATCCACCTACCCAGATCTAAACCACCTACCCAGATCTAATAATATAATATTATCATATTATATTATTATATTATATTATATCTCATAAAACACATATTATCATATATGTTTTTATTGTTATATTAATTTATTTTATAATATACAATATATAATTATAATTATTGTATAAAACATGTATAATTATAATTATATTATATGTTTTCATAATTTTTATGGTATTATGTTTATTAATCATATGTAATTATATATAATATAGTAATGTAATATAATTATATGTAATATATGTAACATATAACTATATATAAATATATAATATACTATATATTTTATATAACTATATAATTATAATTATATATAATCATATAATTATATGTAACATTATAAATAGAAATATATAGCTATTTATGTAATATATATATTTTTATGTTGTAGATCTAGGATATGTTAATATGCAACATATATACATAACAAAATATATGCAATATATATTACTTAATATACATAAATATATAATAACTAATTTCTTCAAGGCATATTCATGACAGTAATACCAAATGCTTACTCCAACATACCTGGATGTTTTCTATCAAAATCTCCTGAATTTACGACCTCTAGCCTTGCTAAAACTATAAGCGATTACACCTTCCTAAATGACCTAAAGCACTTCCAAATGTTTCATGAACCTTAAAATATTATACAAGGTATTTTTCTCCTCTTTTCTCTATTTCAAGGAACAAGCACGGTGGTGTTTAAGAAGTCCTTATGTAATTCTGAGCAATGACACAGCCGTGCCTATTTTCCAGCTTCCTTTAAGAATCACAATTAGAGGCACTGCCTGCGCACTCGGCTGAGTTGTTAGAACAGTGAAGGTGCGTTGCTTTGCTAACCCTCTCCCAGCTGCCAACCATGTGAGTTAAAAGCCAGCCTGGATCACAATCAAGGTAACCCAACTAGGCTTCTTGCCAAACCTGCAAACTTGGACAAATCACCGTCACTGTCCCAGGCTGTTTCCTCATCTATGAAATAAGAATAAGAACACCTTCTCAGCCAGGGCTGCTGTGATGTATGCATATTCTGACATATAGCAGTTCTCCGTAAATGTTCATTTCCTTTTTCTTTCTTCAAAACGTTGTGCAATTGGTTTTTTTGGACCCATGAGCAGAACTTTTCATTACATTGAGTTTCAGTTCCTTCAACTCAGCCCATCATAGAACGGGTCAGCTCTCCCCGACTCTCTTTGAGATTCATGTTTGCCTGAAGGTCTTTTTAATTTAAAGTGGGAGCACTCCGCAATAGGAAGTGAAAAAGAAATCCAGTATTAAGTATTTGGATATCGAAGAACCTCAGAGAGTAAACCTCCAGGCACATCAGTATAGGCTCTCCTGACTACACAAAATTGTGGGCAGATGGTAGTCATAATAGGCAACATCTATTGACTGCTCTCCATGTGCCAAGCACTCTTCTAAGTGATCTGAACTATCTCACGTAATCTTCACAATACTAGGAGGTAGATATTCATGTCAATCCCATCTTGCAGATGAAAAAACTAAAGTTCTCGAAGATTTGACAGCCCATCACAAATTGCATGGCACTCACAATTGCGGAGTCTGGCTCTGTGGCTGGAGTGCAGTAGACTCAGCTCACTGCAACTCCGCCCCCCGGGTTTACGCCATTTCCTGCCTCGCCTCCCTCTCTACAGGCGCCCGCCCATCGCCCGGCTAATTAACCACGTGTTCGCCAGGATGGTCTCGCTGAATAACTTCCCAAAGTGCTGGGATTATGAGCCACCGGGCTTCCAGCCCATGGATTATGGGCTTCTGGAATCAAGCAGCATTGTGATACGTGCTGGCTTCAACACAGATGACCTGAGTACCTTCTAGTAAGTCAGCTCCTGCCTCTGTGCCTGGGGATAGCTCACTAATAAACTGAGGACAATTAAATCTCACTTGCAGGACAGTGTTGAGAATTGGAGGTGGGGTGAGCGGTGGGAGAGAGAGAATGAATGAGAGATGGATGG
Source organism: Macaca thibetana thibetana (assembly GCF_024542745.1). Taxonomy (NCBI): domain Eukaryota; kingdom Metazoa; phylum Chordata; class Mammalia; order Primates; family Cercopithecidae; genus Macaca; species Macaca thibetana. The sequence goes on along the minus strand of NC_065592.1, from coordinate 22,503,837 downwards.
AGGGAGGGGGAGAGAAAGAATTCTCTCTAAATGGTGGTTTCTTCACTCTCTTCCTCATGAGAGCCTCCCAGGGTGGGAAGGGATGGAAGGAGTCATGTGATGGTTCATGGACATTGGTGTCAGGACCATGGTTACTATATGTAAGTGGTCATCAAGGAGTCAGACGTCCTGCCCTAGAGGAATGTGGGAAGATGCTCTACCTGCTGGGATGCATTCAGGCTGAGGACATCATCCCTCAGAATTGTGTTCCTGCCTCTACTGAATGGCTGGAACACTCTAACTCCTTAAAATCAGCACAATGCTGGGCCTCCCCACTTCAGGTTTCCATATGGGCCTCACAGGGAGAAGAATAAACCACAAACTGCTATGGGGGGTGAGCAGTTTCCTGACATCCACACAGCTTATAGGTGTCTCATAGATGTTGCCTTGGGCCTGGGGATCCTTCGGTCTGGGCCCAAGGGAGGTCAGAAGTTGTCCAAGAAGTATGCAGTGAGGCTGAACGGATACCAGAAGGAAACGCACTGGGTGTATCTGGGCCTCGGGTGTATAAATGGTGAGCCCTCTGGCTCTGTTTAATTCTCTCTGCTTCTCTTATCTTTTTGCCTCTCCCCTTTTTGACTCTTTCTTATTTCTTCCGCTGTTCCTTCTGCTTTCCCTCTATGTTCCCTCCCCTATCTGCTGCCCCTCTCCCCACTCTCTCTCTCTCTCTCTCTCTGTATGTCCCTCTCTCATACACACACGCACACACACATAAACACACACACAGAATCCCATTTTCCTCAGGAGGCTGAAATGGGACAGATTTGGAGCCTTTGATGTTGAATAGCTTTGCACTTCCTGAAGGTATTTCAGAGCCTCAGGAAGCCTCCCAAGGCCTCTGCCTCCTTTCGTGTTTCTCATCAGTTCACCATAAGTCCCAGCTGTCATCTGTAGACCCCTTGAATGACAGGACTAAAATGGAAATTAGGGGTGGCCCTATGTAGCTATTATTCTGTGCTGAGTCAGCTGAGCCCAACAATGCCTGGGAAGGAAGTAGCAGCTGCTTGGTGCAGGTTTGTTGAATGAATACATTTATGAATATAAGTTCTTGACTCCATTTTGCAAGTAGGAAAACTGGTTCCAAGACAGCTAAGTCTCCTGCCCATAGTGAGTTAATAGCAGAACTAGGGTTTTAACTCACATCTCCAGATACCCGGCTCATTCCCCAATCCCTATGACATCAAGAGTGTCAAGCCCAGGCCTCTTTGTAAAGATGCTGTAAGTGCCCCCGGGGAGTCTGCAGATTCTCCTGGGAGGAGCCACACTTCCATCCATCACCAGCCATTGACATCAAAGAAGAGACTGGCTCATGAGAACCCCAGCCTTGGAAAAACTGATGAGACGATACCCCAGAGAGACCAACCCTCCACATAGTACACTCACAGGTCAGCACACTGCTAGGCCTGACTCCCTGAGTGCCAGCCCTTATCTGTCCACTCCAGAGAGGGGCTATGGCCCAGGACACAGAGCTGGTAGGACTGAGGTGCCTAAGGTGGTCACACGCCAGGTCAGAGGAGCTGGGAACTCAGCACGGGTACCAGATCCAAGAGATCCAAGGATATCAACCCTTTCCCCTTTGAAGCTCATCCTTCTTTCTTTTGAACTCCTGTTGAAACCACAGTGGGATGCAGGCAGAATGAAACTGTAGGACAAGTTGCATCATATACATGAGTGAAGCAGCATAGCACAGAGATAAAGGTGTGCTCTCTGGAGCCAGCCTGAGTAGGTTCAAATCCCACCTCCGCTATTTACTAATTTGGGTGCCTTTAGAAAGTTGCTTGTGTTCTCTATGCCTCAGTGTTCCCATCTGTAATATGGGGACACTGATCATGTCCATCCATATCACTAAGTTTTGTGAAGATAGCATTTAAAATTTTGCCTGGCAGAAAAGTCGCCATTTTAAAAACATTAGGTATTATGGTTGTTATATGGTGCATCTGAATCTAACATGATCACACAGCGATTTTAGAGTTTGGGCTACTAAAAATTCTGTGGAGTTCCTGTCCAGGCTTGGTTTATCTTAGGCTTTTCCTCTTCCTGGCTTGGAAGAGAGAGACACCTGTGAGAGTCTCCAGATGTTGAAGAGCCTCTGGTACCAGGGAGGCCAGGAATTTCAACATCAAGGTTAATTTAGTCATGCTGTACACTCTGAAGAATAAGCCACACCTTTCCTGTTCGCCCAGCTTGGGGCTTTCTCCGTCAGACTCAAGGTATACATGAGCTGACGTGGCCACCAAATATGAAGCCGGACGGGCTTTAGAATGAACACATCCAGTGTCCTCTGTCTGTGAAGGAAAACTGAGGCCCCAAGCAGGCACACATGTCTCAGTCCCATGCCGGAGCAATCAGCTGCTGCTTCTCCCACATGGCGCTCCCTTGCAAAAGGCCTGGAGCTGCCCAGGTTCTGAGGTCTTATTGTTAGAAGGCACTTCATGAAAATAAAGTACTCCTAAAGGACGAAGAGGTGCTGGTTCAGCTGCTCCTCTGGGCTGGGGAAGCGGGGGCGAGTTTCAATTAGTCACTGTGGGAAGCAAATTAAGGCCCATTTGTTTTATACAGGGCACCTCTTAGAAAATTGCTTCTTCTGAGGACTCCTGAGAAAGATTCCTTCATTTCCAAAGGTGAACCATTTTCTCCAAAAGAACCATTTATTCCTGTAAGATTGAAATAATCATCAAGGGCTGTGCTTCTCTTTGGATGGATGAGCTTTTTCTATTAAATATGTAGTGAGGCCCCATAATGGGATGTTTTATGCAGATCTATAGTCTCACCTTCCACGTGACAGTCTAATACTCAATGAATGCTCACCTCTATTTTAGTCCAGTTCTTCCTCTCAGCAGCACAGTGGGACACTTAGCATCGCAGAAATAATAGTAATAAAACCTGGGTTCTACCACTTAATACTTGTATGAATTCGGGAAGGTTATTTTACTTGACTCAACTGTAAAATGGGAATAACAAATTCATCCCAGTCTACCTCACGAGGCATTAATATTATTTTTCTTTTCTTTTCTTTTCTTTTCTTTTTTTTTTTTTTTTTTTTTTTTTTTTTTTTTTTTTTTTTTGAGACAGCATCTCACTCTGTTGCCCAGGCTGGAGTACATTGGTACAATCTTGGTTTGCTGCAACCTCCACCTCTCGGTTCAGGCAATTCTCATGCCTCAGCCTCCAGAGTAGCTAGGATTACAGTCACATGCCATCATGCCCGGCAATTTTGTTTGTTTGTTTTTTTGTTTTTTAAATAGAGATGGGATTTCGCCATGTTGGCCAGGCTGGTCTCAAACTCCTGGCCTCAAGTGATCCACCTGCCTTAGCCTCCCAACGTGCTGGGATTATAGGCACTAGCCACCCCACCTGGACTTCACAGGGTATTATTAGGGCTCAATAAGGTATCTGAGTTTCCTCCCTGTCAGCAAGTCCCCATTTGACACAACAAAAAATGAGGCCAAGAGATCTGCACATGAAGGTGGTAATTCCCAAAACCTATCAAGACATTTAGTGGGAGACATAGGCTGCCCAGTTCCCAACCCCTTAATTTCTCTACTGCACCATGGGTTTAAGTCAATAACATCAGAATTGATTGACTGAAAGTGGATTCAGGTAGAACTTCTTTTAAATGAACTTTATGGTTCTTTTGCCTCCTCGAAAAAATGAGGACAATGATGATACCTACTTCACAGGGTAGCAAAGTCTAATTAAACAACCCAGTGAACTTGTTTTGTCAGTAGTAAGGAGAGTCATTGATCTTAGAGATTATTATTATTTCCCCTGTTTAAGCACAGAGAAAACTGAGGCTTAGCAGCAGTAATGATGACTGAGATGCTCACTGAAATACAGATCTCAAGGCCCACGATGAAATCAAACACATAACTGAACTGAAATACAGAACTGAACTGAAATGAAATGAAATATAGAACTCAGACAGGAATCTGGCAGCAGCCCAGGATTCTGTATTTATTCAGCTTCTGTCTGGGTTGACTTTATGCAATACTCAAGTTTGAAAATCCTCAAACAAGACTGTCTTGCATGGCTCTTTTCACCTAAAAGAGCTCACCACAGGTCAGGGCTTTTCCATATAGGATTGTATTTGCTGCTTAGAATCATACTGAGGGGCAAGGATTATTATATTGTCGCAACTTATGAGGAAATAGGCTCAGAGAGGTTAAGTAACTTGCCAAAAGTCAGAGTTGTGCTTCATATCCCAAGTTGGTCTCACTTTAAAGTCCATATTGACTCCATAATGTCACTCAGCCCCTCCTTAATGACTAGAACCACCATTTTCTGCCTCCTTTCAAGGCACTCTGGGGAGCATTCACAGACTCTGAGCAGCGCTGTTACATGTGCTAATTGCTCCTCTCGTAGCCCTTTGATTTCCTTACCTACAGTCAGATGATCCTTCCTCAACCCCAAACTCCCCATAACTGCCACCCCCACCTCATCATGCAGCATAGCCAATCAGAAGAACAGCATTGATTTCCACTTTGCATCCCAGCCTGGGACAAACGTGATGGCACGTTGAAGTCTTGGAATTAAAATGTGAAACCTGCAGAGGCATCTTGGGATGATGGACAGCCTGATGTTCTGGCATGTTGCTTGCTTGGACTCATTCTAGATGTATGTCTGTCACAATTCTGTCAAGCAAGGACACACATTGTGCCCCATCGGTTTTTTTCACATAATGTTGCCCACTACAGACCAAAACCAAACTTCTAGCCCAGGTGGTGAGGGAAACATGCCTGCCTCAATTCACAGGAAGGCAACCATGAGGTCCAACACTTTGAACAGTGGCTGTCATACAGTGGGTGCTTAGTGAATATCTGTGGATGGAGTGGAAGAATCAGGCAGGTCTGTAGGAAATTATGCAGTGGCATGCCTAGATCAGTACCGGGTGGAGAGCAGATACTCAACAAAATATTTTTGTCTCTAGAAAACCATAAATCTTTCTGGCTGCAGGGATCAGCCTCAGATTACAGGGCCTCTTTCTGGCCTTCCCAACGTTCTCTCTAAACAAACCAGTTCCAAAATGTTATAGACTCCTGTCCAAAGCTGTGTGCCCCACTCCCACCATTCTTTGCTAAACAACTGAATAATGTGATGAATAAATTCAGGCTAAGGTATACATAGCTCCTGGTAAAAAAAAATTCAGAGGGATGGAATCAAGTTATAAACACCATGAATTCTGAGAGGCAGGGATGGGTCTGGGATCTGGCATGCTGCATTTCAGGAGCACTGAACTTGTTTGAATGTCCAGGAGCAGTGGGTTGACCACAGAGTGGAATCATCTATGTAACTTACGTATTAATAAAACAGACAGACAAGAGACGCCATGAAAGTTCATTGTCATGCATCTCCAACTCCAAGACAGGTAGGGTCACCATGGTGGCAAAACTGGCGGATATTTAGGCAAGGAGTGGGGATGTTCTGTGACTCATCTTAAAGCAAATAGGTAACCACCTTCTCTGCCAGGCCAGGTTCTGATGCTCTAGAACAGAGCTTCTCAACATTGGAACTATTCCCATTTTCAGCCAGATAATTATTTAAGGTGGGCACTATCTTGTGCGTTGTAGGGATGTTGAGCAGCCTCCCTGGCCTCTACCCATTAGACACCAGTAGCATTCCCCTCCCACCACCTGTGACAACCAAAACTGGCTCCAAATATGGTCAAATGTCCTTTAGGAGAAAAATCCTCTTCTGTTGAGAACTACTGCTCTAAAGAGAAAATGATAAAAATGTACTAATCCCATTAATACAAAGCAAATTCTTTTAAAAAGCCATGGTGTCTTTCACCACTCCAGCCTGCATGTTCTGGTCCCTCTGTTTGGAATCTTCTCCCTCCCTCTCTCCCCATCTTATCCCCTGGCAAGCCTTTATTGCTCCACAGTTCAGGGATCACTTCTTTGCGAAGCTTTCTGGAATGTCCTAGGATGGGATAGGAGATAGCCCCCTCCTGTGTTTGACAGCAAGTTGTACTCCCCCTTATCACACCATGGTTATCTCTCTGCACTCTTGCACAAAACGTTGTACATTTTTAGGGGAAGGTCTCTTCTTTGTTCATTTTCAAATTCTGGCTCTTAACACCATGTCCTAGCACTGAATAAATACATGTATGAAGAGAAGACTAACATTTAATGATCACCTGCCATGTGTCAGTCCTATTGTGTATATCCTATCTCGGTATGTCTTTATGTTAATGTTGCATCATAGGCTACTATTACTCCATGTTTCTAGGGAGTAATTGGTTCCCAGAGAGCAGAGATAACTCATCTAACATCACACAGGCAACAAATGGCACAACTGGGCATATAGACTTAAGTCTGCATGGCTGCCATTCTGCCTTTCTGACCTTCTGTCTTTCCATTTGTATGCTTGTCATCTTGCTTCCTGTAGTAGCCAAAGACAGAGCCCTCTGCCTTGGGCTTTTAGGTCTTGGGGAGGTGCACCTTGCTGCTTCCTCCTTACCAGGCCATAAACCCTGTTGAATCTGGGCAGTGAAGTGGCAGGCAGGTTGGTATAGGCTTTGTTGATGTGTATGCCTGGGCCTCCAGCACAGGCACAAGTTGGGCTGGAGACCCAGAGCAATGGAAGATTTCTTTCAACAGTAGCACAGACCAAAGCAGAGGACTAGGGGCATTTTCAACACACTCTTCTGTCTCTGGTGGTGTTATTACTTTCCTTCAACCTATCCAGTAATGGGGACCTTCGGGGCTGAAATAAGAACAATAATTTTTTTTTCATTCTACTCTCCTAGAGTCAAGTCCAGAATTTAATAAAGGTAAAAAAAAATAAATAAATAAATAAATAAATAAAAATCTACAGTATTCCAATTCTTCTCTGCAGATTTTTGTTTTAATTTAGTTTTAGCCCTGATGTTAGATTGACAGTCCTGGGGGCTGAAGTGTATCCATTCCCACAGCATGTCTGGTGCAGAGATAGAGTGACTCATTTTTATGTGTGCACACATGCGTATACATATACACACAGAGACACCATGAAAAGAGCAATTTCTCCTACAAAATCAGAAAATCGTCTGCATTAAACTGAATCTGCGCACAGTCTGTCTGCCCCACCTCTGACCTCCTGAAGCCTCATTCTCAAATATAAACTGGCATTCCAGGCAATCAATCAACACCTAACCTCTCAAACACTACCACCACCACCACTACCATTTGATCCTAACTACATTTACCCAGTGTCTGGAATCAACCTCTTTGCTCAGGCCTTACTCAGACAGAGCCTCTTCAGGGAAAATGGATCTTAACTTCCAAATAGTTTATGCCTTTGCCAACCTGAAGACTTCCCAATATCTCTGGCAATGGCTTTACTCCAGCCTCCACCCTTCAGAACACCATCCCACTCCCTGTTCTTACTCTGAATCACTGACATTGGATTCATTCAACGAGGCTGGAGGTGGGGGCATGGGAGAGACTTAAGCACCAAGAAACCTTCAGTATTGTAACTCAACAATGCTTTCAGTGTGAAATATGTCCAGGATTCACACTCTTTCTAATACTAATTATTTCCTGCAAGGTTTTCTGTTGCAAACATTCTAATTGCTTTTCTTTCTTTCTATATATATATATATATATATATATATATATAGCCTTTGTTGTAGCTAGGCAGTTATTATGACGCACACACTTTGTTGATGAGTAACGAACACTCAGAGTAAAACTGAGTTAAATCTACATCTATGTAACTCACTTCACTTAATCGATCAACAAATATTTACTGAGTACCCAAATATCAGCTGGACACCATGCTAAATTCAGGGGACACAATGATAAATAAAACATATGTAGTCAGTCATGTGCCCTCCTAAGGAGAAAGATGTGCCAATCAGCCCATACAGTACACAATGCCATGTGAAAAAATGCTTGATGGGCCAAGCAACAGGTGGCTATGGAAGACGAAAAAGGAAGCCCAACCCAGTCACAGTCATGCAGACTCACAGGAGGCCAGGACACCTATGCTGGGAGCTACAGGATGAGTAAAATTTTCCAGGGGAAGAGAAAGGACAAAAGTGTTCCAGTCAGGGGGAACAGATGTGAATGTAAGGAAACAATAGATCCAAATATGGATTGTATTAGTCCATTCTCACACTTCTATAAAGATACTACCTGAGACTGGGTAATTTATAGACAAAGGAGGTTTAATTGGCTCACAGTTCTGCATGGCTGAGGTGATCTCGGGAAACTTACAATCACAGCAGAAGGGGAAGCAGGCACCTTCTTCACAAGGCAGCAGGAGAGAGAAAAGTGAGTGAAAGACGGACTTGTCAAACACTTACAAAACCATCATATCCTGTAAGAATTCAGTATCATGAGAACAGCATGGGGGAATGGCTACGGGAGAACGGCCATGATACAGTCACCTCCCACAGGGTCCCTCCCACGACGCAGGGGGATTATGGGGATTACAATTCAAGATGAGTGGGGACACAGACAAACCGTATCATGGATCCTTCAAAAAAAATAGAAAAAAATTATGCAATCCCAGTACATAGATTTGGGGGCACAGGGACAGGCCATAGCAAGTGATGAGGCTAGAGAACTGGGCAGAGGCTGAAGCATGCCAGACCTCCCAGGCCATGCTAAGGATTTGGAATTTCTCCTGATATCCAGGGGTAGCCACTGCAGAGATTTAAACAGTTTAAGGAGGGATGAGATACCTTGGATAGCTCTCTGTCTACTCTACCCTCAAAAGGAAGAGATTGATCTATAGGCAGTGGGAGTGAAAGGGAGTGCTATGGGGAGAAATTTAATGCAGAGGCAGAACTTGTCTAGCCCATAAAGCTGGGAATTCTGAGAGGCAGGGATGGGTCTGGGACCTGGCATGCTGCATTTCAGGAGCACTGAACTTGTTTGAATGCCCAGGAGCCGTAGGTTGATAAGAGAGAGTGGAATCATCCATGTAACTTATTTATTAATAAAACAGGCAGACAAGAGACGCCATCTGAAGCATAGACTTTTGACCCTGAGCCCTGAGGGACAGAATGACAGGCTACACGCTGGCCTGTCCAACACAGATTCTGGCTTCCCCTTCCAGATGCCACAAGACAGTTCTGGATTATCCACATGGGGATGTCTGGGTTGGAGTGCACAGACTCACCTCTCACTTTCTGACCCTACAGCCAGATGCAGACAGCTGCCCTCTTCCTGTCTTTTTCGTTCCCATGGGCTCTTTGGGCAGCCTCTCTGATGTTCATTAAAACAGTGAGTCTGGCCAGTCTTGAGTGTGAGCTGGGCAGACTGAGATTGATCTCATAACAAAGGAGCTGGACACCTGGGCTTGAAACCCCCTCTCCTCCCTGAATTTGGAATCTCCTTTTCCCTTCTTCCCTTTCCAGCAGACTCCTTAATGATGAAGAGTGTCTCATCAATTCCCCCATAATTACCTGCCATGTGTCCTCACGGAGACTGATAAGGAAGTAATTAGGATAGACATGCAGGGATTACAGGAAGGGAAAAATGTTCCGTTGTCAAGATAATGCCACTTTCCCTCACGCCCTCCCGGACAAATAACTGGGCAGGGTTTGAGGATTGTTAGAGATGGAGAGGCTGGAAAAGAGTGAAGTGAACAGAGGTGGAAGAAGAAAGTGGAGATATGCATTTCAGACCTGAAGAGGGCCTTAATAATCATCTAATCCAGGAGTCCAAACTCAAAGCTGTCAGACCCCAGGCAGGTCATACAAGTGCTTGGAGCAGAAGAGATGGAAGAACAGCGGTAGTACATGCCTATGACAAATGACAACTGACACTCGGCCTTAGGGAGTTACCCTGAGGGAGGGGTGGGGCATTGTCATCTCTTTCAGAAGAGGCCACACTGCAAGCCTCATCAGCACACATTGCCATGCAGGAAGGAAGCCCAGTTTTGGCAGCTCTTCTAATTTTTCAAGAGAAGTTGGAAATCCAGCTGTTGTGTGAAATTTCTCATTTTTTTCTCACTTTGGAAACTTATCTGTTTTTTTTTTTTAATTTAACAAAATATGAGCCAAACAAAATGATATCTGCATACCAGATGTGGCCTGTGGGCAGCCAGTTTGAGATCTCTAATTTTAGTCCAGTGCCTTTTTTATAGACATGGAAATGAAATAAGTATTCGGAGAAAAAGAGGCTTTTGCCCAAAGTCACAGAGCACGTTAATGGCAGAGTCAAGATTCAAACAAGCTGTAGCTCCTTACTCTCCCACTTTTCACAATACTTAAAACTGGAGGCTGAGCACAGATCATAAGAAAAAAAAAAAAGGCACATAAATAATACCAATGAGTGCAAGCAGAGATATCAAATTGCCCAAAGAAAATTCTGCAATGGAAAATGAAAATATCATTTCCTGTGGTAGCTGTGGGAGAAGGGAGAAGAATGTACAAAAGGCTTAACACAGAAGGGACTAAATCATTTCTTGCTTTCATAGAAGAATCAGGAGCACCCACTTTTGTATTAGAGGATTGAGATTGGGGATATGAACACAGTCCCAACCCATTAAGCAGCTAGGAAACTGAAATGTGGAAAGGCAGGTCCATAAATCAGTATGGGTGATGAAGTGTTCCAAGTGCCAAGACAGTATCTTCAAGAAATTAGGGTGAGCCAAAATAAAGGCGTGCTGAATCTACATGGAAGCGATGGTGATAAGAATATCCTCAAAGACAAAATGACACTTGACATGGAGTTTGAAGGATAAACATTTTATCAGTTAATGGAGCAGTGGATATAAGTTAAATCCTCAAGGACACAGAGCAGCAATCCCCAACCCTTTTGGAACTAGGGACCTGTTTCATGAAAGACACTTTTTCCACAGGCCAGGGGAGTTGCTGGGGAGTGGTTCTGGGATAAAACTGCTCCACCTCATATCATCAGGCATTGGAGTCTCATAAAGAGCACGCAACCTAGAACCCTCAAGTGTGCAGTTCACAATAGGGTTTGTGCTCCCATGCGTATCTAACGCCGTGGCTGATCTGACAGGAGATGGAGCTCAGGTGGTAACTGCTCGCTGACCCACTGCTCACCTCCTGCTGTGCTGTCTGGTTCCCAACAGGCCATGGACTGGTATTGGTCTGTGGCCCAGTGATTGGGAGCTCCCAACAGCAACAAATGGGACATTTGAGGACACCCTCATTACTTCCTTATCAGTCTCCATGAGGACCTACAGCAGCATGTGGAGGGTATGGACTCCAGGCAGTGGGAGCAGATAGGCAACAGTCCCATGACAGAAATGCATGGACGTATATGAAGCAGGACAGTGGAGGTTACAGTAGATAGGGTTTATGTTCAAGGAGGTAGCCATGCGAGGCAGGCTGAAGAGGATAGCTGAGACCACATCTGAGAAGGTCAAGTGTACCAAGCAAGGAAGTGTGCATATGTTAAGTAGAAAATGGGCAGCTGCTGAGAGTTTGTGAGCAGGAAAGGGAGATCGTGACAGTACTGGTGTTGTGTCTGGGGAAGATTCACCTGGCAGTACATAAAGAAGCTTGAATAGCAGCTTGAAGAAACTGACGCAGAAGTCCCTAGGGAGATTGTGAAGCGCTCTCTTATCCTCTCTCCTTCAGCAAATATTTGCAACAAGATACTGCAACAAGCATCATGTTACAAGCATTATGTTAGAAGCTTGGGATCCAGTAATAAATAAAGCAATCATTCAACACATTTATTTCACACCTAGTATGTCCCAAGCACCCTTTGATGGCAGGGTTTTGGCCTCAATCATTTCAGAGCCAACAACAGAGTCTGGCATCTCGTAAGTGCTCAATAACTGTTTGTTTCATCTAATGTTCATGAAAAGGCCCAAAGGGTAAGTTAAAGGACCGAGCTTGGGAAATTTCAGCAGAGCTCAAAGGCATGGACAGGAGAGAAGAGGCCTGTGGAATGAAAAGATCTCTGATTCTTAGATCAGGATTCTGAGTTTCATTCTCGAGGCCTTGTAATTGTTCTATAACCCTGAACAATTCCCTTTCTTGGACTCGGGGTCAGTTTCTGCATCTGCAAACTCAGGGAACTTGGAGTAGCTCCCCAAGGTCATCCATGAAATTGAAAGCATGATCAGATGGGATAGGTTGCACGCACACACATTAAACATGATCAAGCGGGATAGATTAGCACAGAGGAAGGTAGTATAGAATGTGCAGAATCTCTCAGTCTAGAAGGATTAAAAAAAGAAAGGAAAGTCAGATTTGAGAAACTTTGGGACAGTTCAGAGTTGCTGAGCTGAATATGAGCAAACCTCTAGAATCGTCTCTCTGCCATGACCTACCCCCTGAAAGACCTCAGGCTGAATGATCCCTTCTGTGTTCTAGCACTTTCATTATTATAATTTCTGAGTCCATCGGTGTTCTCTGGATGTGCTATATATGGTGGAAAAGCACTTTCCCAATGATTGTTAATTAATCCCTCACCACTCCTATGCCTGAGAGGGACTGCTGAGTGACCTCATTTTTCATCCCAGGGAAATGGGCACAGAAAGGGGTTGAAGGTTGACAGGGTCACTCAGCCAGGCTGAAGCTGAATCAGGACTAGACTATGGGCCTTTCTCCAGTCATTCATCAGCTACCCCTTGGATGACCCAACCAGAGAGCCACAGAGTAAATGGGTTTAGCAACAGGTCGCTGTGAGAAGTGATGGCAAATCCACTACAGAGTGGGTGACGGAGAGCCATCTCGTGGCGAGGAAAAGAAGAGGGGATGCCCTGTGGAGGTTAAAGGGAAAGGAAGATGAATTAAGGTTTGGATGCCATCCAAGGAGTCTGAACTTTATAAGGAAAGCCTGGACTTCTGCTGGGATTCAGAGAAGGAAAATGTGGCCTCTTGCTGCAGAAGCAAAGTGACCTTCTGTCAGGTTAACCTGCAGCTGGAAGGCCAAGGAAGCGTGACATTCCCCAACAGGTCAGGGAAGACTTCTAGACAGCAACTGTTGTGCCTTCTTCCAGGCCGAGCAGGTAACTCACTGCACTTTCAAGTTCTTTTTTTTTCTTTTTACTTTTTGAAATTTTTATTACATGCATTTGCTACCCTTTAAAAGAATTGAAACAAGATTTTTTTGAAAACAGGTATGAGGTAGATACTGTTCCTTGTCCCTTGTCCACTTTTCTCTTTTAATGTAGGGATCAAGTCTTGGCCAGTGATATGTGAACAGAAGGGAAAGCTCATTGTCCGTCCAGTGCTGACACAAGAAAGCCTGAATAACCAATGCAGCCAGGAAAGGAAAGAGGGAGAGGAAAGGGAGAAGAAAGGGAATGCTCCCTCCCTTGAAAGAAGAGACTAAGTTCAGTTTTTCACATGGATTCTGGGGCCCTGGCACTGGTGGGTGAAGATGAATTAGGATTGGGTTTTAGAGGAAGGGGAGAGGAAACTCTGCTGTTCTTAACTCAATGACAAAGGAAGGTGGACATGCAGGGGAGGTGAGAGGAGAAACCAGATGCACTTCCTTCTCCTAGATCACTTGGCAAGAAGTTCTAGCTCTCAGGACTCCATATAAAGTGGCCATACTCAGAGGCTGCTGGGGTCATAAATTCAGGGCTCAGAAAAGCCAGACGACTGTGATGATAATAGCTGCCATTTATTGTTTACTATGTTCCAGGAACTGGGCTCGACACTAAAATAATAATGGACATGACTGCCATTGCTAAGCACACATTCTCCTAGGAGTTGTGCTTGGCACTTTTCATGCACTCTCCCTTTTAATCCTCAAACTGCCCCATGAAATGGGAACTGTTATCATTCTTATTTCCCCATGAAGAAACTGGGACTGAGAGAGGTTAAGTAGTTTAGTCAAGGTCACCAGTAACTGGCAAAGCATGGACTCAAGCCCAGGTCTTAGTGACTCCACAACCCTTACACTTAATCCATCTGAGGGCTTGCTTCTCTTTACCCATGGTTTTCTCCTTACTAAGGGAATAGGCTGATGGGGCTGGAGTGCCTGAAGAAGAGCCTGCCCAAATCAACCTGTGTGCTCCCATTATACCCTCCCACCAGGACACTCCAGACAATGCCAAAGAGGGAACAATTCTGAGGCCTAACTCCTGCTCATTTTCACACACTTCAGCCTGAGGCTTCAAGAAACCCAACTGACACAACTAGACACAGTGAAAGAGAACTTAGCCAGATGTTGGAGATGGGTGGAAAAACAGAGCAGAGCTCTTCACCTGAGTCCCTCTCCAAAGCCCCTCTTGTATTGGTTCCTGGGGGGGGACTCCCTGAGCATTGGTTTGTGATCTCCATGCAAAGAACAGAAGAGAATAGAGGAAGGCAGGGCTCCAGGGCTGAAAGGAGCCAGTAGCTCATGTTCCTCCATCCCAACTTCAACACTTCAGCTTGACCATTGGTGTGAGACCCTGCCTCCAGCTCAAATAACTTTTCCTCTTCACCTCCCCCCCATCTACCCCTTCCTCTGTGTCATTCTCCATGAACACACATGGAGAGAGAGAATGTGGCAGACACAGCTCATCTTTCCTCCCCAGCTGCAAACCCAATGTACCCCTTTTAACAATAATAGAAAACCTCAAGTTTATTAGGCAATTTCCACCTTCCTTTGTAGCTAGTTGTAATGATGAAATTGAGTCCTGTCTAAAGGGATATAAATGGAAGTTAGTTTAACTTGCAGAAAAATCCTTAAATGAAAGGGACATGCCCTTCTCTGGATCTTCTCCCCTTTCCATGGCTGGAATTAGGACACATTGGGTAGAGCTGGGATAGGCCTGTTGGCTCATGAAGTGAACTTGGGAATTAAGGCCATGCACAACAGAGCAACAGTTAGAGGGACCCTGTGTCCCCAGCACAGTGTCTTGCAGCATGCAACACCTAAGACAGAAACAAACACCTACTTGTGTAACCCACTTGGGTTTTCTGTCACTTTTGGCTGAATCGCTTCTAACACAGCGAGGGGGTATTTGATAGTGAAGACTCTAAGTGTCTCAATCATAGGAGTCACATGTCCTATGTCTTCTGTAAACTGGAGGCAGAGTCTCACATTGATGGTCAAGCTGAAGTGCGGAAGTCAGAATGGGGGAACCTGAGCTATTGGCTCCTTGCAGGCCTAGAGCCCGAGGTTTTCTGCCTTCTTCTTTCCCTTCTGTTCTTTGCATGGAGGTCACTAATCAACGCCCAGCAAGTCCCCCAGAAACCAACCCAGAGGGGCTTTGGAAAGGGACTCAGTTGTGTGTGCTTCCAAACAGTGGGGTTTGATAGAAAGAAGGGCTTTAGAGACAGAATTTCAATTCACCCTCAGTGTTCTCATCCATTACATTGGGCTCTGAGGGTTAAATGAAACAAGCCATACCCTCCTGAAGGAAGAGCTATGTCTGTCTTATTCATTGACTTATCTATCCACCAACGATACAAACCATGACTGACATACAGTGTTGGATAAATAATTGATAAATAAATGGGTGGTGTGCACCAAGCACGTGGCCTATGGTGGGTACTCTTAGAATATTAGCAATTTCCAACACAGTCCTGACATATCTTCTCTATCAGAACTTTTGGCTCTGATTGCAGCTCGTGAAGATTAAAATAAAAGCCCATCGAAGATTTAAAAACCAAAAACTATGTCTGTGAGTTAAATTTCTGAATTCCACTGCAAAAACACTTATGGAGGGAGGGTCTCATCTCCCTTTTAAAATTGGAATGCAGAAAGATAATTACTTTCCTCTTTCTACAGCCTTCTTAGTTCCTCTCTCCTCAACAACCCTCCATTCATACCCCATTTAATTTTCACACATGTTTCTAGATGCTAATTTTCTTTCAGACTTCACTGGGCAGGCTCCTCGGCATCTGCTGGAAAAGGACAGAACCCAGAAAACTAGAAAATGTAGGGCTCACTGGGGAGGGTGTCAGCTTCCCATTACCAAGGAACCCTAGATTTAACACAAAAGGGAAAGAAAGGAAGTGAATGAATTATTTTTCTTTACCTTGTTTCCTTTTTTCTGAAAACCTACTTTGCTTCATAATAATAATAAATAATCAGTTATCAGATAACTACTCTCTCAGGCTTTAGCTAAATGTGTTGCCACCCTTTATAGCATAAGCTTCATGACAAGCCTATAAAGTACACAGGATTGGCCGGGTTTGGTGGCTCACACCTGTAATCCCAGCACTTTGGGAGGCAAAGGTGAGGAATCACTTGAGGTCAGGAGTTCAAGACCAGCCGGGCCAACATGGTGAAACCCTGTCTCCACTAAAAATACAAAAATTAGCTGGGCATGGTTGCACAACTGTAGACCAAGCTACTCAGGAGGCTGTGTGAATTGCTTGAGCCAGAGAGGCAGAGTTTGCAGTGAACCGAGATTGCACCACTGCACTTCAGCCTGGGCGTCAGTGGGAATCCATCTCAAAAAAAAAAAAAAAAAAACAAAAAAGGCCAGGCGTGGTGGCTTACGCTTGGAATCGCAGCACTTTGGGAGGCTGAGGCAAGTGGATCACGAGATCAGAAGTTCAAGACCATCCTGGCTAACGTGGTGAAACCCCGTCTCTACTAAAAATACAAAAAATTAGCCAGGCTTGATGGCGGGCACCTGTAGTCCCAGCTACTCTAGAGGCTGAGGCAGGAGAATGGCCTGAACTCTGGAGGTGGAGGTTACAGTGAGCTGAGATTGTGCCACTGCATTCTAGCCTGGGCGACAGAGCGAGACTCCGTCTCACACACACACACACACACACACACACACACACAAAGACATAGGATTAGCCTATTTAACAGATGAGAAAATGAAGGCTTGAGGGCTTAAGCCACTTGCCCAAAGCAAGAGCTAACACCTGCTCACATAGATGCATACACAAATGTATATAACAGCATTATTCACAATAGTCACAAGATGGAAGCTACCCAATGTCCATCATCTAATGAACATCCAGCTCAATGTGGCATATCCATACAACGGGATATTAGTTGGCCTTAAAAAGCTATGAAATACAGATGCATGCTAAAACATGAATGAACCTTGAAAATACTTTGTTTAATGAAAGAAATCAGTCACAAAATATTCCATATGATTCCATTTGTGTGATATGTCCAGAAAGTAGACTAGTGGTTGCTTAGGGGGTAGTGCTGGGTTAGATAGGGAGGTGATAGAGTATGGGGTTTCTTTTGTGGTGATAAAAATGTTTTAAAATTGACAGGTGATGGTTGTATATATCTGTGAATATACTAAAATCCATCAAATTGTATACTCTAAACAGACAGATTATATTATATGTGAGTTATATCTCAATCAAGCTATTTTTTTTAAGCTGATGCCTGAACCCATGTCTGGAAGGCTCCCAACTCCTGTTAATTCCACCTCATCACCTGGCCATCGGCATTTGCCACCTCACTAATGCTCAGGATGATTCTGTGAGGTGTGCATGGCCGCTCTCATCTCACAAATGAGGAAATTGAGGGCCAGAGAGGAAAAATAATGTGTTCTCTCGCAAAGGAAAATTTAATTTACAGAGGAAAAAAACCTGATTTTCTCAACATCTCTAATATGAGGAAACCACCCAGGTTCATTATAAAGAGAAAATGTAAGAACAGCAAAAGACTCTAAAATGATCTAGTGATCTTCAAACTGCCTCCAAAACACCATAACCGAAAGACGCCCACGCAGGTGCTCCACAGTTATTGCAGGGGGTGGGAGGGTGGAGCAATTTTTACATTATATTTTAGGTACTGGGTTTCCACATAAGACTTCAATAAAAATATTACTAAGACAGTTTGGAAGCCCCTGATCTTGTCCAACTTGCCCACTTTATTTTATTTTATGTTTTTTAGTAGAGACGGGGTTTCACCATGTTGGCCAGGCTGGTTTCGAACTCCTGACCTCAAGTGATCCACCTGCCTCAGCTTCCCAAAGTGCTAGGATTACAGGCGTGATCCACCGCACCCAGCCATTTGCCCATTTTAAACATAAGATAATTGAAACAGGAGAGAAACAAGGTCTCTCCGAGCCACATGGTGAGTTAATGTCAGTACTAGGTCAGGGCCTGTGTTTCACTCCTTCCATGTCTTGCACTCCTCTTGTCCAGATTAATGGCCTGGTGCAAGAAGAATAGGCTGCAGAACCTGGTTTCACTTCCAACCCATGCTGCATACCAGAGGTCAACAAACTTTTTGTTGCTGTTGTTAAAAGCCAGATGGCAAATATTTTGGGCTTTGCAGATCATACGGTTTTTCCAGCAATTAACTTGGTTATTATAGTGGGAAGGCAGCCAGAGACTCATAAAAAAGGGGTGTGGCTATTTTCCAATATAAGAGGTGGGGGGCTACAGTTGGCCTGACAGCCATCATTTGCTGTCTCCTTCTCCAAACAGATCCTATACTCTTCTTTCCAGGGATAAAAGGGCTGGGATATGATGAGCAAAGTGGTCACTCCTTAGTGTCTTTGTAGGAACTATCCACAGTGGTAGGGCTGGGTGGTGGAATCAGGAAGATCTGCTTTCAGGTGCAGGCTTACCCTCACTGACCCCTGAGACTAGGATACATCAGCCACGCCTTGAGACATTTATTTATTTTTAACATGCGGACAACAACATTCATCCTCAGGGTCACTGTAAGGATTACATGAGAAGTGGTATGTCGCGGAATTTTTTTTTTTTTTAACGTGGAGAAGATAATAATGACAAGCAAAGCCAGGCATACTCTTCGCCTTCATCTCCCATCATTCGGCCTCTACCGCCTGGTTCCAGCCAGAGTGCCCTCTCTGCTAAACGTCTTTTACGCACCAGCCACAGTGGCTTCATAGTCCTCACTCCCTCTTCTTGGAATGCATTTCCTGAGAGCCTCCTGTGGCTCACTCTTCTCATTTTTCAAGTTGCAGCCCAATGGCCACTTCTTGGAAGTTTTCCTGATGATTATTTAAAATAGCCCTAGCACTTTGGGAGGCCGAGGCAGGTGGATCACTTGAAGTCAGAAGTTCGAGATCATCCTGGCCAACATGGTGAAACCCCATCTCTACTAAAAATACAAAAAAATAGCCAGGTGTGAGTGGCGTGTGCCTGTAATTCCAGCTAGTCAGGAGGCTGAGGCAGGAGAATAGCTTGAACCTGGTAGGCAGAGGTTGCAGTGAGCATAGATCATGCCACTGCACTCTAGCCTGGGTGGCACAGTGAGACTCTGTCTCAATAAACATAAAATAAGATAAAGTAAAATGGCAACTTCTACCCTGCACCCCCAGGGACTCACTCCATTTCTTTATTTTATTCATAGCCCTTAACTGCTATCTTAAATTCCATCACTTATATATTTATTTACATGTTTATCGTCAGTTTTTCTCTAAGCTCCAAAAGGACCTTTCTGCTTTTCTAGAATCCGGAATGCTGCCTGGAACATAGTACACATCAATAAATTTTGTTGAAAGAAAAATGAAGAAATGATATCTCCAAATTGCTATGACTTTCTGAATTATTTTCTCCACCATAAGCTCCTATGTTTGGCAAGTACTAGGCTTTAACACAATACAAACATCTCCATGTTAGGAAGACAGTCTGATCATATATTCCTCAATTCAGTGTAGTTTTACCTGGAACATAGAAAATTTGTGATGCAAATTATCTGAGCCTCTAATGACTCTGACTGTCAAGAGTTGGCCTTGCACCTGAATTGCAGGAGGGCCATTTCATTAATTTCCATAGTAAGTTAGATCTACAGTTTAGCTTCATTCTTACTTATATTTTGCAATTGGGGAAATCAAAGCCCCATAAAGGAGAATGGGTTTTTCACAGTCTTGTTCTTCATTGAATGAGGAACCCCTTAAATCAATGAAGTCATAAAATCCTAGAGCCATAGGCCCCTTAAAAATTACCCCATCTAATAATGTAGATAAAGAACTCAGAGCAAGAAGAAAAACAAAGTGGGGGGCTTGCTCAAGATCACCCAGCACTTCAGTGGTAGATTTAGGAATGAAACCCGTATGTACCCAGAGCTGGAATCTCACTATTCTCCCTTCATGCTGCTCTTTGGAGAAAAACAGAAAAGAAAGAAAAGGAAATGAAATTATTCCAGGCACACATTTAGCAATGCTCATAAATCCTGACAATATTAACAACACACGACAGCTTCGTTGAACAAATTGGCAGCGAGTGTAGGCAGCTTAAGGAGGCAGGAGGTCTGGAAAGAAAAAAAAAAAAAGGACCACCAGGCATACATACACAAAAATTTTCCCATTCTGCTCTTTTCTAAGTCTGTCTATAAAACAAGGCCTCAGACAGGAGGTGCTGGGGAATGGTAAGAGTTTGAAGGAGGTGCTTGCATGGAGTGTGAGTGTATGTATGTGCACGCTGGTGCACGGCTCCCAAGAGACTGTATGGGGAATAATCCTTTGTAAGATGTCACTCATCCTTTATACAAATTAACCTCCACCTCCCTCATGCTGGGATTCATTTGCTCTTTGTTTCCTTGACATTCAGCTAAGGAGATCTCAGAAGAATTAAAGAAAGTTCTTCAAGAGGTGAAAAGGGGAAGTCAGGGCTTCTGGGGACTGGAACCCTGGGGAATCAGCACCCGATGCAGCGCTTCCCTACAGGGACAAAGAGGGAGATCTCTGGATCCCCACCTCCTATCTGCAGGAGGAAGCCCACCTCAGCCCCCACATCCTGGTAAGTAAGAATAATATATCCTATTTACTCTGTGCCTGGTCTATGCATTCTGTTGAGTACTTTGCCAGCACCATATTCTTTCGCCAACTCACTGCCATGAAGGTTCTGGCCAGGCTAGGTTTTTCTGTCACTTTCCTGACCTCACCTAAAATGTTTGATTCTCTAGCCTCCAGCCAAATGAGTTCTGGTCGAAAGGATCATCTGCATGATTCCTCACACTTCCCATATGGCCCCACCCCTCTCTTCTCAACCCCAAAGTTTCAGTTTCATGTGAGTCTATGTCAGCAAAAGGTCCAGCACTCTCCCAGAACTCAAAGCTTTAGCCATTATGAAAAGTTCTGACACAAAGGGAGAATGTAAAAATAAATGTAAAATACCACAAGATACATGGCTCTTCCATTTTCCCCCTTAGCTGTAGATCTGTTTGCTGTCAGTTTGCATGAATAAATAAGTCATCTAACATTACTTTTGGAAAGAGCAGCAATATAAATAAATGAATAATTAAGAATAAATAATGCTAACATCAAATTAATGAAGAGGGGTTTTAAAAATACATGTATGCAAATCACACTTAAGTTGAGGAATCTAAGAAATCACACATACTGTATGGTACTCCTGCCTCAGTGCAACAAATTACTATGAAATGAGGAATTCCCATTTTATACATGGGTCTACAGAGGCCAATGGAGAAAAAATAGTCATGAGTTAAATGGCTTATCCAAAGACAAAATTATTGGATTGGTCACAGGGCGATGACCTGTGATTTCTGGGTTCCAGAGATCAAAATTCCTGCATATTAAGGTCTATCCTAATAAACTTTGAGAAGTTAGATTGGGGAGAAATAAAGAGAGGTCATTTTTAATCCTTTATTATCTACTATGTGTTTCAAAAGAGCAGGTATGTGATTATACCTGGCATTGGACTGGGTGGTTTGCAAGCATTGTTCTTTTAATTCTTGTAACAGCACCATGAAGTAATAACACTATTTGTCAGGTAAGCATGGTGAGGAGTAGAGAAAGAAAGCAGCCTTCTGGAGGCAAAACAACTCTTAAGTGTATTCTGTGCATTTGTATAACTTCAATATGTTTGAATTTTTACTCCTGGGATTCCCTTTTAATGATGGGATTAGGTGACGAGGTATCATGGAGAGAAAAGTGGAGAGCTTTTCTTTAAATAACCAACTAGTAGACACTATTTTAAGTGAAAACACTACATGGGGCACAATGAGTGAGCTCATAGCCAAGGGGAGAAGCGGAAGCAAACACAACTAACCTAATATCCAAGGCATGGGGGTGGGAGGCCAGGGTGCTCATGACCTCAGGCAAGCCAATAACAGGTACAATAAATGAGCTCACCTTCTCTCACCCAGCTAAGTGAGGTAACAGATGTGATCATGTTTTGCCATGTACAAAGTGTTACCAAGAATCTGTATTCCATGGAATTATCAAAATCTAATTTTGTCCTTATTCATATAAAAAATAGGGAATAGATGATGATCTCTCATTTATCTATCTATAACTTCACAGTGTTTTTAATACTTTCTCACCATCCTCTCATCCTCGTGGACATCCGGAGAGAACAGAAGGATTAGGAAAGATTGCCATTTTCTTCTAATGCATCTACTAGTCCTCTATGCAGCATCTGACTATTTGTTAATTACTATTTTCTACTTAAATTACTATTCAGGACAACTAGTGTCCTGATCCAATCTCATGCTCAATATAATCTCAGTGGATGTGTCTCCCCCAACCTTTTAATCCCCCAAATAAAGCATGCCCACTTAGCCTCTATTTCTTCCTAGACCTGCATCTAAAACCTCCTTTCTTGAAGCCCATAAGCACCTTCAACCCTATAGGTCCTATCCATTTATCAGTTCATCCATCCATTCAGTCATCCTCCCATCTGCAAATCTTTCCAAAAACTTTTTCAGATGCCCCATCTTATGCTGGGCACACATAAGACAAGTTCCTTTCTCCAAGGAGCTTAGCAATTAATTGGAAAAACAGAAGATACGTAAAACATATCCTAATACACAGAAGAAGATGATCAATCATGTAAGACAAAATAGGGGAAGGTGATTCTTCTCCCACACCCTACTGGCACTAATCGACCAAGCTTTAGCTTTTTAACGGTTTTGGTAGGCACTGAATATGAGTGGGTTATTAGGTTGGTGCAAAAGTAATTGTTGGTTTTTTTTGCCATTATCTTTAATTGTAAAAAATGCAATACACTTTTTTACCAACCTAATATCTTAACTTTCAGGCCTGGTCATCAAAACTCAACGGCACACCTGTCCGTGGGAACTCTCTTTTCTACCTCTCCGGACCTCACAGCTGTGTGGGTAATTTCAGTCTCCCAGTTTCGATTGCTATCTCTCATCAACCACGTGAGTTCATACAGTTATCTAGCGGACAGACAGACACTAGGATCTAGACTGATCGCAGGCGATGATGGGGGAGCTGTAGACCTGGGCTGCTGCTTGAGCTGCTGTTTGATCCCAGCCTTCCCTCAGGGCAAGAAGAGGTAATGGGCACAGCAGGATCTAGGCATGCATCTGTGGTTCCTGACTACAACACCATCAAACCCCCAATTTTCTCTCACAACTGCTATTAGTATTTCCCGTCTAGCCCATGAGGCAACCGAGGCTCAGAGAGGGGAATTGACTTTGTTCCAGGCTACACAACTGACAAGTGGCAGAATCAGGGTAGGAACTTCAATGTGTCTAACCCCACGAGTGCCCTTTCCACCATGCCACACCACATCGGAGCTGAGATCTGAAGGGTACACATGACCTGTGTGCTGCAGAGGCAGAAAGAGGCAAGGTCACCCTGTCCCACTTTAAAAGATCCGCTGAGATCTCACACACATATGCATGCACACACACAGAGTCTGCTGCTGCCACACCTCCAATGTCATCAGGCCAGCTGTCTTTACAAATGCCAAAAAAAGGAACTCTTTTGCCCACGCTCCATTTACAAAGAATAAAAAGAGAGAAACACTGTGCCTTTTCCTGAAGAAACTTTTTCTGTTAAGAAGCAAGAACCCAACAGCTTCCCTGAGACCCATTTTTCATACGATTAATGTCAGGCCTCTCATGTTTCCTAATGAAACCTGACACTAACTGAGAAAAATGGATACATTAATATTGAGTTCATTAGTAAATAGATTACTCAAATGTTTGGGGTGAGGGGAGGAAGAAGGTGAAGGAAGAAGGAGAAAGGGGAAGAGAAGCACACATACCACTCAGCTATTCTGGCAAGAGACTCTCTGAAGACCACATGCTAATCAAATATTTATGTATTTTAATGCACCGATCTGTTAAGTCAGGAAATATTCTCTTTTACAAAAAAAAAAAAAAAATTTAAAGAGTCCCACATGATACCGTAGCGTTTTACTTAGATGGGAACTGAGGCCTGTTAAGGAAAAGGCATGGCCCAGAGTGTGGCCTTAGTTACCTGGACAGGGAGAATAAATGACAGCTCTCGGAGACATCAGACCCTCCCTCTCCCCATCCCACACACACCTCTTCATGTCAACACAAAGTGTCATGGAGAGTTCAAGACCAGTCTAGCCAACACGGTGAAACTCTGGTTGGTGGCATGCACCTATAATCCCAGCTACTGGGGAGGCTGAGGCAGCAGAATGGCTTGAGCCCGGGAGGTGGAGGTTGCATTGAGCCAAGATTGCACCATTGCACTCCAGTCTGGGTGACTGAGTGAGACTCTGTCTTAAAAAACAACAAAAAAAAGTGTCATGGAGAGGAGGAGGGGTGTGACTACTTCAGGGAAGAGATGTAGCCTGGCAGGAACACTGGTTATAGAAGAAAAATGCCTGGTGTACCCCGCTAAATTTTTCTGCCACCTCTAAAGAATACATTAAGGGCTCAATAATAACCACCGTCTACTATGCTAAGACCTGTGTGGGGAATGAAGGCAAAATGGAAGCAGAAGAAGCTTGTTGTTGGAGCCAGTGGAGCAGAATAATCTGGCTCTGCCCCTTCCTTAGTGTGAGACCTTGGACAGCTCTCACAGAATCACTGCCACTGTGCTCCAGTGAGGTCACAGGCAGAAATGCTCTTAGTGTAAATTGTCAAGTGCCATAAAAGCCACCATATTGCTGTTTTTACAAGATATCCCCTTTCCTTTATGTCTACTTGATGAGGTAGAAAGTAAGGGTGAGGAGGCTAGGACCCCTGTCTCAGTTCCAACAGTGATTCACGGTGTGACCTTGTGCAATGCCCTTCTTCCCTCCAGGCTTCAGTGTGCCCATCAGTAAAACGGCCAGGCAGGACCACTACTCAATAACCAAGTGGGGTCTTTGCATGGTCCTGTGCCTGTGACAACCCTGAGAAGGCTCTGAGAGGAGGCCCTGCTCTTAAGCAGTGTCAGCATGGCGCTGGCTCCTCTAGGGACCCAAGGTTATCCTTGATTACAAGGTCAAAGTGAAGGGATATACAGGAGTGGATGACCTCTTACAACTATTGTAGTTCTCACATTTTGTGTCTTTTAAAGTCCTTGAGCAAGGAAATCTCATGTCATGCTCTGAAGAGAAAACAACTTAATAAAAGTGAGGACAGGAAGAAAGAAGGAAATAGTCCAGGTAGAAATGGACCCCAGAGAAAGTAAATTGTTCATGAATCAAATAGTTTTTTTTCTGGTTGCTGCATTTCTCTCTGTCATGGGTACTTTATTCACTGAGATAGGAACGATCTGCCAAAACATTTTTACACACAAGAGACAGAGATACACAGACAGATGGTGAGAGACATAGACACAGCCTCTAAGCTAGAGGCAGAAACTTTCCTGTTCTTTGTGAGCAGGAGGTTAAGAAAACAAAAAGGAGAAAAGGAATAATAATAATTTTTTGAAAAACTGTAAAGTAGCAAACGATCAAGCAAAAGACAATGCCAGATTCAAAGTAGGCTCTTTGTATTCCAAACAGCAGTGACATTTCCTTAAACAGCAAGGTGGATCCTTTTATCTGGGTCTTTTATATGGGCCTTTTGCCACCAGATTTATTAGCAGAGAGAGAAATGCATGAAAAGGAAAGTGTAGAGTGCATAGGAGGATACAAAGCAGGAAACAAAAATGCATTTTGTTCCCCAAATCTTCTAATGAGACTCATTAGCTCTATTGTGACAAAGTGAGAGGTCTCTGTGGAGTTCATTTCACATCTCATCCATCCTCAGAGTAATGGGAAAATCCCACCTTGTTTCTGCAAAATATCAGCACACACTGTGTGCCACATACACTCAATTCCATTAGAGGTAATGGAAGAAGATTGTTCCAGAAGTTGTTTTCAATTGCTTGAGTGCATCCTTCATTTAGGGAAACAAGAATATATGAGCTGTTTGACTCAAGTTGAAGTATGGACCCAACTTTGCGGCTATAGCTATGGTTATTTTCTTCTGGATGGCTAGGTGAGGACCTGGTCAAATATCACCTCTTCCCATGGTTGAAGAGATAATATTTAGCATCTCCATTTCATGTCATGTATTATAAAGCAGCACACAGCTATTCATTAACTGTTGTTCACAGAACTTGAGTCCCTGAACAAAGGCATCCTGGGTCTGTGAATAGGACAGTCAGGTTCAGAGACAGGAGAACCCACATGCTAAAGTGCCAGATGGCTGGGAGCTTGAATCCCCCTTCTGCCACTTCTAGCTGCCTGACTGTTGGCACGCCGCTTAGCCTCACTGAAACTCAGTTTTATCAGCTGAAAAATGAAACAAAAATAATACATGTTTGTTGGAATAATTCAATTTATGTGGCAAGGCTGGTGCAAAGTCTGTTAGAAATCATGAAGAACTTGGGAAATGCTAATGAGCAGCAGTGAGTCGGGGTTTCCCAAAGTGAGTCCTGCCTCTGAACCATGCTCTTCTTTGTGTGATTTTGTGAATGTAGAAGGTCAGGTTTTCAGAGGAGTCCAGGGATCTTTTGGTACTGCCACTAATAAACTAGGAACATTTGGTCATTTGTTTCCTCTGGCTAGGTCCTGGTTTGCTCACCTACAAGGTCCTGGCTTCGTCACCTACACAATGAGGGGATACTGACTTAATATGCAATATTGCCATTTTCAAACTGTGTTTTCAGAACAGAATTGTTTCTTCCAACACAGTTTTATATAGAAGAAATAGAATATCCATAACAAATAAGAATAGGTATAACAAATAACAATGGGGACCAGGAACCCTGCATATTTCCATGTCCCTGATGACCTTTAGTGGCATCTCTTCTGGGGAAGCCAAGGGTACTATGGCATACATTGAAGTCTCAATGACATTGAGTTGCCATCAAATGACATTCTGGGAGGCCACAGACCAGAAATCCCATGGGAATTTCAGGAGCTTGGTGGGTTGGATAGCTTTTTCCTGATTGGCTTCCAAAGTTAAGTAAGGGGAATAGTTCCCCCCTCACTGCATCTCACACTCACTTCAGAAAAACTAAAGTAGGAAGAGTCAGAAGTCTAACATCAGTTTAACTGGCCAAAATCAAAGCACATGCATGGGCCACAGTTTCTCTAGAGGCTCTAGGGGAGAAACTATTCCTTGCCTCTTCCAGCTTCTGCTAGCTTTCCTTGACTTGTGGTTGCATCTGTTCAATCTCTACCTTTGTGAATGTGCCATCACCTCTTCTGTCTGAAGTCAAATCTCCCTCTGCTTCCCTTTTATCAGAATTTTATAGTTACTTTTGTTCGAACTACATTCTGCTCTAAATTCACTTGTACATAGCTTACTCATGCCGAAGAATCAGTTTGCAAGCTCATCCAAGAAGCTTTCTCAGATCCCTATAGTGCGTGAACTTGCTTTTCCCTGGAATAGTCACAGAAAACATTTGACCTGGTGTGGTGTCATTGACAATAGTAACAATAGATAACGTTTGTGCAGCACTCCCTAAGACTCAGGCATTGTGCTAACTAACACTTTCCATGAATAACATCATAGAATTCTCACAAACATCCTGTGATGTAGATACTATTATTTTCAACCCCATGTACAGATGAGAATACTAAGAATTGGAGAGACTGAGTAACGTGCCCAAGATGACTCAGTTAGCAAGGAATGAAAAGCACATTTTTTTTTTTTTTTTTTTTTTTTTTTTTTTTTTTTTTGAGACGGAGTCTGCTCTGTTGCCCAGGCTGGAGTGCGGTGGTGCGATCTCGGCTCCCTGCAAGCTCCGCCTCCCAGGTTGACGTCATTCTCCTGCCTCAGCCTCGAGAGTACCTGGGACTACAGGCGCCCACCACCACGCCCGGCTAATTTTTTCTATTTTTAGTAGAGACGGAGTTGGATAGTCTCGATCTCCTGACCTCGTGATCCACCTGCCTCCGCCTCCCTAAGTGCTGGGATTACAGGCGTGAGCTACCGCGCCCGGCCGAAAAGCACATTCTAACCCCACCCACACATATGGTTCCAGGATGCCATCTCTCTACCTCACATTAATTAGTTCTATACCAGCTTTATATTTCCTACTAGAATGTGCATGTTTTAAAGGCGGAGCTTTCTGCATTTTTATGCCCCTCCTGCACCTGGCACAATCCCTGATTCCATGAATAATTAATTGAAAAAGAAATAAAAATATAAAAGAAAGAAGAAAGAGATCAAGGAAGGCAAGAAGGACAGAAGAAAGTAGAAAGCAGAGGGAGAGAAGAAGGAAGGAGGGGGGATGAAGGAGCTGGAACTACTCTGAAAATGTCACCCAAAGCGTCTCTGTCTTAGATGTTACTCCAAAAACTCCTGAAGCAGGCAAAGCATCTCCCAAGGTGGCCCCATCATTAGTTCCAGTAGAGAGACATGGGGAGGTGGGAAAGAAGGAGATATCTCCAGCACAGCATGCCTGAAAAAAGATGCCAGCATAACTACATAGCCTTCCACACAAGCACGAAGAGAAAAAACCCATCCCCAAAAGCAGCATTAGCAGGAGAATATTAAACCCTCTACCATGGCACGGTGAATAAGACTTCAAAGCCCTCTCCGTATGGAAATGAATCCTGCAGGCAGGTTTGGGAACTGGAGGTAGGACGCTGGGCACCAGAGCTGATGAAAGCACAGGAAGTGTGAAGATTTACTCAGCCATGATGAGTCCAGGTCCCCAGAGACCCTGCCCGTCCCCTGCTTCATTTATTCCCAGGACGCTGGGAGTTCCAGAAGGAAAAGCGTTGTATTAACGCTCAGTACCACAAACCATCTGGGAAGCTACCTGGCTTCTGGAAGACAGCAGTGCCCAGGGGTGGCTGTGTTTGTCTATGTGTACACACACAACCTATGCGCACACACCCTGTAGAGTGACACAGAATCATGGACAACATAGCAGCTCCTTGTATGAGAAGACGCGTGTTTCCCTTATGCAGTTCATCCCCTTACTCCTCAATGATTTATTTTGTTTTCATTTCTTCATCCCTGAGCCTAAAGCTAAGGGACGAGGAAAGAATGAACACAGGTTTCGACTCTAGACCTAAGAGTAATGAAAAGGGTGAGGCAGAGGGAATGCAGGGGAGGGAAGCAGCCCAGGCGGAGGCATTGTGTGCAATACTAATGTGAGTGCTGCCCTCCCATCGCTCATTCTTCCTAAGGGCCCTGATGTGTTTTTCAGCCAAACATAAATTAGTTTTATTTATTTATTTATTCAGGAATGTTGATATCAACACTGACACATGCCGCCTGTACAAGAGTGGGGAACGTTTTTCTCCCTGGGGCATGAGCAGGTTGGGGCTAAATGAACAGACCCAGGAATCTAAGGGAGCCAGGGTTAGAGGTGGGAGAGTCCATGGAAATAAAAGAGCCCAACTTGGAGCTGTGTTTTCTGCAGCACAAAGGAGCCCAGGAGAGGACTGCCAGGAGCCAAGCCTGTAGTTTATTGAATCCTCCAGCCAGCAAGGCTTGCTCTTGCTACTCATGCTTTCTTTTATTATTTTACATTCACTCTTGTGAATGTTCAACCAGTATATATTGAGTATCTAATATGTGTCAGCCACAGTCTAGGTCCTAGGCCTTCAGTAGAAAATACAGATAAAAATCCCCGACCAGATGGATTTACAACCTAAAGGAGCATCAGACGTAAACAAGTATGAATCATAACCACAGCTACTTTTTGAGAGCTCTCAATGTACCTTACACAATTCTAAGTGCTTCAGCTGTAGTAAATCACCTAATCTTTACAAAATCCCTACTGTCATGCTGCAATGATAGATAAGGAAACTGCGGCTCAAAGAGATGATCAACTTGCCCAAGGTCACACAGCTGGTAGGTAGCAGAGCTTGGTTTTCAAACTCAGGCTGTATGGCCCTTATTGAATTCAAGCAAACTGAAACTAAACAAAAACAAATGCAGGTTACAACTGGTGTTAAGTGCCATCAAGGAAGTGAACAGGATGCAATGACAAGGAATAACTGAGGCAAGGGGATTCTCTGGACAAAGTGGTCAGGGAGGGCTTCTCAGAGGAGGTAACATGTAAACTAGAGAATGCGACAGATTGTTTCCAGAAAACACATATACTTCCCGAGTACACTTTCTTTTACCTTTTAACTTCTTTTTCTCTTCCACCCCATCTCTTCACCAATTTCCTCGATTCTGCAGTTTTCTTATTACACCTACTTATTCTCATTAGTTAGTTCCGTCCATCCACTATTCAGGTTTTCTTGTAACTCCCTTTCTGCCCATTCTGGCCTATATTTTAATCCTCACATTGCAACTTAGCAAACTAAGAGGGGAAAAAAAGGGAAAGAGGAAAAGGAACAATTATACCAGGCATTTTCCAGATGTTTTATTGTCTAATCCTCAGTGGAGGCTCAGGGCAGTTACAAAATTTTTCCAAAGCTACCTGGCCCGTGGGCTTACAAAGAGTAAAGATGAGACTCACTTGTACTGACTCTTTGTCCAGAGCACCCTGTTATTCCTCAAGGTTTTGGTTACTTTTTAAAAAGGATTTGCATATCTCAAATCAAGGTAAGGCATAGAAAACTAGGAAACTGTATAACCAACCTAGCGTTTACTAACTTCTGTGCTTAGTTTCTTGGATAAATGCTGTGTAAATGTGTGGTCAAGTTCAGGATCCGGTAGAATATACAGAATTCTGATCTGTATTATCCTGCAGAATTCAGATCCATATACTCTACTGAATCCTGAACCTGACCATGCATTTAGACAGCATTTGTCCAACCAACTAACCAAACTCCTAACATACTCACCTGTGCTTATTTGCTGCAATTCTATTATCTTAGTGCAGTAAGACTTGCCCAATTCTTTCATTTTGCAGACATGAAAATTGATACCAAATCAAGGACAGAATTTGGGTTTCCTGAGACATCATTTAGCAGAAATAAGCAATTAAATATGGGAAAAAATAACTGTACCCTCGTATGTGAAGTGGTAACATAGATATCTTAGATGTTCTCCTGACAGTGGTGAGAGTGAACCTGTTCAGGGCCATCTCTATTCCCTCAAGGTGATGTACGTGGTATATGAGTATTAAAATCATACAGACATGGGTTCAAATCCTATCACTGCTAACCTCAATATATTCATTTCTCTTAATTTCCATTGTCTGCAAAACGGGGGCCCTAACACCTCCAGATTAAGGTTGTTATGAAGATTAAACTGGAATACACATGAAGAAATAAGAGTAATGCTTGACACATCATCTGTGCTCAATACACACACGTTCTTTTTCGTTAATTATCATTCAATTAGTCAAGACTTACTAGTCTACCTACAAGGCTAAAGGGCATCCTGCTGCTTCAGCGGTGTGTGTTATCTGAGGTAGGATGACCTGGTATATCTGGCACTGGCCAACATCCAAGTAGGGGGCTTTGGAGTGAAAACTGTGGAAAATATAATGGGAGTGAGGTCAAGAAGAAAAGGCACATGTAGTGTTTCTCCAAAGTCATGAAGAGGTTGACGGTTAAGAAGCACTGTCTATAATGACCAATGGACTTTGTGGAGAGGTGGGCTTTTGGAGTGAGACACTTTAGAAATTGCTTCATAGATACATTATACTGATAGCTCATACATAGACGGCTCTCAACAATGAGAGAGCACTTCCTGATTTAGTCTCTCATTTGCTCTCACCACCACCTGGGAGGTTGCCCCAGCTCTTCACTGTGCATATAGTATGCTAGACATTGCATGCTGGGTACTGCTAAGTCTCCTCACGTTCTCATAACAAGCCTGTATGTAGGTCTTATCATTAACCTCATTTTATAATGAGAAAATCATGGTTCAGAGAGATTAAGAGTTTGCCCTGAATCACACAGCTAGCTATTAAGGCCTTCTGCTTTGTCTAGTGCAATTCTCTTTTCTAACCACACCCAATTCTCTGTTCTTTATGTAGAAATATAAATATAAAGCAAATATTTTTTCTGAAAATCAGAAATAGGTATAAATAAATTAAAAATGAGAATGTGGTGGCTACAACCACACAAAGAAAGCAGCAGATTCCCAAGGGCTTGAGAAGGTGTGAATTGCTAAAGAGGAACAAAAAGACACATCTGACCTCACATCTCTCCTTGTGCAAAGTCCCCAGCACTGGATGACAAGGGCACATGTGCTAAAGGGCAGTGAAGGCCTGGGGACCTAAGTGCTATATGTCCAGTTTTCTGAAGACTAACATAGCATATTAATTTAGATTCCAAAGCTCTGTGCATGCTGCTTAGTTGGAATCTAAACGAAATGAAAAGACATTCTAATCAGAGTCTATTACCAGATGAGAAGATTACACTTAACTTACATTCTCATTATTTTTAATGTTTGCAACTAACATTGCACGAAGCTTAAAATCAGAGAGGAGCATAATCCATTTATAAGCATGAAGGTAGGTAACTGGGGAGGCCTGTTCAGCCTAGGCCTAGCTGTTCAGGTCAACCCTTCTCCCAAGCTGGTGAAGATTAAGTAATGTGGCCAAAGGCAAAATGAAGTGGAGATTCAAGGCAATTTTCCAGGTCATTCAGTCTAAAATTGACCACTCTGACTCAGGAAGCAAAACAACTGAGAACATAAACAAAATATTGGGGATTGACTCTATTTCCCTTTTAACTCAACAGATACTCATTTCAATTTGCCATTGTTAGTCTGCACAGAAAAAATCCAGGAGGTGCTAGGCAGTGTCAGATACAAGCTTGTCTCTAAAAATGTGTCCCATGACACCCTATATCCACATGGCATGAACAGGAAAGAGGGTATTCTATCGTTAAAGAAATTTAGGAAATGTTGAGATAAACAAAGAGAAATGGATCTATTTACTGTGAAGTTGCTCAGAGCCTATTTACTTGATATGCTGAGTTGTGCTCTGTATCCCTAACATGTGTGTATATGGGTTTGTTTGGGTGTGGGTAGTTATTTGTCTGCAACCTTATTCTTGACCAGAGCTCTGAAAATTCAGGCTAAGATTGTTTCAGCTCCTTTTTACTGTGAGCAAAAGGGAGGCAAAGAAAGACATCTCAACTTGTATTTTATAAGTGCCAAACACTTTGTATAAAGCCAAGGGCTTCATTGCTATAACATTAGGTTGGAGTATTTCATTAATAACAGATCTCCTAATTCATTTTTTATGATCCTGTCAGCACACAGAGGAATTTGTCTCTGTGCAAAAAAAAAAAAGTGTGTGTAGCATCTAATTGTGTGACTCCCCTCCCTCTGCCCCATTAACTTGGAAAAGAAGAACTGCTGGAAAAGGTGGAGGAAAGTCAAAACAATTGAGTTGTCTTTTTATGGATTTATCGAGTGGCAACTGGTGCCATAGAGAGAGCTAGGCGAGGGCGGTGAAGCATGCCGGGAGGCCCATTGATCATCAGGGACCTGGGTCAAAAAGGATTTTATCTTCTGTCCTCAAATCCAAACGGTATCCTCATGCACACACACAGCAGACAGGAAGCTGCGGGGGCTGGTGAAGGCTCAGTCCTCTCCACTCTAGTCCCTCCCAAGGAGAGATCACCAAGGTCATAGCAGAGTAAGGAACATGATCGTCTCTGCCTGGCCTTAGAAGTCATTGATTCCAGCTTGTTCCCTTATTAAATGAGAAAAAATGAGGGCCAGTGTGCATGGCTTGCCTCCCTATTTAAGAAAAGTTAAGTTTGCTTTGAACTTATCTTGGACTAAATTCAGGAGAGATGGAGAAATTAGACATGGCCCCCTGCCTTCAGGAATCTACTGTTAATGGGGGTGGGGGAAAGAGGTAAGTGAACTTATTCATGCCATGGAGACAGGAACACACAAGGTTCAGAAAAAATACTGAAAAAGAATAGTTCACTAGTCCTTAAGAGGCCAGGCAGCTCTAAAAATAAGATGGTTATTTCTTCCTCCAGGAAGTGGAGCTTAATTGGCCTCTCCTTCAGTGTAGACCGGACTTAATGACTCACTTCTAATGAATAAAGTAAGTAAAGGGAAAAATAATTGTCTTGCAGTGGAAAAGCCCAATGGACACTGCCTCAAATAAATGATCAAGACTAACATCAGCAATAAGTCAGGATGATATCAGATACTCCCTGATATGACATGACATGACATGATATGATATGATATGATATGATATCAAAGGTACTTCACCTCTGGCCACTGCTTTTCACAACTGTTAAGATAATTTTTTTTTTAAGCAAAGGAAAACCTGAGAGACTGTCACGTAACAGAGGAAAGCAAGTAGACATGAGGATTAAATGCAACATGGATTGAACACTGAGACAAAAAAAGGACATTGGTGGAAACCGAGTAAAATCTGAATAAAGTCTATAGTATAGTTAACAGCAACATACAAATGTTGATTTCTTAGTTTTGACACATGTACCATGGTAATGTAAAATGGTAACATTAGGGGAAGCTGCGTAAGTGTTATATAGAAGGGCTCTGTATAATCTGTGCCAAGTTTCTATATATCTAAAACATTTCCAAAGTTAAAAGTCTAAGAAAAAAGATACAGCACTTCAGAAGGGTTCTGAGAGATTAATTACTCCTACAAGAAAGGTCTGCAGAATAGAGAGATAAAAATCAAGGCTGGGCACGGTGGCTCAGGCCTGTAATCCCAGCACTTTGGGAAGCCAAGGTGGGTGGACTGCTTGAGGTCAGGAGTCTGAGACCAGCCTGGCCAATATGGTAAAACTCCATCTCCATTAAAAATACAAAAAAATTAGCCAAGCATGGTGGTGGCATCTGTAATCTCAGCTACTTGGGAGGCTGAGGCAGGAGAATCTCTTGAACCTGACAGGGGATGTGTTGGTTGCAGTGAGCTGAGATTGTGCTACTACAATTCAGCCTGGGCGACAAAACAAGACTCCATCTTTAAAAAAGAATAAAAGAAAAGAAAAATCAGAGACAGTGTAGTCAGAGGGAAATATACGTGCAGAATGAGAGGAAATGTGTTCAGAGCACTTTGTGTATTTGATATGGTGGCAGAGCATGCTGGGCAGTGGGGAATGAGGCTGGGAAATGAAGACAATACCGTAAAGAATCTTCCAGGTTAGGCTAAGAATGTTAGCAAGTTAGCGAAGCATTTAGAGCAGAGAAAGCTTGTCATATATGAACAAAATGTCTAGAAGTTGGGTGAGCTGGTAAAGACATGTAGCAAATCATGTTTAGTACTGAAGTTACAAAGTGGAGATAATAGCACGTTAAGTCACAATTAAGCCATCCTAGGGGACTCTGCTCTGGCATGACAACCATGTTGCATGGTAGGTAGGTGAAAAGGGGATTGCTTTATATGTTTTTACTTGAGAGACTGAAGGTGGAAGCCTGCTTGCTGTCCTTGCACCCTCAACATCTACACTGCTACTCTCTTTAACAGAAGCACATGACAGAGCATTTAGGAAAAGATATGGGCAACTGGGAGCAACTGAGAAATGAAGTAACAAAAAACTTAAGATACATCCATGATGGCAAATCTAAGCTACAAAGAACTGGTAGGATTAAGGAAAAGAGAGTATGGCAATCCCAGCTCAAAAACCTTAATACCTACCCAGTGTCTCCAGAGTAAAGTCCAAGCATCTAAGCATGGTTCTCAAGGTCTATGAAAACTTTCTAGAAACTTTTTATATTTCACTTCTTCCTTTCTTGTTGCATTTTACCACAGGTATTCCAATGCTACATCTTAAAAAAAAAAATGAAACAAAACAAAACAAATCTGAATTCCCAAATCTCATGCTTATGCTAAGCTGTTTCCTCAGCCTAAGCTGCCTTTACTTGAGTCAAAATCCTACACCACCATTCAATACTTCATGCATATATCACTGCCCCCGTGAAGCCTTGCCTGACTACACGAACAAGAAAAACGGTTTCTCCCTTCAAGTCTCTATAATTTTCAAATTTCTTTCTATATAAAATGAAAAGGCTCCTCTGCATATATAGGTGGCCAATCATAACCTTTTGGTTAATGAGTTATGAGGTGGAATCTTTGGAGGCACTTCTGGAAAAGTTTTGTTGTAATAAAGGAAAACGTTCACAGGGAAAGCTCTGCTTTCTGCCCCTCCTTTCTTCATGCCTGCTTTAGATGCTATATTAGTTCATTAATTTGGATGGGGGTGTTATAGCCATCTTGGAGCCCCAAAGAGAAGGCCAAGACAACCAGAGGATTCCAGTCCTGCAGGCTGACATCTAGAGCTCTAAAGTCACCTATCTCCAAAACTTTTAGTCACGAGTTTATTAAATATCCTCATTGTCCAAGCCCCTAGAATACAGATAAAAATGTCCTAAGTAAACACCGCTTACTATTAATATCTTTTTAATTGAATCAACTGTGAAGATTTCCTAACATTTGAGTCCATTTTGAGGAGGAAAACCTGGCCTTCTCAGTATACCTTCATCAGAGAGAAACAGTCCCTTGAATCTCACAAGCTGTGCCTTCAGCCCTGGGCTCAGGAGAACACAGGTCAGACTCCGGAAAACAATAACTCTCTCATGCGAATTTTTAATCTGGCCCAAGAAATGCTATTCAAGGCCAAGTCATAATCTTCTTATGACTTCATCTACCTTTAAGATGTCAAGTACTGATTTCTGCTGTACTTCCCCTGAGAGCAATTATTAGTTTAATGAGGAACATGGGCCACCATCTGCATCCCAGAACTTGTGACACTTGAGAGATATTATCTCCACCAACCTGGAACCTCCTACACATTAAACACACAGAGGTCAAACAAAATATTCTCCTCACATTTTACAGTCCAAGAATCAGAGCTGAGCTAATGAGACCAGAAAGAATCAACAATTGGTCAACAGTTGTTGAGCTTCCAATGTACAGGGATCGAGGCACCAAGGGATAGTAGACAGAGGTGGACAAAGAGTGGTAGGAAAATTACCAACTACTGAACTGGGAAAGCCATCCAAGCACTTTATCTTCAGGGTTTCTTCTAGTTTTTACAATAATTCTAGAATTTAAGGATTAAGATATCCATTTTATTGAAAAGAAACTCAGAGAAATTAAGCAAATTGTTCAAAATCTTATCACTCAGCCAAAAGGTAAAAACAACCCAAGTGTCCATCAACAGATGAATGGATAAATAAAATACAATATATACATATAATTTAATACCATTTAGCCATAAAAAAGAATGAAGCTTTGACATATGCCTCATCATGGATGAAGCTTTAAGATACTAGGCTAAGTGACAGAAGCCAGATACAAAAAGATGGAGTAAGTGGCTTCACTTATATGAAACATCTTGAATAGACAAATTCATAAGGACTGAAAATAGATGGGAAGTTATCAGGGTTGGAAGGTGCATGGAATGGGGAGTTATTGCTTACTGATTGCAGAGAGTTTTTATTCGGGGTGATGAAAAAGTGTTGGAAATACATGGTGTTGATGGTTGCACCACACTATGAATGTAATTAATTCCACTAAATTGTACACTTAAAAATGGTTAAAATGGCAAATTTTATGTTACACATATTTTACCACAGTAAAAAAAAAAAAAAAAAAAAAAAAAAATTCACAGCACTAATAAATGTTTTGACAGCAATTTGAGACTTCACTCTGGCTCCAAAATCCAGAGTCTTTCTAGCAAACCATAAAAAGGTCCTCTAAGATTTAGTGTGATGCTGTCCAGTAGAACTTTCTGCAACAGTGGAAATGTGTTACATCTGCACCATCCAATATGGTTCCCACTAGCCACACAGGACTACTGAGCACTTGAAATCTGGCTACTGTGTGCTGGGCAACCAATATTTTAATTTTATTTAATTTTAATTATTTGAAATGTAAATAATAGCCACATGTTGGATAGCACAGGTGAAGCTGAAGAGTTGAAAAGCATAGGTTCCAAAGGAGGCCTTATAGCAAAATGATGATACCTTAGTACTGAAAAGATCAGTCTTTCAAGTTAAGACTTCAGCATTGAAAAATATGACCCCAATTTTCCAACAATTACCAGCACAACCTCCAACCTGTTTT
The DNA here is from genome assembly GCF_024542745.1 of Macaca thibetana thibetana. Lineage (NCBI taxonomy): Eukaryota > Metazoa > Chordata > Mammalia > Primates > Cercopithecidae > Macaca > Macaca thibetana. Next base: position 22,465,878 of record NC_065592.1, on the reverse strand, counting down.
CCTTGATTTGAGTTCACCTTTACCTCCAATCCATCCATTACATGGAGTAACCTTGCCCTAACCGCACCATCTGCTTTCTGAAAACTCCATGAAATACGACCATTAAATGTATATTACTAAGTGAAAGAAGCCAGTCTGAAAAGGCCACACACTCTATGCATCCAAGTATGTGACATCCTGGAAAAAAGAAAACTATGAAGACAGCAAAAAGATCAGCGATAGCAGTGGGTTAGCATGAAGGCAAGGATGAATAGGCAGAGCACAGAGGATTTTTAGGGCAACGGAATCATTCTGTATGAATAATAGTGGTGAATACACATTATTATACATTTGGCAACACAACACCAAAAGTGAACCCAAATATAAACTATGGACTTTGGGTGACAATCATGTGTCTATGCAGGTTTGTTAATTGTAACAAAAGTACTACTCTGGTGGGAGGATGTATTGGTATTGGGACAGGCTATCTGCGGTGGGGAAGGGCGGGAGGTACTCGGGAGTATAAGGAACTCTCTGTATTTCCTGCTCAATCTTGCTATGAGCCTAAAACTACTCCAAAAAATGAAACTGTTTACTAAGAAAACACCATTAAAACTCATTATTCCATGGCAGATGAGGCCCCTCATCATCCGGCCCCTGCCTCTCCTCCTGTCTCTTTTCTTATTGCCCCCTCTCCCTGTGCATGCCATATGCCAGCTCCCTACACTCACCAAGCTGTTTCTACTGCAGAGGCTTTGCATATGCTAGTCACTCTGGATGGAATGCTGCTCACCTTTCTACCAGAGCTGCCTCTAGAGCTTTTGAAACCCAAATCCCCCTTTTTGAATACTTTCTTGAGCCATGAAAACTGAGTTAACTACTCCCTCTTGTGTGCACCCATGCACTGAATAAGTATCATAGCTCATATCATTGTTTTGTTACCGATCTGTCTTTTCTAACAGTCTCTGTGTTGCTTCAGGGTAGGTCTTACTCCTTCCCACCAGACCTTATATGATCTGGCTCCAGGCAATCTCTTAAGACTCCATCCCTCCTCCTTCCCTCCCTCCAGCAACACAGGCCTTGCCCGATCTAGAACATGCAGAACTCTTCACTGCTACTGCCTTCCCAACATCTCTTCCCTGTACTAGAACCCACTCCCCAGTGAGCTCAAATGCATCCTACAGCTCAAACCTCACCTTTTAGGAAAGACTTCCCTGAATCCCCAAACTAAAATAAATGCCCTAGTTATAAGTTATCAAAATACTCGACGATTCTTCCTTCAAGGCATTTGCCACAAACACATCTATACTATTTATAAAAGTATTTGTTCAATATTTCTCTTCTCCATTACATTTTAAGCTCCTTGTCCTGTTTTTTGTTTTAATCCATGAGTCCTGACCCAGTGTATATTTCTTTAATATGAACACCTTATTAAAATGAACAAATTTCTCTTTACTCCAGGGGTCAGGATGGGTGCTTAATAATTATTTGTGAAATAACTGTATTTCATTTATCTCCAAGATCTAAGACAGTCCCTGACACACAGTGAATAGTCAGCAAATTCAGTATTTGTTGAACAAACAAGTGAATGAAAAATTCAGAAATCTCGGCACAAATGAAATGTTCAACTCCTTTATGGTAAAAATGATTCAACCCCATATTCAGTTTCAGACTGCGAAGGCTGCTGCAAGTGAGGACAAAAATAATACTATGTGTATGATAACAACATTTCTTTTCATTTACCTAGTATTTTCAAGCATGCCCTCCTACCTTACGCTTTCAGTAATGTTGTATGCTGGATAATACCAACCCACTTCTAGAAAAGGGCAATGGGGTGCAGAAAGAGGATGTGGCTCACCACATGTAACGTACTGAGCTAGTGGCCAACCAGACACCAGGCTGCTTAGCTCCCAGGCGAAGGCGGAAGGTGGGAGTGGAGGCTGAGAGGCTGCCAGGACAGAGAAGCAAAACAAGTCCTCAAGATTCCTGGGTACCAGAGCCGGATGGGGAGAGACAGAATGGACTCTGATTACAATCTGAGGAGGATTCTTCTGCTGAAAGAGAGTTGATTGGATTGTGCTGTGATGCCAGAGTCTGTCAGCAATCAAACCACCCTCTGGCTACCTCTGAGCATCTGGAATTGGAAAGCTGGAGGCAGAGGCCTGCTTGTGACTGGGGGCCATGCTGGGAGACATGGGAGCAGCTCAGCTTCAGACTGCAGTAAAAGTGGTTGATGGCATGCTTGTCCATTCCAAACACTTGCTAATGAAAAATAGTTCCCCTAAAGAACCCAGAGAAGGGGAGCAACCTACACTGGAGATCAGGAGACAGAGGGAAATGGAAATATCCCTTACAATTGCAGAGTGTGCCGGTGCTTACAAACATTTAACTTATGCTATCACTGGATTCTCCCCCAAACCCTACTGAATTCATTGCCATCATCTCCATTTTGTCTAGGTACAATTCCCGAGTTGGTAGAAAGGAAATGTCTCGCTCAAAGATACAAGGTATAAGTAGTAGAGCCAAGATGAGAATGCCAAGTATGTCTGATTCTCTCTCTTTCTATTAACAACTTTCTTGTAATTGTAATTCAAAGCAAGAGTCTTCATCATAAAATCAAAATCTCAAAATATGCAGGGGGTTAGACTTTTCCAGGGAGATAAATATGCATCTAGACTCTTCTTGGACACCTACTGTGTGCCGGTAGATACGCCACACGGGCCGTGACATATGTGGCAGGGTCAGCAATTAAAATCAGACCAAATTATTTAGATTTCACTTTGAGAATTGAGGAGCAAAAGCAGTGCAGGAAGGTAGCTCCTTTACCCTCTCTCAAGCAGCATGGCAGGACTGGCTCTACAATGAAATAGTGCTATCTTTTCTGTTCAATCTGATTTTCAATTTTAATGGGCTTCCATGTAAAATATGGGTGCTTAAAAATATAAAAAAGAAAATTAGAGTATGTCAAAAATGGTTATGAAAGGGGAATTTAGATAACAAATGAAGGAAGGTAAAAAAAAAAAAAACTGGAAAACAATCTCTCTTCATACCATCTCAGGAAAGATAAAGAATTGAATATGGGCCAAGTGCAGTGGCTCACGCCTGTGATCCCAACATTTGGAAGGCTGAGGTGGGTGGATCACTTGACGTCAGGAGTTCAAGACCAGCCTGGCCAACATGGTGAAACCCCGTCTCTACTAAAAATACAAAAATTAGCCAGGTATGGTGGGCGCACGCCTGTAATGCCAGCTACTTGGGAGGTGGAGGCAAGAGAATCACTTGAACCTGGGAGGTGGAGGTTGCAGTGAGCCGAGATCATGCCACTGCACTCCAGCCTAGGTGACACAGCAAGACTCCATCTCAAAAAAAAAAAAAAAAAGAATTGAGTATGAAGCATGTGCTACCATGTCTGACTTACCCATCAGGCACAGTGTCCAGGGCTTATAGTCCTTTCAGGAGCCAACAGAAATGTTTTAATTTTTCTTAAAATTACATGCAAATTAAAAAATGTATTTTTAAGTCAAAAGAATTAATATAAATATGAATATAAGCATCTTTAACTGACACTATATTAAAATATGTTAAATTAATCATAATAATTTCATAATGTTTTTATTAAGGAAGGATCCACAAAAGTAAAGATGCCTAGGCTTGCGAAAGTCATACAGTGAACCTGCATTATTGCTTTGAGATTATCACCTTGGCCATTGAGTGTGAAGTGCAAATGAACGAATGAGGATTCAGAGTTGAGTTAGAGTGTTTTCAGCTATGTTCTGAAGAACATTTGAATGGAGTTTCCATGGGCACAGCAGGTTCAGAGTGTTACCAAGAGAACTGGAAATACTCCTGGATACAGGTGAGCATTTCTCCCTTAGTCATGCCAAGCAGAGAAGGCAGAATTAAAGTCACCTTTAGTGTTATCATTTTCTCCATCTCAAGAGTTTATTATGGATCCTTGGAACCACAGGAGGTTGGAATTAATGTCTAGTCTTAAGATGTTATTTCGTGCCTAACTTAATCTTGCCTATTTTGACTAGAGTCTTTAATTTTGCTCTTTTTCAGAGTGAGAATTTACAAATGTTGCTTCTCCTGGAATTGCTGTTGAGGATTTCCTTGCAATAAGGTCCTCTTGGAAGTCCCGGTGCCTAACCCTTTGGAGGGATGAACAGAGTACTTGAATGGTGATAAGAAGGCAAAGATTGTAGAAACAACTAAATCGTAAATTTTTGTGACCTGGGCAAGTCACTTCTCTTTTTAGGTCTTAGTTTTCACTACCTGAAAAAGGCAAGTTATTGGTATATGTAAAGTTGTAGGTTCTTTTAATACTGAACACATGGGAAATCACAGATGGTCCTATCCCAGACCCTGATATGGTAAAGTCAGTGATATAATGAGAATCTATCATACTTGGTGTTTAAGAAGACTTCTAGTTTCCTCAAAGGCCAGGATATGCCTATTACTTTCTGTACAGGAAGTATCATTCCTAAGAATTTGCAGAGGGAGAGAAAGTAAAGGTCAGACAGGTTAGGTAACATGTATGCATACATGTGCAGGCACACACACATACACACACACGTACACATCCACACAGATACCCAAGACCACAGAGCAAATCTGGGGTATTACCAGATTCAATCTCTGGTGACAGGACAAGGTGAGGGTGTGTCTCCATCCCCTGCATGAGTTGTCACATTACAAATACTTTAGTCCTAAGGTTGCAAAATCTGCTTTTGGGCCTGAGAGCACAATGAGAAATCCCATTTCCTTTCCAATCATTTGAATGCAAAAGGGGCCAGCATTAAACTGGGGGCAGTTGTCTTTACATCACCCTGGGCACCATTTCTAATCACAAACTTGTCGACCACCAGCCTCTTGTGGCACCTAGATGGAGTGTGGAAATTATTATGTAATTTACGACAGGCAGCACCTGAAAGTGACTTTCTCAGCATCTGCTCTCTAGTAGCCCGAAGAGCAGAGAAACGAAGAAAGCTCACGGGCTGCTGGAGAAATGCGATCTCCTCCAGTTGCTTCCAACTGTTCAGCGGCCTCCCTTCAAAGCCCTCAAACAGATCCCTTTCCTCTGCTTCTCTCATCCCGTCATTCCTCTCCCCATCCCTGCTCCTTGAAGTTCTATTCATCCTTCAAAACTTCCCTTCATATATCCCAACTTCCTGCAAAAGACTTCTCAACCAAACTCACCTCCCACTACCTTCTTCCTGAAATGTCGATCTCCAACATCTGTGAATAGGGGGAAGTTAAGCGAAGTTTGAATCTGACCTAAATATAATTCCTGTATGAGTAAACCTGGATGGACTCTCATGTCTCTCAGAGCCCAATTCTCTGTGCAAAACAATGCATGGATTCAACATAAAACAGTGTCTAATGTGAAAAGGATCAAACTTGTATTCTGGACAATTCTATTCCAGTTCTCATTCCTGTTCTGTACCTTCCTAAACCGTACTCTTGAGCAAGTTGCTTCATACCTATGAACCTCAGATTCCCCATCTATAAAATGGAAAGTGCTTAAACCTTAATGGGTTGTTTTGAGAATTAACAAGAACAACAACAACAACAAAATGATCGTAGACATGACACAATGCAAATGCAAGGAATAATTATGGTTATCCCTCCAATAGGAACAACTGATGTGGCAAGTAAAGTAACCAATAAACTTGATATTTTCCCTTTTTGGCTCAAGAAAGGCAAAAGCTGTCTTCAAGATTTATCTGTTGCATGCTAAGATAAGGCTTTAGTCATTCTACTATGAATTTAAAGATATTGTTAAACATCTTCTATGTACCCATGTAGGTCCCAGCAGTAGGGAAAATACCATCAAAATAAGATGCAAAGAATTGTCCTTTATGCCTTAACTTTGTTGAACCACATGGTTCTTGAAATCTGTGGGTGCCTGTCTGGTTACAGGGAGTCTTTTGATCAGCAGCCAGCACAGTGTGGATGTCATCCTAATGTCATCTATTTACTGAGGAAAGAACACAGGAACTGTTTATCAGAGGCAGGGGGAAGGACTGGAGTCAGGGATTGCAGATTCAACTGTGACATGGCCACTCAGCCGTGGTGTGAGCCTGCATCAGTAACTTTACTTTTCTGAGCCTCCGTTTCTCTGAAAGTAGGGAAAGAGAGAAATGGTGACTATATCAAGCAAGAATAACTTGATAAAGAAAACATATAGAGGCAGGAGTTAAGAAGTCAGATGGCGGTGAACATTGGCTTTTCTCAGAAAGAATAAATTCAAGAATAAGAGAAAGTAGATGCAAGCCCGTTGGCTTTGACTGGTTGCTAAATATAAAGTAGTAGAAGCCAGTGAAGGTCTTATTTACTCTGACCCCCAGAGTGTGTGTGCAGCTGTCCGGCACATAGAGATTCTTGTATTATGCTCTGAGGTTAGGACTGTCTTGGTTTCATTCTTCCATGTATCTGTCAAACATTTGCTGAATATGTTTGGCTCTGTGCTAGGCAAACTTGCTGGAAAAATAAGAGGAAAACAAGAATATCACAATCCCTGCTCTCACAGAGCTTATGGTTTAGTGGCTAATACAGGCAATTAAATAGGTAATGAGGATGAAGTGTAATGTGGAAATCAGGAAAGAGTCCAGGGAATATGGGAGTATACAACAGCAGGTGTCTAACTGAGTTGGTAGTCAGAGAGGGCCTCTCATTTGAAATGTTACACAGTGTGAGAATTTAAGGACGAACAGAAGAGAGCCAGGCAAAAAAGTAGAAACTATACCAAAGCAAGGAAAGAGCAAGTGTGCTGGGGATATGGAGATGAGCAGGAGATAATTCCTGCCCTCATGGAGCTGCTGGTCTAATGGAGAGCATATTGAACAAACAGGCATTCTAATATCATATTGTATGAGCTGTGCAGATAACCAGAACTAAATGAGGTTTCTTTCCACATTCATGACTCCACGGTGAGCATGCTATATTTGAGGGTCACTGGAACTGAGCAGCCAACCTGATTTCAAGGCCTGGCTTTATTAGTGGCACTCTGTGTGACTATGGACAAGGACGTTCTCTCTCTACCCCAGTCTCTCCATCAAATGAGGGACTTATATCAGATAACTGTGCATATACTTTTGTACTCTAAAAATCTGTGCTTTAGAATGACTTAGCATTTTTCAGGATTCCTTCTTTGCTTCTAATAGAAACAGTTTTTTTTTTTCTTCCACATTATGCCCCTTTATGTAGAATTGGTAACATTTATTTATTTCTCATATCCTCAGGACTTAAATCCCCGAATTATTCTAAATCTTGCCCAGAGCTGACACCACAAGTTCTCAATCTCAGGGAGATGGAGACAAATGGGGGCTGCCACTCCTGTGACCTCCATCAGGGATTTGGCTCCAATATTCTACCCAAGGAAAGTGCTGCACCAAGTCAGGCTGGAGGGGAAAGGAGAACATTTTTTAAAAACCAGGCGAGCATTTGTGAAAAGACAAAAGAAGTGGCTTTCCCCTGGATGCACATCAAAGCCCCCCAGCAGACTGGAGAGGATTTAATTTTGAGTCTTCTCTTCTTGTTCTCAAAAGGAAACAGAATTCACCTAAGTGGGAGGCGGCCAGCATAGCAGGTTGCTCCCATGCCTGGGGTCGTGTGGGGCTGACTTGGAATCCAAGCTCCAACTCCACCCTCATTAAATTCTGTGTGACCAGGGCAAGTCATTTCATTGTCTCACAGACTGAGTTTCCCCAGCTGTAAAGTGAAGATATCATCACCACCTCAGGGAGTTGCTGTAACGGTAAAACAAAACTGCATATGTTGAAATACCTACTACAGGGTTGCGACACATTGAGTATTTAATGAAGAGCAGGCAAACCTAAACCAGAATGAGGACTCTGCAGAAAGCTGGCAGGAAATGTCAGTGGCGCTCAGCTCACTGGTGCCAGGTATCTCCCATAGGGCAGTTCCCTGGACCCTAAAAAGGCAAGGGAAAATATATAGTCTAATAGAAAGCATATGAGCATTGGAATCTAACTGTGGAGTGTAAGTTTTATCTACACCAATCTCTAGGACCCTTCTCACTCCTCTAAACCTCAGCTTCCTCATATATAAAAAATAGTACCTACAAAGTTGTTTTGAGGATTTAAAAAAATATATATTGCATATCAAGAACTTAATAGGATACCCAGCAGATGACATGTACACAGTGAATGATGGCTAGCTAAGGTTTAGGATCATCCTGCATTTTGTTTGATTCCTATCTCATGCTTGGTTTTGTTTGTTTGTTTTTGGTTTGGTTTGGTTTGGTTTGAGATGGAGTTTCGCTCTTGTCACCCAAGGCTGGAGTGCAGTGGCACAATCTCTGCTCACTGCAACCTCCACCTCCTGGGTTCAGGTGATGCTCCTGCCTCAGCCTCCCAAGTAGCTGGGATTACAGGCATGCACCACCAGGTCCAGCTAATTTTGCAGTTTTAGTTGAGACGGGGTTTTGCCATGTTGGCCAGGCTGGTCTCAAACTCCTGATCTCAGGCGATAGACCCAGCTTGGCCTCCCAAAGTGCTGGGACTACGAGCGTGAGCCACTGTGCCCGGCCTTTTCGTTTGTTTGTTTTGAGATGGGTCCCATGTTTGTTATCTTCATTTTGTTCTGTTCCATACCAAACCATTTTCTGCAGTGCTCTTTGCCCCCGGAAAAAATCATAACCTGTGTCATCCAGGTTATCTTGCCTTCAGCTTCCAGTTGGGTTCTGCTCAAGAGAGGCCCTGGTGGTAGCTCAGTGGGCAGGTAAGGGAGAAATAGGTCAGGGTATTTATTATTCTCCCTCCATCCCTACTTACCTGTGACCTCAACAGTGGGTGAGGGAGGTCCTATGGCCAGTCTCTATAAGGGAGCCCCTCTTTCTCAAATCAATGTTCCCTTTCCTGGCTCCTTCAGGATGGCAAGTTTCCTCTTGTAATGAGAAGTCTGATTCCTTGTTTTGATGTTTGAGTATAAACAGCTTTTAAGTCTCACTACCCTCCTCTTTACCACTACCACCACTGTGCCCCATATCTAGGCAATCTGGCAGGAATGCCTGGATGCTCCCTCCTTCAGTGTCGGCTGAGGATTCTAACCATGAAAGTCCTGCCTGAGTGTGGAAACTCTCATCCTGGCCCCACTCTCATGCCACAGTAAAAACCCAGACCAGTCTCTTTTCCTGGCTCTATAGTCATTCTGGAATTGTGTGAAAAAAAGCCTGCTCTGTCCCTAGAAATTTCACTTATATAACTATTAAGCCTCTTCCTACCCTCTTGGTGTGTGTGCACCATCATTAGTTTCAATATCCAAACCAAATTTGGGGTGGGGATCCCTCCTGCTTTTGCAATGACCAAAACACCCCTGATGCCAGCCTGCAATGCCTCATTGCCCCGGGTGCATTCTCTTAGCCCCACCCTTACCCTTCAGTAAACGCTCTACTGTTACCTCTTCTGAGTATGTTCAGAAGGGAGCCATCTGTTTCCTGCCAGGACCCTGACTGATGTAACACTGAAGGTCCATGTGCACGTTCATTCATCAAGCATCTGTTAATCACCTACTTATACAAGTTATACTGTGTCCGAGGGGAGTGTGTAGTGAAGGAAGGCTTTACAGAAAGAGAAATTAAAAAAATACTTTACACACATTATCTCATTTCATTCTCTCAACAGCCCTACAAATTGGCATCATTAGTCTCATTCTATATGTAAAACAAAGCGCAGAAGAAATATGAAACTTGTTCAAGGTAACACAGCCTGTTTATGGTGGAAGGGAGATAAGAATCTAGGACTAACTCCATTCTAACCCCTGCCTCTCTTTATGGAGACAGAAGCACCATGATTGCAATACAGAGGAGAACATATATGAAATGCCAGCAGAGCATGCTGTGAAAGATCAACAGATTCTCTATCTGCCATTTTTGGTTACAGTTAAGGGCCTCAGAGAAGGTGGCATATCTAAGAGGCTTAAAAGTATGGGTAGGGTTTGAAGATACAGATTAGAAGGAGTCAAAAGGGGGCAAGGCTGTATAAAACAGACCTGTTATCAGTACCCAGGACATGATGTAGAGAAGTGGGACAGGTAAGTGGAACCGTGGCATTAAAAATCTCGTATCACCAGCCATCCATCCTTATTTCATGCAGTCATGCCTCAGCCACTGTCAGACATCTATCTTTTCCCTTGACCTACAAGGACTGTGTAGTGCATAGGAATTCTTTATGGAATCTCAGTTTCTTCATCCACAAAGCTGGGCTGTTTTGTTTTGTATCCACTTGTCTAAACGTGGATTAAATCCATTAGTAGCATGAGAGTTGGGAATGGTTCCTAATAGTTAACACTTTCTGAGCCATATTCACAGTAACCGACATCTTGTCTTCTCTATCCCCCTCCACTAGCCTTTAAGTATGTGATTGAAGACAACATGACCCACATATATTCCCTCTATAAGCCCCACAGAGTAGGAATCCAATAATTTCAGAAGAGTAAATTCACATAGTCCAGCCTCCCCCTCTGATAACTTAGAAAATTAAAGACCAGGGAGATAGTGACTTGTCCAAGGTCTTAGCCAAGCAGATTAATCTCTCTCCCCAAGCATCAACCCAATAAAGACCGACTCTTAGAATTCATCACAAAGGGTTTGTTTTTCAAGCATTGGGCTACATTTTGCCAATCCCTGTTTGCCACTGCAGATGTAAGGTTAAAGAAAGAAATGGGCCAGGTGAGTCTTTCTGTGAGCAAAGAAAAATACAAGCCTTTTGAACCTGCCTGAATTCTCTGACAAGTTTAATCAAGTACGAAATAAAAAGCAGGCATGATTTACTCAGTTTTCCAAAATGCAGTTGATGAGGTAACCCATGAAAGATTACTGAGGAAGACAAACAGCTGAGGAGTGGGGTTTAAAATGCAATTGTGGCATAGAAGACAAGTGAAGCTCAGGACACAAAGGTCTGGCAGCTACAGAAACGAAGAGATGCTAGTTTATAATCCTGAGAAAAGCATCCTATGCTTATAGACGCATCTGGGCTTAAACTTAGGTTACAAAGTCTATGAGGAACCATGGACCTCCACACTGTATTCTATAATGAGACACAATAAATAAGAAAAGAGGCACAGTAAGTAAATAAATAAGAAAACAACCAGGCATTGTGGCTCATGCCTGTAATCCCAGCACTTTGGAAGGCCAAGGTGGGCGGATGACTTGAGCTCAGGAGTTTGAGACCAGCCTAAGCAACATAGTGAGACCCCATCTCTACAAAACACAAACACACACACACACAATCAGCCATGCATGATGGCATGCACCTGGAGTTCCAGCTACTCAGGAGGCTGAGAAAGGATTGCTTGAACCCTGGAGGTAGAGGCTGCAGTAAGCCAAGATCGCTCCACTGTACTCCAGCCTGGGCGGGAAGCAAAACCCTGTCTCAGAAACAAACAAACAAACAAAAACAAACCAAAAAACATGTGAAAACAAACAAACAAACAAAGAAAAAAGGAAGGAAGGAAGGAGAAAAAGAAAAGGAAAAAGAAAAAAAAAGGAAACGAAAAGAAAAGAAAGCAAGCGAGCAAGCAGGCAGGCAGGCATTAGAGTATGCTTCAATTACAACTTCCACATCTCAGGTTTCACTCATGCTATATGTTCATCCCAGGTCAGCAGGGTGTCTCAGCTCCTCATTGTCTCAAAATGACGCAGGCTGGTGGGGCAGCCAATATCTCAAACATCGCCAAACTCCATGTGAGAGGGAAAAAAGAAAGGGCTCAGGAGATCCTTTCCTTGAGAGGTAAATGCTCTGGTCCATGAGTGGCATTCACCACTTCTACTCACAGTTGTGTGAGCCATCCAAGTAAAAATAGACCAGGAAGTGCAACCCAAGCGTGTACCCAAAAAAGAGAGGAATCAGAAATATTTGACAAAGCAATACTAACAGTTTGGCCAACAGACCCTCCCATGAAAGTCCACAATGTTCTGATGATGTGGCGAGGCCCCAGGAGCATCTGAGATTTGCCAAGGGTGAAGGCAGCTTGTATTGGACAGTGGAAAGGCACTGGCCTAGGGGTTTGCAGGTATCTCAGGCAGGCCACTTCTCTTCCTGCTGTGTGTAGGTAATGCTCTACGAGCTCCTTCCCAGCTCTTTCCAAGGAGCAGATTCACCATCGCAGAATGTGACAAGTTAACATAGCATTGTTTACTCTGCACTCCTGACACATGACATAACTCATCCTGTTCTGCCACTATCCAAGGCCTCTGCTCGTTTTCCCTTGTAAACTCCTTGAGGGCAGAGGCCTTGTCTCACTCATCTTGCAAAACCTAGCACCGCTCCTACACACTGGAGGCACTCACTGCATGTTTATTTAATAAACGCACAGATAAAGTTTTCCAAAACCGATGACTTTCAGGAGTCAAGCCAGTCAGCTCAGCAGATGTCCCAATTAATACACTTAATGATCACACCGACAATGGCAATGACAAGCTGACAATGTTAATGATAAATATCAATAATTTAATAAATATTAAAGTGCATGGAGCACTTTCCAAAGTACAGATACCTTTTTACCTCTATTCTCTCCTTTGATGCTCTCATCAACCCTGTGTGGGAAGCAGAGCAGAAATTGGCATCCCTGTTTTATACAGAAGGGAAGTGAGGTCCCAGCAGGTTAATGGGACTTTTTCCAAGGTCACACAGCTCATCAACGTAGATTTGGGACAAAAAATTAAGTCTTTTCATTCCCTGACCATGATCTTTTCATAAGAATTCCCCCCCTCTCTCTAACTCCTCTGAGAACACAGGAACGAGCCCTTATTGTAATATGAGTACCCAATTTTTCCTGCATCTTCCTGGTTAGACTCCTGAGCCATCCTCATGACCTCAGTATTGGTGTCTGAGCTCCTGTACCCTCCAAGGATGCCCACTGGGCCGCCCTCCTCCAGCAACTGTAGCTCTCTGGAAACACCTGCTCTGAACCACAAATAGCATCTACTCCATCTTCTTTTTTTTTTTTTTCTTTTGTGAGACTCTGTCTCCCAGGCTGGAGTATGGTGGTATGATCTCGTCTCACTGCAACCTCCACCTCCCGGGTTCAAGCAATTCTCCTGCCTCAGCCTACTGAGTAGCTGGGACTACAGGCGCATGCCACCACCCCAGCTAATTTTTGTAATTTTAGTAGAGACAGGGTTTCACCATGTTGGTCAGGCTGATCTCGAACTCCTGACCTCATGATCCACCCACCTCGGCCTCCCAAAGTTCTGGGATTACAAGTGTGAGCCACTGTGCCTGGCCATCTTGCCATTCCATCTTCTTTTTCAGTGAGCACTCTACTAAAGACTCAGAGCAAAATAGAGGCTGTCTTACATAGACTTGCTATTTCTCCATTTTGTGAGCTGTTTTGTGGCAACAATAGTCAACAGGAGTGAACTACTATAAAAACAAGGCATACTATTGTGCAGGATTCTCTCAGTGATTTCTTGTAACAGCAAGGCCACCCACTTCACAGGTGGCAAGCTTGAGGTCCACAGCAATTAAGTGACAGAAAAGGGAGCACAGTGACGAGTGGAGAGCATGAGCTATGGAGCAACAACCAGACCTGGGCTCTCAAGCTGGCTCTGACACTTACCAACTCTGTGACCGTTTGTTGTTTACTAACACCTCTATACTTCAAATGTGTTCTCTGTAAAGAAGGGATATTTTCATGATCCTCTTGGGGTCATGGTAAAGATAAGGGTATGTGTGTGTGTGAAGCTTTTGCACAAGTCCCTGCTCGTGGTAAACACTGAACATATGAGTTCCTTCTTCATTGTCTGCCTTCGCTTTAGATGGTTAAGCTCCTAACAGGTGAGGTGCTCTGTCTGTAGTCACAGCTACCTCCCTAGGGTCTAAGACAGTTCCTGAGCTAGGATGGATGCTTTCTAAACTCTTGTAATTATTGTGTGACTTAATCAGATTTGCAGAGATATTTATCTATAAAATCACTGAGCAAAAATCACTTTTGCTTCTCGGACATATAGAACTTGGCTACCTCTAACCCAGTGTTATTTTTTAGCTTCAGTTAGAATCATAGAAACCTGGAGGAAGGAGGGACTTTAGGTCAGCCGCTGTTCATCTGCACAAGTTACCTCTGCAATCCCCTATCTTATTACCATATGACTTCTGTACAATATTCCAATCCATGGTATGGAGTATGTGCTCTTTTCACAAGCAACTTCCATTTGCAGCTCCTTAGTTTCTTGCTTGTAAATAGAATGCCAATCCCAGGTCGCAGCCTGACCACCAGAAAAGTGAGCGTGAATAGAGATGATGTTTTGGCAGCTAACGATCCGCAAGTCAGCAGACTTTAAGCAGCAACTAAGGATAAGGGATTCACAAAACTAGTGTAATGTTGATGTAGCAATTCTTCATCACCCTTGAAAAAGCACAGTAACAAAAATAGCTTCCGGAGATCTAGAAGTCTTATCAAATAGGGGCTTTTTGGAAATAGAACAGCATGTGTGGATGCACATGCAAACACGCGTGCACACACACACGCACATTCACAATTTAATCTTATACTCAATACAAACAAAAGAAGTTATCCATTGGAACAAAAACACAAAAAGAATGTTCAAGAAACATTGCCATGGTATTGAAAACTGCTGAAGAAAATTATCGTACCCATTTGCCATTACAAAATCTGTATCTAATTTTAAAGTTTAAGGAACAAACTAATCTGCTGTGTTTGAGTAGGATAAGTACAGAATTACACTTTCCGTCTCCCTTCTTAATTTTTCCAATGTGTGTAACAGGTGAGTTTTTCCATTATCATTGCGTTAACGGCACAGGGGTGAGAGACAGTACCCTAATTTTGTACTGAAAGGTGAAGGTAAACAGCTTTCTTTTTTTCTGTACTATTCATTAGAACTCCCTTAGTTTCCAGGGGACCAGAATAACAATTGTCATGTGCTGTTTAGAAGAACTGATCTGAAAAACTCATATATAAAAATAACACACATTTTTAACATGTTGCTTTATAAATACAAAATCCCATTATCACAAAGCCACAGTTGGCCAAGTCCCCACTGACAACGGATTACTGTGCATTTAACACAGTACGAAGAATAATCATTTATAAGCTTAAGGAACGCCCTGAACCTTGATTGCAGGTGTCGGCGCAGAATAGTTCTGCTTGAACTTAGGTCAAGGAAAATGGGGTAAATTGATCTAAATCATCATTTACTTAAGGGAAACTAAAGTGTTGCTAATGAAGATGGAAAATCTTACAACAAACACAAGATAATACTTGCCAACAAAAGCACAGGCCAGCCTGGATTAACAAATTCTCTAAGTGTTTTTTCCCCATCATGGCTATTTGTTAAACCTGGAAGAGTGCTATTCAAATGTTAAGCTCTTCTACTTCTTGTTAATTATATTATTTTCTTTTTCTAGGCACCAGTGATCCTGACTGCTCTTGGAACCTCTTGGGAAATAAGCCTCCATGTAACGTGATTATAATGATTCATTGTATTTGTGTAGGTTTTGTAGCTTGAAAGTGCTTTTTCATCTATTATTAATATTATCATTATTAACAATAATAGCTACCATTTATTGTGTGCTTTTTAGGGGCCAGGCACCATTCAGTGAAGAGCAAACACAGTATCTCTACTCTTTACAATAACCCTGCAAGGAGGTTACAATACCCATTTCATATGGTAGAAAACTGAGGCTCCTACAGGTCAAATAACCTGCCGAAGATCACATAGATCCTGCCTGCTTGACCCCACAATCCAGGCCATTTCTGCTTTAAGTATGACATTTCATATGATCTTAAAGTCATCTGTTTACTATCTATTATCTTTCATTCTTTTAGACTAAACACTCTTTGAAGGCAGAAACTATATCCTGTTGAGAGTCGTAATCTCACTACCAAGCACAGTCCCTGGAACACTGTAGGCACTTGATGAATACTTGCTAACAGAATAAATGAACACATGAGTAAGGGAGTGAAGTCTTATAGGTTCTTCTTCCCAGGCAGGAAGATCATTTGGTACTTTCCCTGTGAATAAACTGGGATGCAGAGGCTTGAACAAGAGAATTGACTTCCCTAAGGGCACACACTGTTAAGCATTAAAGGCAGAACCCCATCCACATTCTTCTAACTTCTGGTCTTTTGGGGGATCCACAGGCCCAGGCTGCCACTTTATTACATTTAAAAAATGCATATTTGCAATGTCATGGCACGCTGGTTGACAAGCGATGAGTGGGGAGCTACAGGTTGGCCCTAAGTCCAGGTATATTACCCACCTCCCTCCACACTGCCACCCTTCTATTAACCCCACTTGGAAGCCCACAAATGATTATGAATATAAATGTGGAGGCTCCTCCTTTGGGGTAGATGAGGGTGGGGAAAGAGAAGATGGATAACTGACAATTCGGGCAGCCAAATTCAATTTGAGGGAATTTGGTTCAGTGCCTTCCATTAACAACACTCTATGAAAAATATAATTCCCAGGACTAAAGAAGAAAAGGGAAATAACAACAAAAAACAAAAGCAACTTTTCATCATGCACAGTCAATGCAAAGCAAATCAGTCACACAGTTTCTCCCTGGCCCAGCAATGCCTCGGCGAACACCAAAGGCACACGGCCTCTAAGCTGTTGTTGACTCCTCAGGGTGGTACTGGGAGAAAGAAGTATCGGAAAAAGAAATAGCCGGCCCAAAATGTCATCTATGTTCTGGCCATCTTCAATCATCCAAGGAACATGTTACAGTTTAGAAAGCACTTTACCTAATTCAGTCATTTGATATTCACAACACCTTTTTAAAGTAGGTACTATTCTAGTTCCTATGTTATTAAATATAAACAAGAAAATGAGTCAGAGTAATTAAGTAACCTGCTTAAGACCAGGCAGCTAATAAATGTCCAGCAATTAAATTCAGGGCCCTTAACCTTTAACTCCACACGCCAAACTCTTTTATTTTCCCCCTGAGAGACAGTGTCTCGCTCTGTTGGCCAGGCTGGAGTGCAATGATGGGATCATAGCTCACTTAATGCAGCCTCACACCCCTGAGATCAAGTCATCCTCCCACCTCTGCCTCCCGAGTAGCTGGGATATAGGCATGAGCCACAACTCCCGGCCTAAGCTTAAATTCCACATTATCAAACGCCCCCAACAATCCCAAGGGAGGGCAAAAACTAAACCCAGTTGGATGTCCCTACATTATCAAATACCCACAACAATCCCAAGGGAGGGCCAAGACTAAACCCAGTTGGATGTCCCTACATTATCAAATACACCCAACAGTCCCAAGGAAGGGCCAAGACTAAACCCAGCTGGGTGTCTCTACATCATCAAATACCCAAAACAACCCCAACAGAGGGCCAAGACTAAACCCAGCTGGATGCCCCTACATTATCAAATACCCACAACAATCCTGAGGGAAGGCCAAGACTAAATCCAGTTGGATATCCTGCATGCAACTGGGGAATTTTCATTCCAAGTCAAACTCATCCCAACATAAAAACTAAAAGGGTCTATACATTTTTAATATGGTAACATCCCTCCCTGCCTTGCCTCCCTAATCCAAGCAAAACTTGAACAAAAATAGCAATGCCTCAAATTCCCTTAGTGCTATTCCTGTAAAAGTGTCCTCTCACCTGCTGACAGCCAGTTGGGGAGCAATGTTTCCAAGGAATGTTTCCAAGGAAGTTAAAAACGCAAACTTAGGAGCTGGATAACGTGGATTTGAATCCCATCTTCCCCCCAATAGTTGTGTGACCTTCAGCAAGGCTCAGAATCTCCTTGTGCCTCAATTTCTTGATCTGTAAGTCAGAATAGAGTCACATCTCATCTCATAGGGTTGTTGTGAGGATTAATAATACTTGAAGCACTTAGTGTCTGAAAGATGGAAAGCATTTCATAAAATTGTTATTATTGCTAGCTGTCAAAGCACTGATGGATCATCAGTGGATTTAGGATGCTAAATTAAGGAGGCTCCTATAGAGTGTAATTTTCTCTCATTCTATAGAGGAAATAACTGAGACTCAGAGAGAAGACCCCACCCACCACCTTTCACACAGGTTCATTCAGAGAGTCAGTGATGGATCTCCTACACCCAGACAGGGCTCTTTGACTGCCTTTGCATACCTTTCTCAAAGTTATTGCATTTCAGGAGTATTCCCCTGAAAGGAGCTTCCCTTCTCTCATTTGTGAGAGGTGGTAGGCTGGTCCTGACAGAGCAGGATTTGCAGGGAATCCTTAACACTACTTGGCAAAGTAGACACTGATATTTCCAGTGCCTTGTTGAGCATCCTCAATGTAGAAGCTGTAAGAGGCCCGACTGCAGTCCCCGAGGCCAGTGTGGGCACATTAGCATCCAGTCAATGCAATGACTCAAGGGGTGATTATGTCCTTGGCGCATTGGCCCTGTGCCTGCCTCTTCCTCTCTCTTTCCAATGCCCTTTGATCATTTACTGGCTCATTGACTCTTCCCCCAGAGGGTGAAGAAGGAAGAGGGAGCCTAAGTCAATGGTCAGTCAGATATTGGTACTAGTTAGCAAATCTTAAGAAACCTTCTGATGCGATGACTAGATCTACACTCCTGGACCCTATTCATATGGCCGTTTGAGGTGAGGGATGTTTCCAAAATCACAAGCTAGAATTCTGAATTGGAAGGCTTCAAATGCTAGTGCTGCTACCTATTACCTACGTATATTTAGGTAACTCACTTCATCTCACTGAGCCTCGGTTTCCTTTATCTGCAAACTGGATATGATAACAGTACGTAATTCGAAAGGTTACAAGAATTAAATGAGATGATAAATATAAAGCATACAATACAATAAAATGCCTGGCAGATAGCAGGTACTGAATACACGATATTGAATTAATTTTATCTATTATTAATAGATTAAAAAATTTTTAAATATGTTCTGGCTAATCTGTGCACCAAATCCTCAGGGTTTGCAGCTCATCGTGTTTTCCCTGCTAACCCCTGGATAGTGTTGGTTGCAGGGAGGAATCCTTTGCAAATTCCTCAAGCAGATTCTTGTTTGTAAGCACATTGGAACAAAGAGGAACAAAACAAAAACTTGGATTTGGAACCGGAATATTTCTACTTCATTCTCGTGGTTCTAACACTTCTTAGATGTAGCGTCATGTCTGGGAAGTCACTGAACGTCTCTGAGACTCAGTTTTCTCATTTCTACATTGGGGATGATGGTGCTCCTTGATCTGCCACCTGAAAGTGAGTGTGGGGAAAGGTGGTAGACTTATTTTTGTCGGTGTCATTGGCATCATTGTTATTAGAGGAACACACTCATTATTATTGAGGGCTAAGTATGAGTCATGCATTTAAAATTTATCTAATGTTATGCCCATACTGAAAAGTCAGTGTTAATTATTCCATTTACAGATATAGAAATTATGGCTTATAAACAAACTCATTAAAAGACTTGTATAGATTTTTGTGATGCCCACCTGCTCAAACTCCATAAGTCTTGTGTTCCACTGGCTACTAACATGATTTTTGATGACATTTTATTATATGTTATTTGAGAACATGTTTATCTGTGTGAGGTGCTCAAGCCAAGGAAAGGGATATCTTTATTTTAACTTACCTGGTACCTCCCAGGGTGCCTTGGGAGGTACTATTATCCATTGTAGTAGAAAACTTCCAGGTCAAACTAAGGGATGCAGACCAGTGAAATACGCTCTTGTAATGTGAGGAACATCCATTCAGAAAGGCCTCTTTTGAAGGGGAAATGTGAGTATAGAGATGCAGAGATTATCAAGAGTTCATTGAAGGAACCCAGGTGGGAAATCAGATGGCAAACTGGAACATATCCCTGCCTTCATAATGAGGGAGAAAGGAAATTGGTGATGATTCGAAGGTGGCAAAAATCCTGACCTCATCTTTTATGATCTGTATTTTGCCAGAAAAAGAAAAGAAGAAAAAAGAAAAAAAAAAAAAAGAATTGTGGACAATTAGGAAGTAATTAAGATCTCCCAGAAGCAGCTACGACAGAAAGCAGTTAAGGGAATACTTAGGGATTTGGGGGAAAACACAAATCAGCAGGTTAGACAGCACGTATCCTAAGGTGTTCCAGGGAAGAGCTAACAGAGTTACTGAAGCACTTAATGATTATTTCTGAAAAGTCACTGAAGAACAGCAGCAGAACATACACTTAAATTTTTTACAACATCAAATGACATATTGATCTTTTAGACAGAAGGGAAAAAAATACATGAAATAGAAGCTTTAAGAATGAAGAAAGTGGGGGAAATATTTCAACTGTTATGTGACAGGTATTTTCAGATATAGCAACCCATTCAATCATCCATTTGTAAGTCAGCCCTGGATTCTTCCCATTTCCCAGACTAGGAATCAGGGCTTAGGATGGGGAAGCAAATCATCCAAGACAGCCACTAATCATTGCTCAAGCTGGGATTCACCTCAGTCTCTGCCTCATGCTGGCAGGACCCATGTCTTGCCATTTTTATTGCTCTTCTATAACAAGGATTAACAAATTGGACACAACCCAGGAAAACAAAAGAATTATGAGGCTGCATAAGGGCAGGGGGAAAAAAAAAAATAAAAGCACAGATCACAGCCCGCAAACATGAGAGCTTTTCAATAGAATTACAAAGACAATGGATGAAAAGATCACAAGATGACTTAATCTGGACCACAATAACTCAAAAATGTTTCTCACAAAATTAATTCAAATGGACTGGGAGAGGCTGCATAGCTGCAAGGCTTGAAAATTAACTCAAAGGCAGTAAACACAGAATAATGATGGAAATAATTCAAATACAAAAGAAAGCACCAAGTCTGGTAGAGCTCAAAGCCTCTCGCAATGTCATTTTATTAATCCTCCTGGCGAGTTGACAATGCAGCAGGACTGGGCGAGGTATAGTCTTGCTGAATAAAGCCTCATTTTGAGTTCTGGGTTAACAGAAGTAAGGTACAAATAAGGGCTAGTTTCTCACCAGGAGCACCTACCAAAGCAAAAGAGGAATTGTAGGCATTGCATAAAGGAGAAATAAGTCAGGTTGACCAGAAGCCTGACTATCTGGACAAACCAAATACTGTCAACCTAGAATTGAAGACCCATCATTTCAGGTCCTGCTCAGCTTCTGCGGTTCCCCATCCTGTTTTTTCCAGTTGACCCAGCCACCAAGATCATCTTTAGAACCAATCCTTCTTCCTCTGGATCTCCCTAATCCGAAATCCTTACCTAGACTACCCTTTAAGACCTTGGGATCTCCCTAATCCCAAATCCTTACCTAGACTACCCGTTAAGATCTAGCACTAACTTTACTCAGTTACTGCTAGATCAAATTCCCTCCCATCATGTTCAGTTTCAACAAGAAACATCCCCCTGTACATGTATGCATCACACACTGTGTTAGTTTGTAAGGACAAAGAGATGGACAAGGGGAGAGTCCTTGGCCTGCCCTCTAGGGCTCAGTCTGGAGGGAATGTCTGGACCAGAGTTTGCATGGTATATTCATTTAACTTTTCCTGAATTTGTGTTTGGAAAGTCATCATCCTTCACAAAAGTTCAAGTTTATTCTCCAAGGGTCAAAGAGTTAACAAATACCACAGGCCAGCATTCAAAACTCTGTCTCTCTGGCACAAAAGCCCATCTTTTCTCCATTTGACCACACAAAGCTCACCAAAGCCTTCCACAACCAATGTCTGTACCACCAGTTCACAGCCGTAGGTCAAGGAAAATAGTAACTTCCATGAGCAAGCATCTATCTTGTGCCAGGAATTTTAACACCTGATCTTATACAGTCTTCATAAATCCTGTTAGAGTCATCATTAAACATGTATTGCACATGAGGAAATGGAAGTTCAAGAAGGAAAAAGGTGACACACAGCTTGTAAGTACAGAAGCAGGAGATTCAAGCCGAAGTCCATCTGGCCTACAGACTTTAAGGAGCCCACCACTCAGTGAGGATGTGTGTGAGTTTCCCATTGCTGCTGTAATGAATGACCACAAAATGTGGCATAAAACAGTGCAAACAGTTTTTCAGGTCAGAAGTCCACAGTGGGCTTTTGTGGGGCAAAATCAAGGTGTCAGCAGGGCTGCGTTCCTTTCTGGAGTCTTTTGGGGACAGCCCCTTTCCTTGCCTTTTCCAGCTCCTAGAGTTTCATTCCTTGCCTCCTGGCACCTTCCTCCAACTTCAAAGCCCTCAAGTCTCTCTGTATGTCTATCTTCACATCCCCTTCGCTGAGTCTAATGCCACTGCCTGATTCTTATAAGGACCCTGTGATTACATAGGGCCTGCCTAGATAATCCAGTATAATCTTTTCATCCCAAGATCTTTAACCTGATCACATCTACAAAGTCCCTTTTGCCATATGCCATAGAATATTCACAGGTTAGTAAATTAGGATATGAACATCTCTGGGGGACCATTACTGAGCCCACCACAGGATGGCAGAAGCATACTTAACTGTAGTAGAAACCATAATCAGCCCATTTTGCTAAAGAAGACACTGAGGTTCATAGAGGTAAAGTGAGTACTTTGGGACATGTGTAAGTGGCAAGATAGGAATCTGAACTCAAACTAGTACAATATCAAAGTCCATTTTCTCCCCTTCCCATAGTATATGGCCTCCAGGAAAATGTCACAGATAAACCATCTGGCACTTTCAAATGGATAAATGACCAACTCAAAATGAATTATCCTTAGGGATGGTTTTAAGACAGATTTGGTGATTCTCTGGGTTGATGGGAACAGTTGTAGATGATCTGCCACTTTGCATTTTTAGGAAATACCAAGAAATATTTAGGGGTTAGCTGAATGTTGATAAGTGTGACGAAAGGCAAATTTTTTCCTTCTCAGCAGCCAGGTAAAGCAGGCTTTGTGGGAGGAGGGAAGCCTGAGCTAAACAGACTAGATATGGATTCAAGCTCCAGACCTTCTGACTCTCATCATAACCAGGCTATGTCGCATTTCTGGGATCAGTTTCTGAACTTGAAAATCGGGCCTATGATGTTTTCTTGGGAAGAGTAAATGAGATAATGCCTGTGTGGTGTCCAACATTGCATCCAGCACATCATAGGAGCTCAGTAAATGGTAGGCATTTTTTTTCTCTCCTCTGTCCTGATTTCAGGTTTAAGAGTAAGAAACAAAGACATCTGGCCTTTGTTTGAAGACAGATCGCTAGCTGTGCAACTAATCTTTAAAAAACAACCACTCCCTTCTCTTGCCTATGCTCAAGGTACAGCTGAGAGCTTAGAAACACCAGGCAGACAAAGGAAGGAAGGCAGTTGGATAAAGGAAAAACGCAGCCATCCATCAGACCAAGAGGGGATAAATGCAATGCATTATTCAGGGAGTTCAGTGGTGGGCCTCTGCTAGGAATGGATGAGGGAGCTGGAGAGGTCTTTTGAATTCCTTGGGATTTGGCTGAAATCCAAGCAAGGCCAGATGCCACAGCCCCTATTAGTCAGCTGTTGGCCAGCCCTTGGTGATCCACTGGGACCGTTTCAGGAAGCCCGGGGCTCTGAACAGGGCAGGAGGTTAATCAAGCCACCTCCCCATTCTGTAAAGCCTTTTCTAAAACCCTGTTTTGGAAGCCATGCAGGTACTAAATTGCAGGAAACCAGGCAGAGAAGGCCCCTGGGGCAGGACTCGCCTCACCTGTAAACAGAATTGCTAATGGCTTGCAGAGGGTGGTTTGACTGGTGATGGACAGCATCCTGAACCCACAAACGTCCCATACATTTGTTTCCATATCTAAAATTACTCTTTGATTCTGAGAGTAAATTGGGATAGCTTTTTAAGAGGGCATTTCAGCAATATCTATGCAAATTTAAAATGCCCATATTTTTGACTTCATAATACTACTGCTAACTTACAGAAATGCACATGGCAAGAAGCAAGTTCACTGTAACATACTTTTAGTAATATAAATAATATAAATGTCCATCAATAGGAATATATCAATAGGATATAAATTACAGTAATCAATACTACAGAATAATGTCATCACAAATAATAAGATGGATCCAAATGTTCTGATACTGAAAGATTTCTAATCATTTTAAAGTAAAAAACAAAGATACACATACAAGTGTCAAAATAATAAGCAATGATTCTGTATTGGGGGAAAAGACAGATACATATTTGGATTTATCCATACATGTGGCTATAATTAAAGAGAAAAGTAAGTAAGGAGAATAAACAGCCATTACCAGTGATAGTCTCTAGGTAGGAAAGTGAGAGAGGGGATGAAGAAAGGAACTATCACTTTCTACCCCATGTGATTTGGTTGTGTTTGTATTTTTATAAAAGAATGACTTTATATATTATTTCTGTAATTTTGAAAAGTATAAATTAAACAATGAAATTCATTTCCAAAGGGGATGAGAACAAGAAAAGGCTTGGCAGGTAGGTTCACATCATCATTTCTCAGATGGGAGAGCAGGCAAAGACAGAAGAGAACTGTCTAACATCACAGAGTGGGGTCAGAGAGTAGATCCAGGGCTCCTGGTACCTAGTCCAGAGTGTTTCCACCATCTTCAAGGTCAAGATCTTTGGGTGTCCATGTTATGGAGGCAGATTTCCACTGGATGGCAGGGGAACTTTATATGACACAATACCTGGGAATGATATGTTGTGGTGGTCTTCTTCAGGATGCCATCTCTGCCACTGGCTGGCCTGTGGCCTCGGCCAAGTTGCTTTTCCACACTGAGTCTTTGACTCCTTATTTGCAGTGTGAGGACAACACCATTCTCAGGGAGACATTACAAACATCAGTTGTTCCCTTTCCCCCTTTCAACAAACACATGTCCCCTGCCCCCTTTTATAAATGAGATGCCATTCTTGGGAAAAGGTGAGAGAAAACCAGTCTAGGTGTGTCTTAAAACTAGGGGTTCAAGTTTCTGCTCTGTCCTTGACCCACCAGGCAGTGTTTAAGAACCTTTGGAAACCTTCTCCACACTTTATCCCTCCCAAATTCTCTGAATACCTTTGGGTCCTTCCTATTCATCAAGGGGAAAAGTAAATATGTGTTCGATATGTTTTGGATCTGTGTCCCCACCCGAATCTCTTCAACTGTAATCCTCAATGTTGGAGGTGGGGCCTAGTGGGAAGTGATTGGATTCTGGGGGTGGATCCTTCATGAATGGTTTAGCACTATCCCCTTGGTGCTGTTCTGGTAATAGTGAGTTCTTACAAGAGCTGGTTGTTAAAATGTATGCAGCACTTCGTCCTTTGCTCTCTCTTGCTCCTACTCCTGCCATGTGAGACACCATGCTCCCTCTTTGCCTTCCACCATGATTGGAAGCTTCCAGAGGACTCCCCAGAAGCAGAAGCTGCTATATTTCCTGTAAAGCATGCAGAAATGTAAGCCAATTAAACCTCTTTTCTTTATAAATTACCCAGCCTTTGGGGTACTTCTTTATATCAATGTGAGGACAGACTAATGCAGTCTTTGAGTCAAACTGCTGTTATCAGAAATGAAGAGTTTGATATGCTCCCCTACTATAAAAGTCTAGAGCCAGGGGGTAGGCAGTGAAAAAGGCTTGTGAGGCAAGATGCCCCTTGCAGGAGCAAAGGTACCCAGTGTTCATTTTGGCTGGTGAGGAGAGTTACTAAACTACCACCCACTGACTCAGGGAGAACTAGCCCGAGGTTTATGTAGAAGAGGCAGCCTTGACAAGGTGAGGTGATGGTGACTGGCTAGCTCCAAAAATCTCTCTCCAATCATCCTGCCATAGATGACTGGAACTCTACCATTAATCCTTCCAGTTAAGCCTTCGAAGGCCTCCGTTAGCAGTGTAAATGTTTCTCTTGGGAGGAATAATAAAATGTAATTGAAGTAAACAAACATTTACTGAGTTTGCTTCAAACCAGGCACTTGTGAGACATAGTAGGGTGTCCAAGGATGAATAAGATGCTATCCTGTCCTCCAGGAGCATGTAGATCATTAGAAGCACTGAGATGTATGCCAAATTACTTAAAATGAGAGAGAAAATTCAAAAGAAGATAAAATAAGAAGAAAGTGCCATAATTGTTCTCTCATCTGTATATTTTATCAGAGCTGGATGATAGGACTTATTACCTTGGGGAATTTCTATTAACATGGCTGAAAAGTTTGTACTTTATTTGGAATACAATAGATAACTATGGGTGTTTTCTGGGTGAAAGGGAGGGAGAGGCATATTTTTTTAAATAGTACATTACAAAGATTGATCTGACAACTCTGTAGAAGATAGATAAGAAAAATCAAGGCAAGAATCAGGAGAAAAACATGAGAAGCTAATGTGAAAAGTTTTAGAGAACGAGAAACAGGATGTGAGAGGATATGCCAGGAGGAGAAGGTGGGCTCTGAAAAAGATGAAGGGATCCATTTATGTTTTTACTCCACAGTACTTACTTCAGTCAAGGCCCCGTGCTGGAATCTGAAAATACAATAGAACGGTTCTACCTTCCTTGAGCTTAGAGTTGAGTGTGGGGGTCACATAGTAATCGAGCATCATAAAAATAAATGTATAACTCACAAAGCATGATAAGTTCTCTGGAGAAAGAGATCACAGGATGCTATAAAAGAAGGATGACCAGGCCAGGCATGGTGGCTCACGCCTGTAATCCCAACACTGTGGGAGGCCGAGGTGAGTGAATCACGAGGTCAGGAGATCAAGACCATCCTGGCCAGCATGGTGAAACCCTGTCTTTCCTAAAAATACAAAAATTAGCTGGGTGTGGTGATGTGTACCTATAGTCTCAGCTACTTAGGAGGCTGAGACAGGAGAATCACTTGAACCCAGGAGGTAGAGGTTTCAGTGAGCTGAGATCGCACCACTACACTCCAGCCTGGAGACAGAGCAAGATTAAAAAAAAAAGATAACCTGCTTCGGTCAGGGGTGGGGCCACTGGGTACATCTTTGACTGAAGTGATATTTGATGTGGGTCTAAAGGATAATTAAGCATGAACTAGGCAAATGAGATACCACTTTATCCCACAAGGATGGCTCTAATCAAAAAGACAGACATTAGCAAGTGTTGGTGAGGATGTGGAGCAACTGGAAACCTAGTAGCTGATGGAAAGGTAACATGGTGCAGTCAGTTTAAACAACCACTTGGCAGTTCCTCATTAACTTAAAAAGAATTACCATAGTACCCAGCAGTTCCATTCTTAGGTATATAACGAAGGAAAATAAAAACCTACGTCCATGCAAAACTTGTACACAAATGTTAATAGACACATTATTCATCATAACCAAAAAGTGGATGGAAGCAATTCAAATACCCGTCAGCTGATGCATGGATAAATAAAATGTAGTCTGTCCATACAATTGATAAAAAGGAATAAAGTGCTGATAGATGTTTCAACATAGATGATCTTTGAAAATATTTCTAGGTGAAAGAAGGTCACAAGAGACCACATATTGTATGATTTCATTTATATGAAATGTCCAAAATAGGAAAACTTGAAGAGACACAAAATAGATTGGTTGTTGCAGGAGGGGGAAAAGAGGAGTGACTACTAATGGTTATGGGGTTTCTTTGGAGGCCATGAAATGGTCTGGAAGTAGATAGTGGCACAAGTGATATGGCTTGGATATTTGCCTCGTCCAAATCTCATGTTGAAATACAACCCCCAGTGTTGGAAGTCTGACCTGGTAGAAGGTGACAGAATCATGGGGATGGATTTCTCATGAATGATTTAGTGCTGTCCACTTGGTACTGCCCTTAAGATAGTGACTGAGTTCTGTGAGATCTGATTGCTTGAAAGTGTGTGGCACCTCCCCACTCTCTTGCTCCTGCTTTTGCCATGTTAAGAAGTCTGCTCTTGCTTTGCCTTCCACCATGAGCAAAAGCTCCCTGAGATCCCCCCAGAAGCAGATGCCACCATGCTTCCTGTACAGCCTGCAGAACCATGAGCCAATTAAACCACTTTTCTTATAAATTACCCAGTCTCCAGTATTTCTTTATAGCAATGCGTGAACAGACTAATACAACAAGTTCATAATTATATGAAAAACCACAAAATCATACACCTTTAATAGGGTGAATTTTATGGCATGTGAATTATATCTTAACTAAAAAGTAAATGTTAAGAAAAGAATGAACGAGGCAGAGAGGGTAAAAATAAGGATAGTGTTCTGGTCACAAAAAAGAATGTGTAAATGACCAAAGGAAGGGAGATGTGGTTCACAGGGAGAATAGAGGTCAAGGTCAAGAGGTGTGGCTGGAGTGCTGGGAGCAAGAGAGAGTGACAGCACTTAAGGCTAGAGCTATAGGCAAGGCAGATCATGAGTACCCTTTAGGCTTGGTTTTTGTCCTCAGAATAATGGAATGCTGATGGGGAGTTCTATGCAAGGTAATAACATAATTCTATTACTTGGGCTGGTCAACATGAGTTGGAGGCTGTCAAGGAGGATGCCCAGTAGCAGGAGTTCAAGTGAAAAAAGTGAGGTCAAGAGTGGGTGATAGGGTTGGCATGTGTGTACATGGAGGGAACAGAATACGCCTCTGATATTTTGGGTGTGGAGGACTAGGAGTATTCTGAGTTAAAGAACCAGGAGGGACAGCAGATTTGGGAAAACACAAGTCTGATCTGCAGAGACATTTATTTTGTACCTAAAATGTGCCAGAGCAAGGCATTTTATACCCGTGTTTCTTTTTATGCTCACAACAAACCAATAAGGTTGGTTATTCACACTGTTTAGGGAGGGAAATTAAAGCTCAGGGAGACTAACGTGCCCAAATGCACAGAGGTGGTAGGTAGCAGCACAGGGATTTAAATCCAGGCTTCATGCCAAAGCTCTTTGCATCTTTGTTCTTACACTAGAATACTCCTAGGCCAGGGATGGTAAACGACTTTCAACATACACCCAACTCCAATCTATTAGTAGTGACTTCTTTGGAGCACTGGGTTAAGACCAATTCTGAGCTCAAGCCCAGGCCCAGCAGGAAAATAGACCACGATTAATCAGGAATGAATGCCATGAGCACAGAGAGAGGCAGTGGTGGGGAAAGTGAACCCTATTTGCCATTCCTGCTCTATGAGTTCAAAGGAGGAAAACATAATATCTAGGCAAAGGATTAAAAATGGCCACTTGTGGACCATTCATACACACAATAGATGACTCTCAAAAATATTAGACTGAGAAAAGATGTCAGAAACAAAAGAAGGAATACTATATTAAGAAGGCAAAAATTTTTTAGCGAAGGGCCAGACAGTAAATATATTAGGCTTTGGGGACAGGACAGTCTCTGTCGCTACTCAGCTCTGCCAATATAGAGTGAAAGCAACCACAGACAATATGTAAACACATAAGCATGGCTGTGTTCCAATGAAACTATTTATAAACACTGAATGTGAAATTTCATATAATAATTATGGGTCACAAAATATCATTCTTCTTTTGATTTTCTTTCTAACCATTTACAAATGTAAACACCATTCTTTGCTCACAGGACACACAAACAGGCAATGAGCCATATTTTGCTCACAGGCCATAGTTTGCTGACTCCTGTACTGTTTGTATCCATTTATAGCAGGTCAAAAATAGACAAAATTAATAGTTACAGATATCAGACCCGTGGGTGCCTACAAACTGACTGACTGGAAGGAATTACTCAGGAACTTTCTGGGGTGATAGAAATGTGCTCAGTCACTTTAATGTATATACATTTGTCAAAACTCACTGAAATGTACACTTGAATGTTTACATTTCATTGCATGCAAATTCAACTTCAATTTAAAAGTGTGTTGCTTTGAACTGTAACACTTGTGGGGGCTGGGGGTGGGGAGAATGGCTGCCTGGAGGAGGTTTCATTTGATGAGCCTTGAAGAATGAATTCAGCCTCCAAAGTCAGGAGAAATATATTGAAGGGGAGTAGAGGTAAAATTCAATCAGGGCTCAAACGCTAACAGAAAGTGGAAAAAAATTATATTTAACAAGAAGCCATGAAAGTATATCCCAACCCACATGTCTCATTGTCCAAAAGCTCGGGCTCAGAAATAATTGCTTTGCACAATAATTTGGAGATGCAGTCTGGGAGCTGACACAAGTGGAGCTGGGTGCAATTTGGGGAGATTTGTTACGCTCAGCTCCCTTCTATCAATTCCAGCTTCTCAGATGTTCCTGACCTGTTGCTTGGCATATTGTGACAATGGCTTTTATTTACTGCACTTCCATTAAATGATGAAATCCACGAACAGGGGCTCATATGCCAGAAAATCACCGTTTACGTCTCCACTTATCTTGTGTCAGCAGCCAAGATCTTCATCTCCTCGGCGCCTGAGATCTGGCTTCAGCAGCCAGCTGCAGTGCTACCTGGGAATGTCAGTAGAGCAGCTCAAATATGGGCAGTGGGACTGAGCTGCTGGGTGGGGTTGGGTGGGCGCAAATTGTAGTCCTTGGAAGGTGAGCAGGCAGTGTGGTCATATTGGATCATGCTGGGTTGCCAGAGAAAGAGATGGATGTACAGTCTGATTTTACCCGGAACTCAAGGTGTCTTGGGAAGTTTTGGGAAAGTGAGGTAGGTGATTAGGGGAAATATTGGAATGGGCTGTTGATTCAAAGACAAAAGTGAAACCCAAGATAACCTTCACCTGAGTGAATCACTGGTCCTTTTACAGCATAAGACATTTCAGCCTAACCAAGCCAGGAGATCTTTGCTCAAATGTTACTTTTGCTACCGGATAAATGACTAGAGATGTGATACGAGTCCTTTCCCACCTCTGTGCTTTGCTCTCCCTTCTGTGAAAAGAAATTAAACTGAGTAATCTATTTCAGCTCTAATGTTCTTTTAATCCAACCTTGGTTCTCCCACTAACTCAATGAGCAACTCCAAGCAAGTCATTTCCTATGGGCCATGGCTTCCACATGATACACTGAGAGGGCTGACTGTGACTATCTCAAAAGGCCCTCCCAGATTTAGAGCTCTCTGTTCTCATCTGCCAAGACTCAGAACATTTATCTCGTTGATTTTGTCAAATTGTACTTTGGGGTTACTGTTGAGTATACATCATTCTTCCCAATCCTACTTCAATCCCTAGCAAAGGGAATGGGTGGATAGATGGGTGAATGGATGATGGATGAAGGGGTGGAATGGAGGATGGGTGGATGGCAAATAGATTAGTCAGTGGTAGGATGATCAAACGGATAAATGGATAAAAGGGAGTTTGGGAAAATTGGAGAACAGATAAATGGGATGATGGAAATCCACAACAAATACCTCAGTATTTCCTTTCCTGTCCACAGTTCAGTTCCAGTATACTGAGTACCCATAATGATGAACTCCGCTATATATAGTATCAAAGTTTTTGATGTTTTCTGGATTCTTCACTTCAGGAAAAAAAAATCATAACATTTTTTATTTCAAAGTATGCACATGAATTATAAGCACACATCATGCCTATTAATATATTAACCGTGAAAGGAACATAAGGGAATATGTCTCAAACTCCTGGCCTCAAGTGATCTTCCCACCTCAGTCTCCCGCAGTGGCAGGATTATAGGCATAAAGCACTGTGTCCAGCCATAAAGGAATATATGATCCCTTCACCTACTGGGAACCATAACTCAAACTCAGGAAACCATACAGTGTCAAAAAATAAAATAATTTTAACTGTTTCTAGAGTATGTGGTCTACCCAATAATCATGGAATATGGATTTTAGAGAGAGATCTGTAAGAACAGGGGAATGCAGGGGGAGGGGCAGGCTAGGTGGAAAAGATTGCCCAGAGAAGAGCCTCGAAAGATGGGAAGGAAACAGGCAGTCAGGCAAGCGATGAGTACAGACGAGAGTGAGAGGATGCAGGAGTAGGAGGATAGGAAACATTGACAACTGCTTGATCAAGACCATAGGTGTCATGGTTGGGTAAGGGCTGTTCAGCTTAAGCAAGCATGCACAAACCTCTAGCCTTCCGTGTGCCCTAGGAACGACAGAGGGGTGCAGGGAAAGGGGGAGGGAGAAAAAAAGAAAGGAGCAAGAGAGAGGATATGGAAAGAGTGATAAAAAGGGACAGAGGGGAAAAAGGAGAGCTAAACTGGGACAAAAGAAGAGAGAGAAAGGAGTAAAACATTCTCTGTACCCAGGAGTTCTATTTCCTGATCAAAAGAGGATGAAGCTGGGGGTGAATTTCTGGTGGCAGCAGGGAATGCCCAGGAAGCTTCGGGGCCAGCCCCAAAGGGGCAATGGTGGGGGATGATAATAGGTGAAGGGATATGGTACCTTTCCCAGAAGGCCCAGTGCTCAGGCAAGTGGGGTCCCTGGAACCCTGTCTCTTTCTCCACTGCCAGCTCTAAGTTGCTAAGGTTACCTTCTTAACTGCCTAATTAGAGAAGCTGTCATTCTTTGACAAAGATCAGGAGGAAAGGAGAAAGAAAAAAAAAAAAAGCAGACATTTCATACTCAGACAAGAAGAAAATAATAAAGCCAGTTCCACTGGCTTTCACACAGAGTTTCATAGAAACTCTGCCAGGAGTCAAAGAAGACTGTATCTTTATGAGGACCACCCTCCGTTACTAGCTTGGAGAGAGCTGGAAATGCCCAGCTATTCACAGTTAACATGGAGCAGCTGACAGTCTCCAGGAGGTTAAATGGGGTGGAAGACGTGCGAGTCAGGAAGACATGGATAGGGACCCATTCTGCTGCCATGGTCTGACAAGTCTTAGGGGCCTAGGAACATGCTGCTCTTCTTAGCCAGCAGGGGCTAACCTGAGCTGATCAGCCTTCATACCCCTCAGGAGCCACCATTCTAGGACCAACATTTCTGGGACCGGGATGGACCACGAGCTCCCTTTGGACTGCAGTTCTGGGAAGGAGAGCTGAAAAAGACAAGGGAGGTGAGGTGGAGCTGGAAAGGGGCAGGGACAGGAATCAAGAGGTAAGTTCTATAAGGTCCTAGGATGGCAAGGTCCCAGGTGAATGCCTCCCTCTCTGAGAGCAAAGTGCATGCCACTCTGGAATGCCAGCTCAATTCCTCAGCCCCTTGGGTGTCACTGACCCTTCCTGGACTATGAAGACCCACATGTGCTCCAGCACCCTCCTTGGCTAAGCTCCCACTATTTTCCTCCTCCTACACCCACAGAGCTTACTACTTTCTCCCTAGGAGAAAGAAGAGCAACACTTTGTATTGTACAAGAAAGCCCATTTTCACTAACTCCATTACTCTCTGCAAGAATGGGAGAAGCAGAACAGCACTGGGTTAGGAGCCAGTCCTGCCACCAACACCCTGGTGGGACCCTGGGAAGGTCCCTTGACCTCTCTGGACCTCACAGTCTACACCCTGTTGATCTCTTGGAGTTGGCTGTGGATTAAACAGGAGAATAGGAAAATTCTTCTTATCAAGAAAATGAGCAACACAGGGGCTTGTATCTATATACTGTTCAGAGATTCATCCCCAGCTTCTAGCTGAGCACCTGGTATACAGAAGGTGCTCAATACATCCTCACTGTATTGAAACAACAATTTAAATATACTATACTCTGTATTTATTTCTTTCTTCCAACAAATATCTTTTGAGTACAAAATAAAGACATAATTTCTGTCTTCAATGAGTTTTCAGTGAGTGAAAGTAGAAAAGACAAATATCAAATAGAAACAAATATATAATTAAAATCTGTGATTAAGTGCTGCCAATAGCAGGAACTTATATATAAAACAGGGAGACCGGCTCTAAGAAGTCAGAGAAGGCTTCTCTGAGAGAGTGACATTAACTTAGAATCTGAAAAATGAGCAGGAGTCAGTCAGGCAAAAAGGGGTAGAGGCTAGACGCTTCCAGGAACTAGAAACAGCTTGTGCAAAGGCCGAGAGGCAGAAGTGGGTCTGTTACATTAGTGGGAAGATAAGATCAGCAGAGATGGAAAAGCAAAGAATCACAGAGAGAATGGCAGGATATGAGGCTGGAGATAAAACAGCGTTTGAACCAGAAGATCCACAGGCTTCCTAGCATCATTTCCCTAAGGCGAATCCTCTTTGTTTCTGGAGAGAGATGCAGAGTCCTGACTTCTGGGCATGGGCTGTGGCATGCAGAGCAGGCCACAAGAAAGTCTTCACCTTTGCCAGGCACATGAAGGCTGTGAAATCCTAAAACGACGTCCATGATCACCCTCACCTGGTCTTTATAGAGCCCTTGATTTGATGCTCTGTTTTGCTGCAAAGGCGAGAGCTGAAAGGGGCCCTGGAGATCATAGAGCCCAGTGGTATCTCATTGTACTTCACAAAGCTCAAGAACCACTTCAGAAAGGGGAAGAGAAGGCCTACAAGGAAGGACTTTAAGCCCCCCCGCCCCACCCTTCCATCAGCCAGAGACATTCAGCTTTGCTCTAGTTTTTACAGCAGTCTTCACAGTGGAGCCAAGATTCCACTTGAAGAAAGGCTTTGATGACAAAATAGGAATTTTGAAAACCAGTATCATTGTGCCGATGAGAACTCTGAGGTCCCAATGAGCACATGTCTTGCTTTTTCTACCCAACAATATTTTAGTATTGATTCCTAGACCCACCTTTCAAAACCTACCTCTTCTCCATTTATGTATAGCCCAGAGGGAACATCAATCCAGGTATCATCTTCTCCCCTAGATGAGACATATATACCAGGCCACCCTGGGCTAATCAGACTCTCCCAAGAGTTCTGAATTCCAGTGAGGTCGTGGGGGTGAGGAAAGGATGACAGACACTTGGATCTCCTTCATCCTGGTGGGAGTGCTCTGATGAGACTGTGTACTGGTTACTGCTCCCAAGATCCCCAGATCAAGCTCCTTCAGCAATTCCATCCTTACATGAGCCATCCCAAATAGAAATATTTAGATATTTCTTAAATAAACAGAGTTGACTTCTATTGCTTGCAGACCAACTGATATAGCCTGTAATCTATGGACGGCTTGGTTAGGGTGCTCAGAGAGTTGGGAGTGTAGCCAAGATTAGAAATCAGAGTTCTTCAAGCACAGCCTATGACTGCATGGGCTGGTGACTATTTGCAACCTCATGTTAGTTGGGTCCTCAATCCCTAGAATTCTGCCTTGTCTTCCCAGCCTCTTTCCCCAAAGTCTCATGAAGAGTAAAATTATATCCTTTCTATATCCTCCAACAGGATTCACAGGCTATCTTGCTCTTGGGGTCCTTCTTTATAAATCTGACATCAGTCACTCCTCATTGACCAGAAAATAATTTATTGAATGTGCAAAGAAACAAGTACAGATATTATGCCAGGATCTGGATCTCAAGCCAAACAAAAACAAGATAAATTTTTAACTAATCCTTACTGTGCTACTCCAATGGTATGCGTGTGCCTCTCGCTTCAACCTGAGCAAGGATTAAAGAAATCATTTGCAATATACCCTGCTTCAGAAAGCACCTGTGAATATCCTGAGTCTACATCCCTCTTCCCTTTGCTCACAATCCAAGCAGGTTAATTTCCTATATTAAAGAAACAGCAAAGGGGGTGGGCAAGAGGGGGGAAAGGGCTTTTGGGTTTTCTTCTTTAAGCCTATTGACTAGAGCTGCTTCCAACAGTAGCAGAAGTTGCTCCCAAGGCATTTGAAGGAGATGGGAACACACAAACCTAATTGCATTATACTGCAGTTTGACCAAGCGATCACTAACTTGATTGCAGAGAAAGAAAATGAAAATGACAGAGACAAATTCAACTCAACCATTCTTTTAAACTCAGGACTCAGGCCACCAGCGGAAGGGCAAAGGGAATAGAGGCAAATGCTCATGGATAATTGAGGAAATTACTTCTGTGGTCTGAAGCCCTTTTGAAGGAGTGGAAGTAGGGTATGGGCACCCTTTGTCTTACCTACCTCCAGCCATTCAGTTCCTCCCCAATGGTCTACTCAGGCTTGACAGGTAGGAAGGAAGAAGGACCATATTCGACATTGGAATCTATCCATTAATTTGCTCATTCAGTCATTCATTCAACCAGTGACTATGTACTGAGTACTAATTGTGAACCAAATGCTTTGAGAAGCACTAGGTATGCAGTATTGAAAAAAAGAGACAAAGTCCCTGGCCTTAAAGAGTTTAGTCTGGAGGGGTCCACAGACAATTAACAGGAACAGATAGTCCACCAAATGCAATGTGACTACTGAGTGATGAAAAAAACAAGAACAGGGTGTTGTAAGAAAGACCGTGTATTTGGGGGTAGGTGAATGTGGACTCTAGTTAGGATGAAATGCCCAGGGAGGGCCTCTGGGTTCCCTGGAAAGCAAGAGAAATGCACCATGAGTGAAGGTGGAACCAGGCCAAGATTTGACAGCAGTGGCTCTCAACCCAGGTTGGCACTTCGGAATCACCAAAGCCACCGGGGGAGATTACAAACAAAAACAAGACAAAATAGCAATGCTTGGGAACAACCCTCAGTTATTACCATATAGCCTAGGGTAGGGCCCAGATCCTGAGATATATACAGATTTTTTTAATTAATAGACTTTATTAGAGTAGTTTTAGGTTTAGAGAAAAATTGATCAGAAAGTACAGAGAATTCCAACATCCTAATTCTCCCCTCTACCAACAGTCGTCCCTATTATTTACATCTTGTGTTAGTGTGGCCCATTTGTTATAATTGATGAGCCAATATTAACTCACCATTATTAACTACAGTCCATGGTTTACATTAGGTTTCATTCTTTGTAGTGTACACTCTATGGGTTTGACAAATATCCAATAGCAGGTGCTCATCATTCCTGTATCATACAGAATCATTTCATTGCTCTAAGAATCTTCTGTGCTCTGACCCTGCTCATCTTTCCCTCCCTACCAGTCCAGACAACTGATCTTTTTCTTGTCTCCATAGTCTTGCCTTTTCCAGAATGTCATATAGTTGAAATCATACAGTATGTGGCCTTTTCAGATTGATGTCTTTCACTTAGCAATATGCTTTTAAGGCTCCTCCATGTCTTTTTGCTGCTTGATATTAATAGCTCATTTATTTTAATTTTTTTTTATTTTTTTGAGACGGAGTCTCACTCTGTTGCCCACGCTGGATTGCAGTGATGCCATCTCTGCTCACTGCAAGCTCCACCTCCTGGGTTCACACCATTCTCCTGCCTCAGCCTCCCAAGTAGCTGGGACTACAGGCGCCCACCACCACACCCGGCTAATTTTTTAGTAATTTTAGAAGAGACGGGGTTTCACTGTGGTCTCGATCTCCTGACCTCGTGATCCGCCTGCCTAGCCTCCCAAAGTGCTGGGATTACAGACATGAGCCACCGCACCCGGCAGCTCATTTATTTTTATTGCTGAAAAATATCCCATTGTCTGAACGTACTACAGTTTGTTTATCCATTCACCTCTCAACAGACATGTTGGTTGCCTCCACATTTTGACAACTATGAATAAAGCTGCTATAAACATTCATGGTGGACATGAGTTTTCAACTCATTTGGGTATATACCCAGGAGTGCAATTGCTGGATCCCATGGTAGGAGTATGCTTTGTTTTACAAGAAACTGCCAAACTATTTTACCCCTAGTTACACTGACTTAATTGGCCTAAGGTATATCCCAGGTCCTGGTATTTTTAAAAGCTTCCCAGGTATAACTGGCCCTCCATATCCATAGGCTTTGCATCCATAGATTTAACCAACCATATATGGAAACTCACAGAAGTGGAGGGAGGACTGGACAAATTTTCTATCTGAGGTTAGTTGACTTGGAGGATAGGGAACCCTAGGAATCCGAGGGGCCAACTGTAAGGATACAGAGGGCCAACTGTATTCTAAGGGACAGCTAAAGCTGAATATCTTGTAGGTCTTGATTAAGGACCATGTATTTCACTATAAGCACAATGGGAAGTCATCATGAGTTTAAATATGAGTCCATTTTCATGCTGCTGATAAAGACACACCCAAGACTGGGCAAGTGACAAAAGAGGTTTATTGGACTTACAGTTTCGCATGGCTGGTGAGGCCTCACAATTATGTCAGAAGGCAAGGAGGAGCAAGTCACATCTTATGTGAATGGCAGAAGGCAAAAACAGCTTGGGCAGAGAAACTCCCAGTTTTTAAAAACCATCAAATCTTGTGAGACCAATTCACTATCAGAACAGCATGGGAAAGACCTGGTTCCATGATTCAATCATCTCCTACTGGGTCCCTCCCACAACACGTGGGAATTACAGGAGCTACAAGATGAGATTTGGGTGGGGACACAGAGCTAAACCATATCATTCCGCCCCTGGATCCTCCCAAATCTCATCTTCTAGCATATTTCAAAACCATTCATGCCTTTCCAGCAGTCCCCCAAAGTCTCAACTCATTTCAGCATTAACTCAAAAATCCACAGTACAAAGTCTCATCTGAGACAAGGCAAGTCCCTTCCATCTTTGAGCCTGTAAAATCAAAAGCAAGTTAGTTACTTCCTAGATACAATGGGGGCACAGGCACTGGTTAAATGTAGCCATTCCAAATGGGAGAAATTGGCCAAAACAAAGGGGCTACAGGCCCCATGCAAGTCTGAAATCCGGCGGGATAGTCAAATCTTAAAGCTCCCAAATGATCTCCTTTGACTCCGTATCTCATATCCAGGTTATGCTGATACAAGACATAGGTTCCCATAGTCTTGGGCATTCATTATAAGCACAATGGGAAGTCATCATGAGTTTAAGCAGAGACGAGGCATGATTTGATGCACATGTTTATAAAGTCGTTCCGGCAGCATGTGAGAATGGATTGGGAAGGCCTGACTGGGGATTAAGAGCAAGAGAGAATCTGAGAGACCAATTAGGAAACTATTGAATTATAGGTCAGAGTTGTTAGTAACTTGTAGCAAGGTAGAGATGGAAATACATGGATTCAAAAGATATGTTGGGAGGAAAATCAATAAACGTTGGTCATAGGTTAAACAGTGAAATGAGGGGAAACAAAGGGAGAAGTCCAAGGATTACAAGAGAATCTTCTAATCCTTCTCCAGAAGCAAATTTAAATCTACCCTGCAGATAGGCACAAAGGTTACTAGCTTATTTTCTTTTCTGTCATGGTCTTCTCTTTCTCTTTCTTCTTTGTTTTGTACTTTTTGTTTGTTTGTTTTGTTTTTGAAGTAAGGGCTCTTCTTAATACCAATAGCTATTTCAAGGGATTACTAAACTCTTATAACCTAATGGGGTATATGTCTTTAAGGTCAAACTCAATCTCCTTTGCCCACATCAGAAGGCTACATGATATTTTAGGGATATGTTAGCCTACCTGAAATGCTTTTTGTTGTCAATTACAACCAAGAGTTGAAATTTTAGAAGGGATAGTCTCTTAAGAGAGTTTATCAGTCTTGCAAGTTTTCTTCTGAAACTATCCAGCAGATGTTTCCAATGCCCTGAGGAAAAAAGCTTTAAAAAAGAGTTGGTGATGTAAAGTGCAGGAGCAGCAGAGGAGGTTGAGAAAGAGGAACCCACCAGAGTCACAGAAAAAGAGCTTTGCAAAACAGGAACAAGACACTCGGGTCTCTATCAGCTGCTCTCAAAAACCCACCCCACATCAAAAATCAAGGTCATAGACAAATTGGCACAAGATGGACCAAGTGGTCATGGTGGCCGTTAAGTTCACTCAGGACATTCGGAGTCACATTTGACAACAGGAGTAGACAAAGAGGTTACCTGTCAGGAATGTGGAGGTTCTGACCTAACATGAAAGCTAGAGCTGCTCCCTGCAAGGCCAGCCCCTCTTCAGCCAAGAGTCTCACTTCTATTCTTTCCTTAGCTGCAAATACTGAAAGGACACAAAGATAGATGTGTACCCCCCACCCCCCACCCGCTACACCCTTGTTCTGCTCTCTAATCTTTGCACATACCAGAGATTTCGTAAGTTCTGTGAGTACCTGGTTTTCTGCACGTACCAGAGATTTTGTTTTGCACATACCAGAGATTTTGTAAGTTCTGAGGCAAGGTCACAAGACGTGTTTAAGTAAGATAAACTCTTGCTGCCATAAACCTGCTCTCCCGCCTCAAAGGTTGAACCGAAATATCAGAAATGGCGGGAACGAATCATAGTTAGCCAAATCGCCTTGTTCAAACACTAGCCAATCATATATCTGATTTGTATAATAACTCTATGCCCACTTTTCTTAGACTATATAACATTGTTCGGAGCTGAGTGGGGGAGCTCTCCTGCCCGTCTCGTTTCACGAGCGAGGGAGAGTTCCAGGTTCGAACCTGTAATAAAGATCCTTGCTGCTTAGCTTTGACTCTGGACTCTGGTGGTCTTCTTCGGGGAATAAACGGTCTGGGCATAACAATACCATACTGGAATGTCTGACTCTGAGCAGAAGGAGCCAGCTTTAAGCTGCAGATGGGGCCACGCTGGTCAACAAGGGACTCTGGCTGTTTTCTCTGGTTAGGGTAGGCAGACAGGAAAGACTTGTGCTCAGAGATTCTAAAGAGAACTTGAGATTGCTGGGGACAGACAGAGACTGAGAGAAAGTGATGGAAAGACAGACACACGAACACACACACAGATGTAGAGAAAGAGAAGAAAAGAGACATTAAGAGTAAATAGAAAGCAAGAGAAAAAAAAACACTAAAGACAGAAAAGAAAAGATATTTAAAAAGTGGAAATGGAAAGGAAACTGAGGAAAGCAAGGAATGAAACAAGGACGGGGAGGAGAAAAGAGAGGACAGCCTCTTGCATTCCATTCTCGTGCCATCACTCACATGGGAGAGTTTTCAGGAGTTCTCTCTCGAAGAAACACTCATAAATCTTCCATAAAACAATGATGAAAGCTCAAACCTGTGCATTCATGTCAGACAGTTCCATCCGCCTCTGCCTTGCAGGGACTGAGAGCTCCTGAGGCTTCTCTTGCTAAGGCCTAGGAATGGGCAGGCTCTGAGGTGGATTGGGCAGGCTCTGGGGCTGGATATGCAGACTCTGGGGTGCAACGGGCAGACTCTAGGGTAGAATGGGAAGGCTATGGTGTGAAATGGGCAAGGTCTGGGATATGGGGGAGGAGGAGGAGATGAGAAGGGAAGGGATGGCTGAGAACAGGCCCATCAAGGGTCCAGAATTTCTAATGGTAAGTGTGATTAATGGATTCATCTAGGACATCCTGGACTATAAGATGTACCAGACTTTGCAAGTGAGAGCTTATGATACAGTATTTGTATTAGCAATCCTTGGTGTGTTTTCAAAATAAATTGCCTTAAACTTTCATCTTCAAAATGGATCTCTTTGGGGTTACTGTCATGCCCGTCCGTGTGAAGAGACCACCAAACAGGCTTTGTGTGAGCAACATGGCTGTTTATTTCACCTGGGTGCAGGCGGGCTGAGTCTGAAAAGAGAGTCAACGAAGGGAGATAAGGGTGGGGCCGTTTTATAGGATTTGGGTAGGTAAAGAAAAATTACAGTCAAAGCAGGGTTGTTCTCTGGTGGGCAGGAGTGGGGGGTCACAAGGTGCTCAGTGGGGGAGCTTTTTGAGCCAGGAAAAGGAATTTCACAAGATAAGGTCATCGCTTAAGGCAAGGACAGGCCATTTTCACTTCTTTTGTGGTGGAATGTCATCAGTTAAGGTGGGGCAGGGCATTTGCACATCTTTTGTGATTCTTCAGTTACTTCAGGCCATCTGGGCCTATACGTGCAAGTCACAGGGGATGCGATGACTTGGCTTGGGCTCAGAGGCCTGACAGTTACTGGTTACAGTCCTGTCATGGAAGTCAGTGCTACCAACATTAATTGGCACTTATTCAATAACAGATTCTGTACCAGGCAACAGGAGACAGAAAACGCAAGAGTCCTTCTATTCCCTCAAGGGTTTCATAGGCAGTGCTGTTCAACATAAATTTCTGCAATAATGGAGACGTTCTATGTCTATGTTATTCAATATAGTAGCCAAGAGTCACATGGCTATTTAAATTTATTAAAATTAAGTAAAATTTAAAATTAGTTCCTAGACACACTTCATATGCTCAATAGCCACATATAGTTAGTGGTTACTATATTGGATTTTGCAGGTGGAGGATGAGATAAGAGAGAAACATCAATATTTCAATATAAGGGAGGAGGCCTAAGAATGATAAATAAAGTGTCCTGAATAAAGTTAATCAAAGATAAATAAGGCAAAGAAGGAAAGCGGAAGGAGGAATAAGGAAAGAAAGTTTCTGTGAGGAAAGTAGCTTATAAGAAACAGATAAGTTCCACCAGGAGAAATTCAAGAGAACAAGGTTGTCCCCGACAGAGGACACAGCTTGAGCAAAGTCACAGAAATGGGAAAGTAAAGCTTATTTTCCGGACAGTGAAATCCCCAGTTTGGCTGAAGTGTAGGCAAAGGAACTGAGAGAGAGACAAGCAATAGAGGTGAGTTGGGTCCTTATGCGGAGGACTCAGTTGCTAGGGAATTTGCTCTTAATCTTGTCAAGCAGTGGGGAGCCACTGAGGATTCCAAGTGAGAGAAAGACAACCTTTGGGAATGATTCTTCAAGTATCTACTTGAAGAAAGAAACTGCAGTAGTAGAAATTTGCAAGAAACTGGTAGGGTGATGAGGGTGGGAGAAATGAGGAAAGAGCATGGGGGGCAAATGAGGACGGAGAAGCCGCTACTGGATTACAAGACAGAAAGCTGTATGGGACCCTTATTCCTCCCACAATAAGAACGGCATCTAAAAGTCTATTATTGTGAAAGGCAGATCCCTGAAGTCATTTCCTGAGCCAATGTCTTTTCAGAGGCAGAATCGTACAAGAAAGAAGTGCTCTCTTAGAACCAGTTGTTAGCCCATTCACCTATATAGCAGGACTCCTTCCCCAAATGCCACCCCCACTGCGTCCCCTCACTGTGTCCCCCCACTGGGGCAGGGTCCCTGAGAATTGGATAGAAGAAAGGGAAACACAGAAGAAAGGAAAATGAGACGGGGAGAAGAGGTCTTTAAAAAAAACATGTGCTGGGAAGTCAAAACAAATTCCCAGCCATTCCTGCTGGAGGAGATTTTATGGGGCGAGACATCCCCAAAATAGGTTTTGAATTATACTCTGCACCTCATAAAACACAGGAACTCTTGGCAGCCCGCTCACACACACTGCCCTCTCGTTACCCGCCCAACCGTCCTCAAAGGTAGGCATACCGGGAAACCCAGTGGAGGGGAAATAACTCAAGGCTGGTGTTCTGAGTTCTGTGTTCATAAGCGGCCTCACTCTCTTCAAGTCAGGAAATGTAGCAGCCTTCTCCCAGCCTTTGCCTCCCTCTGTGCAATAAGAAAGCTGGCTGTGGCCGGAGGGCCCTGAGAGTTCTGAATTTGGATAATCTGGGGGAATTGGGGTACAGATAGGCAGAGTTACATAGAACCTCCATAAAACCATACATGTATGTGGTGAGGGCGAAAAGGACTTGAAAGGGAATGCCTGTTGAGGTGTGGTCCCAGATGGAAAAAAAATATTCGTTAATATTTAATTATTTTCTAAAAGTACTGAAAGCTACTGCTGAACAACAACAAGAAAAATCTGCAGAATATTCCTGGTCTTTGGGAAGTCAGTGTGATCCGGGAATTTAACAGCAGCTCTAACATGCTCGGCTACTTCCCTATTGGAACCACAGTTTTCTCATCTATAAAATAGTGTGGGGTGCCTCCCTAAGAAAGCCACCCCAAAGCACGAGGACATCAATGGCAATTGCTGAGTAATCCTAGGAAGGGTTATGAACTACAAGAGTCAGGAGTTCCTGGCTCATCTCTGGGATTCTGTTTCCTCCT
This sequence comes from Macaca thibetana thibetana, assembly GCF_024542745.1. Taxonomy (NCBI): domain Eukaryota; kingdom Metazoa; phylum Chordata; class Mammalia; order Primates; family Cercopithecidae; genus Macaca; species Macaca thibetana. Next base: position 22,422,312 of record NC_065592.1, on the reverse strand, counting down.
CTTTAAGTCAGAATTTTGGACAACTGATATCTAAAGCCTCAGCCACTAAAACTGCTATGACTTAATGCCTCTGTCAACCTGAAATGTATATATTTCAAAGGCTTTCAGCTGGCCTTCTCTCTACTGCCTGCTAGATGAGCCTGCGTGTCATGTTATCTCTGTAGAACATTCTGGGCCTCCCTGGCTATGAATGCTTACACTGCTAAAGTTCTGCCTCTCCAGCACTCAGGGACTTTGCCACCAGTTAAGCTGTATTTTACAGGAAGCCAATTTGTTTTCCAGACCTGCTTATGCTCGTTATATTTCTTATAATTACAAAACTTAGTTTACTTTTTATTTTTTATTTTTGTGTGTATATTGTAGGTGCATATATTAATGGGGTACATGAGATGTTTTGTTGTTGTTGTTTTGAGACAGAGTCTCACTCTGTCGCACAGGCTAGAGTGCAGTGGCTTGATCTCGGCTCACTGCAACCTCCGCTTCTTGGGTTCAAGTGATTCTTCTGCCTCAGCTTCCTGAGTAGCTGGGATTACAGATATGCACCATCATGCCCAGCTAATTTTTGTATTTTTAGTAGAGACAGGGTCTCACCATGTTGGCAAAGCTGTTCTCAAATTCCTAACCTCAAGTGATCTGCCCGTTTCGGCCTCCAAAAGTGCTGGGATTACAGGCGTGAACCACCACACCCAGCTATATGAGATATTTTGATACAGGCATGCAATGTGAAAAAAGCATATCATGGAGAATGGGGTGTCCATTCCTTCAAGCATTTTTTTTTTTTCCAAAGGGGAGTCTTGCTTTATCACCCAGGCTAGAGTGCAGCAGCACAATCTCGGCTCACTGTGAAAGGACACAAAGATAGATGTGTACCCGCCCCCCCCGCTACACCCTTTGTTCTGCTCTCTAATCTTTGCACATACCAGAGATTTCATAAGTTCTGTGAGTACCTGTTTTTCTGCACGTACCAGAGATATTGTTTTGCACATACCAGAGATTTCGTAAGTTCTGTGAGTATCTGTTTTTCTGCACGTACCAGAGATTTTGTAAGTTCTGAGGCAAGGTTACAAGACGTGTTTAAGTAAGATAAACTCTTGCTGCCATAAACCTGCTCTCCCGCCTCAAAGGTTGAACCGAAATATCAGAAATGGCGGGAACCAATCATAGTTAGCCAAATCGCCTTGTTCAAACACTAGCCAATCATATATCTGATTTGTATAATAACTCTATGCCCACTTTTCTTAGACTATATAACACTGCTCGGAGCTCAGTGGGGGAGCTCTCCTGCCCATCTCGTTTCGCGAGCGAGTGAGAGTTCCAGGTTCGAACCTGTAATAAAGATCCTTGCTGCTTAGCTTTGACTCTGGACTCTGGTGGTCTTCTTCGGGGAATAAACGGTCTGGGCATAACAAATGGGGGCTCGTCCGGGATTTCCCCCAAGCCCACCAGACCCCCAAGTCAATGGATCTTAATCTGTAGGTAAGCCGGCTTTGTCACTGTCTCTGTCTTTGTCTCTGTCTGTCTCCCTGAAATTTCGCGAAATCCGTAATCTGTAATCTGTATTGGTCTGTTTTGTAAGTGGCACGGTCTTGGCGGACACGCTAAAAGACAGCCACTCGGGACTGGTGGGAGACGTCCCCCAGTGCCCATCTGGGGGCCTCCATCCTTGGTTGCCCCGTCTGACTCAGGTCGGAAGTCCGACACGCACTCGCAAAGACTCATCGTTTATCACTGTCTGTCCGTTATTGTTAAGTGTTAAGTGTAAGTCCAAAACGAAACATAAAACCTTTTCTTCCCCTTCCAGGACCGGACCTGCCGGATACTCCCCTCTGCTTCACGCTCATTTTTGTCCCCCCTTCTCTTTGTAGGAGCAGTCCAAAGATGGGCAACAACCAGAGCACACCGCTCTCACTCCTTGTTACCAATTTTAAGGATGTGAAGGCTCGGGGGCGTAACTTAAGCATAGAACTAAAGAAGGGAAAGCTAGTTACTTTCTGCCGTTCGGAGTGGCCCTCTTTCGGCGTAGGGTGGCCCTCCGAAGGAACTTTCTGTCTCTCTATTATTACTAAGGTAAAAACTAAGATTTTCCTGCCAGGGCAGTCAGGACATCCTGATCAAATTCCTTATATTCTAGTGTGGCAGGATCTTGTGGAAAACCCACCACCCTGGATAACTCCATTCATCCCTGAGCCCTGCAAAGTCCTAGTAACGCGACCTACAAGACAAAGGACTCCCTCTGCTCCCTTGGCCCCTGTGCTGCCGGACAGCCAGGACCCCCTAACGTTAGAACCCACTCTTCCCCCACCATATCCGCAGGACCCAGTCCCCCAGGGTGGTGCTTCCGTAGAAGGGAACCGAGAATCGGAAGCAGCCGAGAGCAAAAGCAACCTGGGGGGGGCCGGCCGGCCGAATGCGAGGCCCAGTACAGCGGGACCAAGCTTCCCGACTCCCTGACTCCACTGTAGCCCTGCCTCTCAGAGAAATAGGATCATTTGATGATACCGGGCTCTCCCGTCTCATGTATTGGCCTTTTTCCACTAGTGATTTATACAATTGGAAGTCCCAAAATGCTCGGTTCTCAGATAATCCCAAAGATCTAACCTCATTGTTAGACAGTGTCATGTTTACTCACCAGCCGACCTGGGATGACTGTCAACAGCTCCTCCGAATCCTGTTCACAACGGAGGAGCGGGAAAGAATCCAAGTTGAGGCCAGAAAACTGGTTCCAGGAGATGACGGCCAGCCAACTGAAATCCTGACCTCATTAATGCGGCTTTCCCTTTGACCCGCCCAGATGGGATTACAACACGGCAGAAGGTAGGGGACGACTGCTCATTTATCGCCAGACTCTAATGGCGGGCCTCCGGGCCGCAGCTCGCAAGCCCACCAATTTGGCTAAAGTATATTCTGTGTTACGAGGTAAGACAGAAAGCCCCGCTATATATTTAGAGAGATTAATGGAAGCCTTCAGACAGTTTACCCCTATGGACCCGGAAGCACCGGAAAATCAGGCAGCGGTAGTAATGTCCTTTGTAAACCAGGCAGCACCAGATATAAAGAGAAAACTCCAGAAATTAGAGGGTTTAGAAGGAAAGCAGATACAGGACCTCCTTCAGATGGCACAGCGAGTTTATAATAATAGAGATACTCCAGAAGAAAAACAGTTCAAGGCAACCAAAGAAATGACCAAAGTCTTAGTAGCAGCTTTCCCCCAGGCAGGAAATGGCCAAAACAGAAAGCAGAAAAAGCAAGGCCCTAGGCAAGGATTAGAAAAAGATCAGTGTGCTTATTGCAAGGAACGTGGCCACTGGATTAAAGACTGCCCAAAGAAATGGAGACCAGCTAACCCTACCTCTGTACTCGTCACCCAGGACTCTGACTAGGGAGGACAGGGTTCGGACCCCCTCCCCGAACCCAGGGTAACTTTGCAAGTGGAGGGGTCCCCAGTTTGCTTCTTGGTCGATACTGGGGCGGAACGCTCAGTCCTAACCAAGCCAATTGGAAAAATGTCTAAGAAAACATCCTGGGTGCACGGGGCCACAGGCATCAAAAAATACCCCTGGACAACCCAGAGGACTGTAGACTTAGGAACGGGAAAAGTCTCCCATTCCTTCCTAGTCATCCCAGAGAGCCCCTGCCCTCTACTAGGGAGGGACTTGCTGACAAAAATGGGGGCCCAAATCCACTTTGAGCCAGAAGGGCCCAAGATAACTGATTCCCAAAACAGGCCAATATCTATCCTGACTGTCACCTTAGAAGATGAGTACAGACTCCATCAAGAGCAAAAGCCCCCCGATCAGGAAATTGACTCTTGGCTCCAGCGTTTCCCTGAAGCGTGGGCAGAAACTGGGGGCTTAGGGCTAGCTAAACATCGACCTGCCATATTTGTGGAAGTTAAGCCAGGGACGGACCCGGTTCGGGTTCGGCAATATCCTATGCCCCTGGAGGCAAGAGAAGGAATCACGCCCCATATCCGCCGACTCCTAGACCAAGGAGTCCTACGGGCTTGCCACTCATCCTGGAATACTCCACTGTTACCTGTTCGTAAACCCAACAGTATGGACTACAGGCCAGTACAGGATTTAAGAGAAGTTAATAAAAGGGTCATGGACATACATCCCACTGTGCCCAATCCATACACCCTTCTGAGTGCCTTACATCCCGAAAAACAGTGGTATACCGTTCTTGACCTAAAAGATGCTTTCTTCAGCCTTCCTCTGGCTCCCAAAAGTCAAGAACTCTTTGCATTTCAATGGACGGATCCTGAGAGGGGCATCAACGGTCAGCTAACATGGACCAGGCTGCCACAAGGGTTCAAGAACTCGCCAACCCTGTTCGATGAAGCCCTTCATGAAGATCTGGGTGAGTACCGGCGGCAACACCCTGAAATAACTCTTTTGCAATATGTTGATGATCTCTTAATAGCAGCCAGATCCCCGGAAACTTGTGTTCAAGGGACTGAGGACCTCTTGAAGACTCTGGGGGAGCTAGGCTACCGAGCCTCAGCAACAAAGGCTCAGATCTGCAAGTCGGAGGTAACTTATCTGGAGTACCTATTAAAAGGGGGGCAACGCTGGCTAACCAAAGCCCGAAAGGAAACAGTCCTACGCATCCCTAGACCCCAGTCGACATGGCAAGTGAGAGAATTCCTGGGGTCGGCAGGATTCTGTAGGTTTGGATACCCAGATTTGCTGAGTTAGCCAAGCCCCTATACCAGGCAACAAAGGAACGGCAGCCCTTCAATTGGACGGAAGAGGCTGAGCTGGCCTTTCAACAAATCAAAACTGCCTTGTTATCAGCCCCCGCGCTGGGGCTCCCTGATGTCTCCAAGCCCTTCCACTTATACGTGGATGAAAGTAAGGGTGTTGCAAAAGCCGTGTTAACACAGTACCTAGGCCCCTGGCAGAGGCCAGTTGCCTATTTGTCAAAAAAATTAGATTCAGTGGCTGGTGGCTGGCCACCCTGCCTGCGGATAATCGCGGCGACTGCCCTAATGGTCTGAGACACTGATAAACTTATCATGGGGCAAGAGTTGCGCGTTATAACCCCGCCTGCCATTGAAGGCGTCCTCCGGCAGCCGCCGGACCGATGGATGAGTAACGCCCGGCTCACCCACTATCAAGGACTGCTGTTAAACCCCCTCAGAATAACTTTTCTGCCCCCAACCTCTTTAAACCCTGCTTCACTGCTGTCAAATCCAGACTTGGACGCCCTGTTCCATGAGTGCACTGAGATACTGGCTCAGGTGCATGGGGTGCGGGAGGACCTGCAAGATCGTCCGCTCCCCGACACAGAACTCATCTGGTTCACTGATGGCAGCAGCTACGTCCACCAAGGCCAGCGGTATGCAGGAGCAGCTGTAACGTCAGAGACTAAGGTAATCTGGGCGGAACCCTTGCCTCCAGGGACATCGGCCCAAAGAGCCGAACTGATAGCACTCACACAGGCCCTCACCCTAGGGGCAGAGAAAAAACTAACAGTATACAGGGATAGCTGCTATGCTTTCGCTACTGCGCACATACATGGGGCCATCTACAGAGAGAGGGGACTATTAACAGCCGAAGGCAAAGAAATAAAAAACAAGCAAGAGATCCTAGCTCTATTAACTGCTTTGTGGAAACCAAAGAAATTGGCTATCGTACATTGCCCTGGGCATCAGAAACCAACTACGCCAATTGCTCAAGGCAACTTCTTAGCCGACCAAACCGCAAGGAGCATAGCAAAAGCTCCCAGTCAGCTCCTCGCGCTCCAGTTCCCCGATCCTGGCCCGCGAAAATTGCCATGTTTTCCCGACTATACCGAACAGGATCGCAAATGGATGGACACGCTTCCCCTAAAACAGGTTAAAAATGGGTGGTGGACTGATATAAATGACCAAACCATCCTGCCAGAGAAATTAGGACCGCAGGTGTTGGAACACATCCACCGGACAACTCACCTGGGTGCCCGGCGAATGACAGACTTAATCAGGCACGCCAAGTTCAGAATCAGGCGCATAGCTGAACTGGCCAGTGATGTCACAACAAATTGCAAAGCCTGCCAACTGAACAACGCTTGCCCCCAAACCCAGACCGCCGCAGGAATTAGGTGTAGAGGAACTAGGCCTGGTATCTATTGGGAAATAGACTTTACTGAGATAAAGCCTGGAAAATATGGGTATCAGTATTTACTTGTCTTTGTAGATACTTTTTCAGGATGGACAGAAGCGTTCCCAACTAAGAGAGAAACTTCTCAGGTTGTAGCAAAGAAAATTTTGGAAGAAATCCTCCCCAGGTATGGCTTTCTCCGTCCAGATAGGGTCAGACAATGGACCAGCCTTCGTTGCTAAGGTAAGTCAGGATTTGGCTTCCATTCTTGGGGCAAATTGGAAATTACATTGTGCTTATAGGCCCCAAAGCTCAGGACAGGTAGAAAGGATGAATCGGACTCTAAAGGAGACCTTAACTAAATTGACCATGGAGACTGGTGCTAATTGGGTAGTACTTCTCCCCTACGCTCTGTGCCAGGCCCGAAATACCCCTTACAGACTGGGCCTCACACCATATGAAATCATGTATGGCAGACCCCCACCCCTGGTCCCCAGTCTAAAAGATGACTTACTCAAACCTGAAACTGAAAATGTCTCTGAGCTCTTGTTCTCCTTACAAGCCTTACAGAAAATTCACCAGGAAATTTGGCCCAAACTACGAGAACTGTACGAGGCAGGACCTCCGCCGTCGCCTCATCCGTTCCAGCCGGGAGACTGGGTCCTGGTTAAGCGCCACCAGCAAGAAACTCTCCAACCCAGGTGGAAAGGACCACTGCAAGTACTCCTGACTACTCCCACCGCTCTCAAAGTAGAAGGCATCGCTTCGTGGATCCACTACACACACGTCAAACCGGTGGACCCATCATCCGACCTTCTCGAGCCATCTGGAGCACCGGTTACATGGACTGTGGACAAAGCTAAGAACAATCCCTTAAAGCTAACCCTGCGCCGTCATCCCCATGGCCGTAACCATGTTTAGCTCACCTATGCTTTTATGCCTTATGCATCTGACTCTCCTCACTGCTGTGCCGTCTAATCCCTATGTCTGGAGGTTCTGGCTCTATGAAAACAAAACTCATCCTGGGGAAACCCCCCAGGCGGGTAAACTGCTGGCTAGTGCAGACTGCCCCCCCTCAGGGTGTAATACTATAGTTTACCTCAATTTCACTAGGTTCCAGATTGCCCAACCAGCAATACCCATCATCTGTTTTGAATATGATCAAACTGAATATAATTGTAAAAATTATTGGTGGCACCAGAGTGCAGGTTGCCCATATAGCTACTGTAAGACATACTCTGTCCGATACTGGAGAGAACAACAAGGGTGGTATTTTTACCAAACTGAGTCTCCCGTCACTTACACTTGGATAATTAGAGACCCATGGGACTCTCGGTGGACAACCCCACAACATGGGGGAGTATATTACTCATCAACTAGTACCTGGCCCAGTAGCCATTTATATCTGTGGAGAAGTCTAGTCCAGATTCAACCCTTAATCCATACACAAATCCACAGGCAAGAAACCAAGCTATCACAAGACTTGCAGCCCTTCTCCTGGCTAACCCTACTACAGGAAGGGCTAGCATTCGCCAACCTCACCGGTTTAGGCGACCTGTCCTCTTGCTTTATGTGTGCAACCCTAGGAAGACCACCATTAACAGCTGTTCCTCTATCCTCCCCTCCCACAAACTATACAGGTTTTAACTCGTCAATAGTCACGACACCCGATGTGGCCCTGTACCGTGACCCATACCAAGAGAAATACCCCTATTGTTATTCGGCATTTAGCAACAGCCTCTGTAACCAATCGGCTACATACCCTAATAGTCCCATATATGCTCCCCCTGGTGTGTTCTTCTGGTGTAATATGACTCTGTTAAAGACTCTGTCCAAAAGCATCTCTGACGGACAGTTGTGTATCCCTGTTAACCTAGTTCCCCGACTGACACTGCTAACCCCGGCAGAGTTCATAGGCTGGGCAGGGACCGCCCCAACTGAAACTGCGCGACATAGACGAGCAGTTTTTTCTACCACTAATTGCCGGAATATCCTTAACCCACCTCTGTCGTCGCAGTGGGGTTAGCAGGAGGGCCCTACAACACTCCATGATAGAAAACGACAAGCTGTTACAACAATTCTCTGTTGCTATGGAAGACTCCGCCTATTCCCTAGCCTCCCTTCAGTGGCAGCTCACCTCCCTAGCACAGGTCACCCTTCAAAACCACAGAGCCTTAGACTTACTCACGGCTGAGAAAGGAGGTACCTGTATGTTCCTCAAAGAAGAATGCTGTTTCTATATAAATGAGTCAGGGTTAGTTGAGGAAAGAGTCCAACGCCTACACAAACTAAGCTTAGAAATGAAAAAGCAACAATTCACTACAGCCGCTAACAATTGGTGGAGCTCTTCAATGTTTTCCCTTCTGGCACCCCTTTTAGGCCCTCTAATGTCTTTACTACTTCTATTCACTATAGGCCCCTGTGTGGTAAATAAAATTTTACAATTTGTCAGAGAAAGGTTTGATACCATCCAACTAATGGTCCTCCGTAGCCATCACCAGCCTCTCCTGCACCCAGAAAGTGAGGCTACATTATAAGACTCTGGAAATCCAAGACTGGACATCCAGTTACTTATGGGAGGGGGAAATGAAAGGACACAAAGATAGATGTGTACCCGCCCCCCCCCCACTACACCCTTTGTTCTGCTCTCTAATCTTTGCACATACCGGAGATTTCATAAGTTCTGTGAGTATCTGTTTTTCTGCACGTACCAGAGATTTTGTAGGTTCTGAGGCAAGGTCACAAGACGTGTTTAAGATAAACTCTTGCTGCCATAAACCTGCTCTCCCGCCTCAAAGATTGAACCGAAATATCAGAAATGGCGGGAACCAATCATAGTTAGCCAAATCGCCTTGTTCAAACACTAGCCAATCATATATCTGATTTGTATAATAACTCTATGCCCACTTTTCTTAGACTATATAACACTGCTCGGAGCTCAGCCATCTCGTTTCGCGAGCGAGTGAGAGTTCCAGGTTCGAACCTGTAATAAAGATCCTTGCTGCTTAGCTTTGACTCTGGACTCTGGTGGTCTTCTTCGGGGAATAAACGGTCTGGGCATAACAACTGCAACCTCTGCATCTCAGATTCAAACAATTCTCCTGCCTCAGTCTCCCAAGTAGCTGGGATTACAGGCACGCACCACCATGCCTAGCTAATTTTTTGTATTTTTAGTAGAGACGGGGTTTCACCGTGCTGGCCAGGCCAGTCTCAAACTCCTGACTGTGATCTGCACACCTCGGCCTCCCAAAGTGCTGGGATTACAGGCGTGAGCAACAGCGCCCGGCCCATCCCCTCATGCATTTATCCTTTGAGTTACAAACAATTCAATTACATTCTTTATTTAAAAATGTACAAAACTTAATGAAATATTCTGCAAATTAAAAATTTATGAGCGGCCGGGCGCGGTGGCTCAAGCCTGTAATCCCAGCACTTTGGGAGGCCGAGGCGGGTGGATCACGAGGTCAGGAGATCGAGACCATCCTGGCTAACATGGTGAAACCCCGTCTCTACTAAAAATACAAAAAACTAGCCAGGCGTGGTGGCGGGCGCCTGTAGTCCCAGCTACTCGGAGGCTGAGGCAGGAGAATGGCGTGAACCTGGGAGGTGGAGCTTGCAGTGAACCGAGATCGCGCCACTGCACTCCAGCCTGGGTGACACAGCACGAGACTCCATCTCAAAAAAAAAAAAAAAAAAATTTTATGAGCATCCAAGAAAGTGGTTTCTAGGAGGACTAAGTTGATTTTACTATTTAAAATAAACAAAGAAAATCACTTAAATATTGCTGTTGAATTGGGTCAGGTGTGACAACTATAAAAATTTAGAAAGGAATAATAAAACTCTAGAAAAAATTACTTGGCAAGCATTTTTAGGTCCTCAGTCTCCTTTAATGAAACCAACACTGGAGATCATATCTGGTGTATTATGAGCATGGTTTATGGAAGACAGATGGCATGGAACTCCAATCAGCTGACCCAGCCTCCAAGAGGCAGCCTTGGGCCTACATCTAATAATTGGCAAATGTATGCACATTTACGTATTTTAAGTTAAAATGAAATGTTTACAGTGCATCTATTACTTTCTATGATTCTCCACTTTAATGCACTTTTTCTACTAACTGACCAACTGCCAGTCTAAATGGCTTCAAAAACAAGGATTTCTAGGGCAAGGAATTAAACCTAAATGCAGTTAGCCCTCCCCTGAATAGTTTGTCTCCCCACACAAATGGGAAGTTTAAGGAAGAAGAAGAGAAGCACTGATGTAGCAATTATGTCAAATGCCATTCCAGAGACACCCACCCCCGACAGGTTGTAATAACTAGTCCCTTTCTAGCTTCTCCTTTGCTGAGCTCAGTTTCTTGTACTTCTCCTGACAGAAGAATCATAATATTCCACACTGTGTGTTTCATATGTATCTGCATGTATGTATATGTGTACATGTATGAATGTTTCTGTTACATATGTGTGTGTGTATGCATGTGTATGTGTAAATCAAGCAAAGGAAAGTAAAACAGGAAAATTTCCTAAGACCTAGAGGAAATCTTGAGATAGATTCAGGGGCCTGAACATTCTAGGGGGTGGTTTGTAAAGCTGGCTTAATGTTAATTGTAAGATGGACAGTAAGATTCCTTCAATCACACTACCACCAAAAAATATAGGAGGAACATTAACCCTCTCCTTTCCAATATATTGTGCATGGAGAATGGAGGCCGACACTGTGGTTTGGACATAGTGCCATCCTTCTAAAACATTTTTTAAGTGTTTAAGTGAATGTTTTGTTCAGATGAACTTGAAGCTCCAATGTTACAGGCAGGGAAGAGTGGAGCGCCTCGGTAACAGAAATCCAGAGCAACTCATACTCCCCTGATCTATCATGGAGGCCAATTGTAGAAACCAATGCCCTAATGAAAAGACAATTCTATCAATATCCCTGCGCTGCCTGCAAGAAACTTGCAGGATGAACTCGGACAAATCTCTACCCCTCTGTTACACCAAAGGTGGCTGTTCACAAACGTATCTATTCCACATTCCTGCAAACTGTTTACCATGGCCACCTTTGAGGAATGAGTTCAGGTGGAGGGGAGACTTTCAGGTTTTCCTTTATAATATCCCCAAATTGCATTAATGTATTAAAACAACCTTGTATTCTTTCCGTTATTTTTTTTTTTTTTTTTTTTTTTTTTTTTTTTTGAGATGGAGTCTTGCTCTGTCACCCAGGCTAGAATGCAGTGGCACGATCTTGGCTCACTGCAGCCTCCGCCTCCCGGGTTCAAGCAATTCTCTTGCCTCAGCCTCCTGAGTAGCTGGGACTACAGATGTGCGTTGCCACACCTAGCTAATTTTTTGTATTTTTAGTAGAGATGGGGTTTCACCATGTTGGCCAGGATAGTCTTGATCTCCTGACCACCTTGTGATGCACCTGCCTCGGCCTCCCAAAGTTCTAGGATTACAGGAGTGAGCCACTGCGCCTGGCCCAAAACATAAAATTAAGGTTGGAAATTCAATAAACACGCGTGTACTCTTTGCTGGAGTTACAGATATTAAAGAGAAATGATGTTTAACTTAGAAAGCTTACATACTAACAAGAAAGGCAGACAGGCAATCAACAATATTTCTACGTAAATACTGACTGCAGTGAATATACAAAATGCTTGGGAAATAACTGTTTTGGGGGGAGCCAGGAAAGTCATCTTAAAAGGAGTGAGGGAACATTCATGCTGGATCTTAAAAGATGGTAGTTATGAGGCAGAAAAGATATTTTTAAAATTTATATATTAAAGGAAATCTGACATTTCAGTGAGCAAAATTTGAATTTTAGAGGACTATATTCGTCTCTGTGCTTGGGTCAATCAACGTTTTCCAAGTATCGAACCAGAGATGAATTTAGACGGCATTTAGACAGCATATGAGTAGGTTTTTTGTTTGTTTGTTTTGTTTTGTTTTTAACTTCAATAGATGCATACTTACTTTTGCAAGCTATCTTCCATTTACTGCAAGTTATTTTGGTGTTCCACTCATGACAGTGATACAAAGCTTCCTTTTTAAAATAAATACAACTAATCCCATTACTACTGACCTTATGCAATAAACTTCATCTCTCTGAATGGCCATTTCTTCATCTGTAATGGGGTTTTACTAAAAATACTCATAGAAAGGGGTTTTATAAATCAAAAAGTGCCAATGTTATTATCCCAATAGTCTGTGAGCACCCTGCTTTTCTATACCACTAGAGACCCAGCACAGGGTCTGGGATGGAAAGACCACTGAAGAATTACTAAAAGTTCTTAACACAAGGCAGAGACGCAAAGGTTTTCAGGTTGAACTGGTTTAGTCTAGGAAATGGGAATAAAATTCATCCCCTATGCTAATCCCAATTGACTGGTATTGATTGATGTGGCATTGCACTAAGAATCTCTGGCTATCATTAAGTGATTGATTAGCAATGTCAGTCATGAATACAGAAGTGGACAGTGGCAGCATGGCCAAACATAGTTTCCACTGATTATTCATTTATTCATTCAAAAAATATCTATTGAGTATCTACTATATGATGGGCACATCTCTAGGCACATGGGATTCTGCAGCAAACCAGACTGGATGATTTCTCCTCTCTCTTGGAGTAGCCTATGCAGCCCAATCTTCCCCGCTTTCCTGAAGGAGACCTGGCTCTTACAATATTCACTTAATCTTCCCTGAGGCCAAAAAAAGGACTGCCATTTATGTAAGTTCACACAGCAAATCATTGACAGAAACAGGACTAGACTCCAGGCACTACCTCCAAATTCAGCACAGTTGTGTACTTACCAGACTTGCAAAACCTGTTTGGTTTTCCTAGCTCTGCAGCTGCCCTTTCTCAGCCATCAGCCTTTCCACCTGCTGTCTTTTTGTGGGGAGGACAGAACTTCTGTTCCCTTCTGGAAGCAGGCAGGCAGGTGGGGGGAGGGGGGGACGGGGTGGGGGGAGAGGTGCAATTCCCTAGAGGCTTCTGTGGTTTGGAGAAATGGATTAAAGAGGTCAGGACAATAAAAGAGAGAGAGAAAAGAGGGGAGGGAGGGACAGTAGGAACCCCGCCATTGGCAGACCGGTAATTGGTTACTTTGGGCCGTCCCCCTCCCTGGGGAAGGCTAGAGAGAAAGTAATTGAAGAAGGTTCCCCTAATAAATTAGTGCGAGACTGGGCTTGAAAACTCTAGTCGCACCTGGGTTCAGAGCTGAGTGTTTGATCTTCAGAGGCCCCAGAAAGGACAGAGAGAGAAGGAAAGGAGAAAGCTTTATCTAACTGTAACTCTAGCCTCAGAAGTTCCCAGAGGGAACCCTTCTCTCCCTCCTGGGCTCCTGGGATCACTTAGTTTAATCTCATTACATTAGAGATGAGGGAAAGCCTGGAAAAGAGGAGGAGACTTGACCACAGACACCCAGCGGAACTAGGACCAAAACCCACGATTTCTAGTTCTAGTCCTCTCCACCATATTACACTGCCTCTGGGTTCCATGAGATCTTTACCCACATGACTTGCTTCGAGTGATCCCAAGCTCTCTCCAACTGCAAAGGAGGTAGGGAGGGGGCTGGTATTAGGGATTAAGGTACAGGCTTATTTCCTTTTGTTTATTTAACAAACACATAGGTAGCATGTACTAAGCGCCAGGTACTGCTGAACATACTTTATACACTTTAGCTCCTGGAATCCTCCTCCTAATAAACAGCAGAACAACCTGATGAGGTAGTGATCCATCAGAAGTGGTGTTCACAAACTATCACCCCCATTTCTGCCCATTTTGTCAGGAAATATCTACTCAGAACCTACTGTGTGATGTCCCTCAACTACGTAGCTGAGGGAGCAAAATGATTAACAAGATACACTCCCTGCCTCCAAGAACCTGTCAGGTAAAGGCTTTTAAAAATAACTGAGATAAAGGCCGGGCCCCGTGGCTCAAGCCTGTAATCCCAGCACTTTGGGAGGCCGAGACCATCCTGGCTAACAGGGTGAAACCCCGTCTCTACTAAAAAATACAAAAAACTGGCGGGCGTGGTGGCGGGCGCCTGTAGTCCCAGCTACTCGGGAGGCTGAGCCAGGAGAATGGCGTGAACCCGGGAGGCGGAGCTTGCAGTGAGCTGAGATCCGGCCACTGCACTCCAGCCTGGGCGACAGAACCAGACTCTGCCTCAAAAAAAAATAAATAAAACAAACAAACAAACAAAAACTGAGATAGCCAAGAGTGTGGTGTATAAGGGTGCTACTTTGGTCCAGGAAGACTACTTGGAGGAGGTAATATTCGGGTTTTGTGAGCAAGGGAGAAAATGGTAGAAGGCAACTCAGAGAAAAAGGTAAATTATTTACGATTTTGTAGACACTGAAAAAGGAGGAGGATTTTATCCTAAAAACAATGAGAAATAATTGCAGGTCATAAACAGGGGAGTGGCAAAATATAATTTATTGTTTGGAAGACGTCATTCTGGCTACTGTGTAGGGCAGAGGTTGGCAAATGTTTTCTGTAAAGGGCCAGTTAATAAATATTGTAAGCTTTGCAGGCCAGATACTCTCTATTGCCACTGCTTGACTTTGTCATTATAGACCCTAAGCCACCACAGACAACACATAAACAAAGGCATGTGGCTGTGTTCCAGTACATTTTTATTTATAGGTACTGACATCTGAATTTCATATGATTGCCACAGGTCAACAAATATCATTCTTATTTTGACTTTTTGTCAACTATTTTTAAAAAGCTAATAGGCTTATGAGCTGAAACAAACAAACAAACAAGCAATTGTTTAGATTTGGCCCATGGGCTATATATAGTATGGCATAAAGAAAGGACAGAGAATGGAGAGGCAGCAGGAAGACCAGTTAGGAGGCTGATGTGGGAAAGGACGGCAGCTTGGATTAAGGGGATGCCAGTGGAAACTATGAAAAGTTAATTCTGAAAATCTGTTGTTTTATGAGACACAGTCTCGCTCTGTCACCGAGGCTGGAGTGCAGTGGTGTGATTTCAGCTCACTGCAATCTCCACCTTCCCGGTTCAAGAGATTCTCCTGCCCCAGCCTCCCCTGTAGCTGGGATTACAGGCACCTGCCACCACACCCAGATAATTTTTGTATTTTTAGTAGAGAGGGTTTCACCATGTTGGCCAGGCTGGTCTCAAAGTCCTGACCTAAAGTGATCTGCCTGCCTCTGTGTCCAAAGAGCTGGGATTACAGGCGTGAGCCATCTCACCTTGACTGAGAATCATTTTAGAAGCAAAACCATCAGGGTTAGCTGACTGAAAGCATGAGAGGCAAGGAAAAGGATGAAGAATGACTGCTTAGCTTGAAAAACTAGGCTAATAATAGTTTGATTTCCTGAGACAGGGAGATGTGGGTAGAGCAGGTTTGGGGGGCAAATCACACATCAGTAGTGTGATCCCAGACAAGAAGGAGAGAAACACAGGTTTCCTACGGGCTTCTGAATAAAATAAAGGATGCGCAGTTCACTTTGAATTTCAGATAGTCAGCGAGACATTTTTAGTGTAAGTATGTCCAAAATACTGCATGGAACACACTTATACTAAACAAGTATTCATTATTTATCTGAAATTTAAATTAACTTGGCATCCTGTATTTTTATTTGCTAAACATGGCAGCCCTACAGGGAGTGGGGTGGTGGTGGTGGTGGTGGTGGTGTGATGGACGGTATATAGATCTACAGGAAAAAGAGACCTAAGCCCAAGAGGAGAAAGAGAAGGCTTCTTACAGATGACACCCCTTAGAGCAGATGCTAGAGCTAAGTCTAGGAGTTGGCCAGGTGAACCAGGAATACAAAAACAATCTAAACAGAGAGAAGAGAATGAGCACGCTACCCTCAGACATTTGCAAGTCATGAATGAGGCTAGAGCCTCAAGGGGGGAAAGGAACCTCAGAGGATGAGGCTGAAGAGTTTCTCACAGGGCTTCACTTCACAGAGGTTCTCTAGGTACACGCCAGGGTGTCAGTACATTTGCTGAAGTTCCCCAGTCCTCTCCCCAGGAGCCTCAGCAGGTCCAGCCTTGAGAGCCTGAGGTCTATGGTGATTCTGATGAGCAGCTAACTTGAGGAAAGCCTGGGTTAAATCATCTGGGAACTCTTCCACCTACAAATCCCGGGAGCCAAACAAGTTGCTGCTGGCTGTAAAAGTCTTGAAAAGAGTAATTCAGATAATCAGAGGAAAGGAAGCATTGAATAACTGTTCAGCCTCCCATGGAGACCCTCTAGAATGGAGCTCTGTCCATTTGGAGGACAATAGGGAATCCAGAATGTTTGTCAAAGGACCAGTCCTGCTTCTGAATAGTCACCCTGTCTGGCACCTGGCTCTCATTTGGTGCTATCTCCCAGCTCTGTGCAAGTAGACCAGACTGTGCCTTCCCCATGATGCCTTCCCCCAATGCCCCACCCCCTTCCCTCCTCCGCCCACAACCACCACTGAAATGATTCCCCCAAATGCAGCTATTACTGTGACTGGAAATCTCTTTACTGCTGATTCTGCTAATGGAAATGTTCCTTCCCTTTTCGGCTGCTTGCAAAGCCACTCGTGACTTCCCTGGGTGCATGAGAGCAAGGCTTTGTCAGCCAGCCACCACCAGAAGGGAGAGGATTCTGCCCCGCCTGCTCCCACAACACCCACCTGCCTTAGACTCAGTCTCTAAGAGCTCTTCTGTCCTAACTGTCCTCAAACAACCCCGGAATTCCCTGCTTTCCCCAGCTTCCCCCAGCTCCAAGAGAATAAGCAGACATCAATGGTCAATTTCATCCTTTTTTGCCTTGCTGGGGAGGAGGGGAGGTGGAGAGGAGGTATAAGAGGAGCATAAGGGAGTCGAAAGAGGGGGAGGGGAAAGGAAATTTGCATTCATTATTGATTCATACCTCCATCTCCTTCCAAAAAAAGGATTCCAGGTGGCGAAGAGGCACAGAGCCCAAGCTGTGTGGCAGACACTGCGCTAGGTGCTTTGCACACACTATTTCCGTAAGGATCACACAGCTTAATGTAAGTAAAAAGTTAGCACAGTGCCCGGTGCTGACTAAAATGTGGTTATGGAGGGCTCTCCAAAACTAAGCAACTATTATGTTTTCTTCACTTTATTGATGGGTAAGCAGAGCCTCAGAGGAGTGGTATACATAAATCTAAAGCTAGGAATTAGCACATCTGGGATTTGATCTCAGGGCTTTTGGTCTTCAGACCTGGCAAAAGTCCCACTCAAGCACACTGTCACCATCAGAGGACCTGAGCTAGAGACTTGGTTGTGCTGTGGATTAGCGGCAGGACCTTGGAAAATGTACTTGTCTTTGCTACATAGATGGAGGAGTTGGGTTGGATCTCAAAGGCATCATTTTACCTCGTTCTAATAATCTAGAAGGATACACTATATATTTGGATTTTTACAGCATTATAATATATTACGTGTGTGTATGTAAAATATAGATCCCATATTCAAGGAGGAAACACAAAAACTGCACAATGATGCTAAGAAGTACCGAGTGGACAAATTTGACAAGGTTGAGTAGGAGTAAGAAGCAAGTTCACCTAGCAGGATAGCGGCTGCATCTCAGACACCAGACACCCTGATCATTTCCCAAAAAAGGACATAGAGCTTACACAAATTTCTCAGAAGACAAGATCACTGGTCCCCTAGTAAACACTTGGCAGAGCATAAGGTGACAACTCTTTGGGAATTGAAAAATGAGATCCCTTGGACACAGGAAGGGGAACATCACACACCAGGGCCTATTGTGGGGAGGAGGGAGGGGGGAGGGATAGCATTAGGAGATATACCTAATGTAAATGACAAGTTAATGGGTGCAGCACACCAACATGGCACATGTATACATATGTAACAAACCTGCACGTTGTGCACATGTACCCTAGAACTTAAAGTATAATAATGAAAAAAAAAAGGTTGGAAGGAAAGAAGAAAAGAGAAAAAAGAAGAAGGAAAGAGGATGGGGAAGAAAGGAGGGAAGGAGAGAGGAAGGAAACCAAGAAGGTACAGAAACATAGGAGTTTGCTTGTCAAGTGGGTACAGGAATAACAAGAGGCCTCTGGAGAGTATGAGACAAAGCCTGATGCTGTCTCAGCAAAGCAGCAAGGAGCAAGCAAAGGGGCCTGGGGAGCTGCTGAGTCAGCTCCTGGCAGCACAGAACAAGGTGCTCAGTCCCTTGGGCCTGTGAGGCTGTCACACCTGAAGTTCCTGTATAAGAAATGCCTGCAACTTCTTGGTAATGAGAAGAGGATGACATAAGAAGTAAGAGTCTAGAGATGAAAAGTTGAGAGCATCTCTTGTTATGCAGCATGCAAGGCAGACAGAACATAGACTATAGAACCAGGCAGACCTAGGTTTGGACTGAGCTTAGCTGTATAATAGCTGTGTGATCTTGGGTAGGTTCCTTCACTCCTCTGAGCCTCAGAGCTCACCCGATGACATGGGATGAACTACATCTGTCCTTCAGCACTGTGGAAAGAATAGATAACAAATGTACCATCATGGCACCTGGGGCATAGTACATGTTACATAAAATGCTCACGGTTTTCATAGCCTATCCTATGCTAAGATGATAAAGTCCAGTTACATTACAACTCTGGAATTCCAACTCCTCCTGTCCCCAGTTTCCCAGCTGCCCTTCCCTAAGATGGAAGGAAAACACATAGGGTTCAGTAGATCTGGGATCTGGCATCTGCTTTACCACAGGCTTGGTGAGCTTGATTTCCCCATCTTTATATAGAAGTGTTTCATTTAGATAATGTCCTAAATTTTTCCATTTCTGATATTCGATAATCCCAGAACCATGGTGTATCATTTCCCTGAAACTTGTATTGTCTCTGTTTGCTACAATGCAAAGGTTCTAATCATTTACCTGCTTTCCAAGCTGCTCAAGACAGAGTCTTCTCCAAACACTATGATCTTTCCTTTAATCACATTGTTCTCATTAGCTATCCTGCAATCACCCCAAAATAACCAGGAGACAGGAGAAGGTAAGGTAGCAGCAATGGCTAAGGGTGCTTAGAAGAGGGAAGGCTCTGTGGGATGGATGGTGTTTAGGCTCACCCTTAACAGGGGTGTGCAATTTCAGCCCATCTCAAGTTTTGTCTACTGTGGATTCTGGGATGACACTTAGCAAACCCAGAGTTCTAGTGCTCTAAGATCTCCTGCACACCTACAATGTGCCAAGTAAAGGGTGAGTCACGACAGCCCCAGAGATGAAGGAGGTACGTTAGCTGCTCAAAGGGTACACAGGCAAACAGTGTGAGACAGATGAGGAAACACAGTGTAAATTCTGGTCTCACTCTGCTCCAAGCCACCTTTACTTTTCATCAGTAGAGACTCTTTCGGGCTTTCCTGCACCCATCGTTGGTCCTGTTTGGAGCAGTGTGGGGAATTCTTTTGAAACATAAGTCAGACCTGGGCACTCTTTTGCTTAAAATTCTGCAGAGCTCTTGATTTCACTCAGAGTCAAAGCACAAATCCTGACAGTAGTTTGTACGGCCCTACATGACTGGGCTCTTCCTTTCTTCTCTGACATCCTGTCCTGCCACCCCCGCTCCTCTACCACCACTTGTTCACTGTACTCCAGCCACACCGACCTTCATGCTGTCCCTTGAAAGGTCCAGGTGTGCTCCTGAACTAGATAATCAGCTTGGATTATCCACCTAGGAGCTGTTCTCTGCCTGGAATGTGCTTTTCCTAGATATCTGCTTGGCTAACTCCTTCCCCTTCCTTTAGCCTTTGTTCCAATCTCACATTCTCAATAAGCTCTTCTCATTCTATGCTGTTTAATATTAAAACCCATCTCCTTATCTCAGAACTCTTGATTCTCTTTTCCCTTAATTTTTCCCTTTTCTGTAGAATTTTTCATCTTCTCACATACTACATAATTTACTTATTATGTCTGTTGTCATTGTCCCCTCCCTAACACACACACACACACACACACACACACACACACACAAACACAAACACAGAGGGATAAAAGCTCTCTGAATGCACAGATCTTTGTCTTTTGTTCTCTGATGTATCCTAGGCACACAGAACAGTGCCTCTCACATCACTGGTGCTCAGTAATGCAAAGGGCCTGGCTATGATTATAGCAGTCTTTATTGATAGTGGGCACCAAGGCTCAGAGTGTTCAACTCTGGTACAGAAGGGTCAGAAAAGGCTTCAAAAATAAGCTGACACCTCAATTCGGTCTTGCAAGGTAAGAAGGCATTTCCCCAGTGGGTGGTGAGGTAGAGGTGCCAAATAAGAAGGAAGGGTTCTTAGTAGAGAACAATCTGGCAGAGCATGATCAGGGACCTTGTACTACTACGATAGGGAGGGGGAAATTCATCATCTTCAGAACAATGGGGAACCAGTGAAGTGCTCTACAAGAGGATGGCCATTATCAGATTTGGGCTTTTAATAAAATCACTTTGTCTGCAAGTACAGAGGATGGATTAGAGGGGATAAGACTAGAGGTAGACAGACCAGTGCATTGACTGTTGAAATTGTAGTAGAGAGAAGTGTTGAGGCCTGAGCTTGACAGTGACTGCAGCACTGGGGATGAAGTAGTTTCCCTTCATAGTTTGTAACCTACAACATCCTTGTCAAATTTCAACTCACAGACTTGGATGCTTATATATTCTAGTATGCTAGTAAGAAAGCTACACATATTTCAGTTTTGAATCTTGCATTGTGTAGTCACCACCCACTCCTTTTCCTTTCAAGAGGGAGTTCTTTTGGGGGGCTATTGTCCGAAAGAGCTATAGTCAGTAGAGAAAAGCCAGTGAAAAGAGAGAGCAAGTGCTAGAAAATAGAACAACTCTCATTGAGCACTGCTGCCTGCCTCTTTCTGGGGCAGAAAGGCTGTCTGCTCTGTTGCAAGGAAAGAAAAACCAGTTCTCTCTCTCACTATAGTTAATCTTTTGTTGCCACTAGCTGGTCAGTATGAGAACTTGGAAGACTATCAGCTCTGGAAAGGAAGACTCTTCTAATGCTGCTCCACCCCAAGGTTAACCCTTACTCTTTTTTTCCTTTCCTGGAAAACAGCAGACTTCCTCCACCCACCCCCAAAAGCACCTAGGGTGACAGGCAGTGAGGCTTCCTTCTGACCCAGAACAAAACCCATCAACTCAGGTGCTTACGATAGATTGGTGCCCATCAGTTGGATACTCAGGCAGGAAAACCAATTCAATTTCCCTAAAGAGATTTTTCCTTGTAGATTTTTTTTTTTTTTTTTTGGCAAGGGGAGAAGAAAAGAGTGTCCCCCTTTATGATGTTGAACTAACTTGTAGAATCTGTGATATGTTTAAACCCAATGCCTCCTGTGAGAGGCCCAGCAATGTGATAGAAAGAGGCAGTGTGGGATTCAAGACAACTGGGCTTAAATTTGGACTGTAGGGTAGGTTTCTCCCCTTGTCTAGGCCTCAGTGTTACCATATAAAATGGAGGGGTTGAATTCAGTGCCCTACGAGTCTGTGATGGTGGAAGCCCATCAAAGTCGGCGGTTGCAGTGACAGTTTTCCAGACTTCATTCAAGAGGTCACTGTCAGTCTATTCTCCTCTCCCCACATCACACACGTTCACAATGGCCTATGGCAAACAAGGTTTAGTGTATAACAAAGCAAGGATGTGAGAAGCAGGAGGCTTTGCCAGCCAAAGGCCTAGTCAATCCTCCTGCTGCACCTGCTATAAATTAAAATCACAGAGTCGTTTTGCAGACTGAGGGCCCAGTTCAGGAAAATGATCAAGCCATGGGTCACACCAAAGCTTGCAGAGCTCTGCTGCCTAGGTTGGTATCACTGACCCCTGAAGAAATAGCAAATCTGGTCCACCTTGACCAAATCTAAGCCTTGCTAATGGCTGAAATGAACTCTCCCCTCCGCCCTATGCTGTCTCAGTAACATACTACTTTCTGAGGGGAGACAATATATTTCACTCTGCTCTGAGCATTAAATAAATTTCATCAGCTTTGAGATGGAAAGAAGTGGGGTGGGGTATGGAGTGAGGGAAGTAAGTGGAAAAGAGTAGAAGAATTAGATCAGAGGCCACTAAACACCACCTCGCCCAAGACCCTTGTTTACAATGTCCCAGAAACCTAGACCATCACACCAAGATGGGAACTTGAAGTTTGACTGCTACCCAAATATCTCATTTAGCAGTAAGGGACTTGGTGACCAAATGAAGAAATAGCATACATTATTTTAAACATATCTTTGTTTTGAGAAATCACATTTTCTTGCTTCTCCATCACAGAATCTTTCTCTCACACATAATAAAAGAACGGCGGAATTGATGCTAATGAACATTCTGTGGTCAGAAACCCCTAGAGAAGACACAGCTTATGACTATTTGTAAGCATTTTTTCCTCCCTCCAAAAAAATCACCACCTGCTTTGATTCAGCAAAAGCAGGTTAAAGCAAAATTGAGTAAGCACTCATTGCCCACCTTTAAAACCAAAGCAGAAAGCAATAAGGGTATACAACTCAAATGTCTGCAAGGGTGTCAGTCCTTTCTTCAAATGCCTGCCAAATAGAGGTCCAGTCTGTGCTTGAACACCTATAAGGTGGATTGTATTACCATTAGGGGTCAGCATACTGGGTTGTTGGACAGCTCCAGGGGACACAGCCTCCTGTAGGGCTCAGCTCTATCCTCTCAGGTTTTTCAAGACATTCGTTAGAATCAGACACCCTCCCCTTCTCCAAAAGAAAACATACTCCTCATTTGTGTAGACTTTTCTTTATGGACAAGGTGTCCCCCTGCCACACAGGCTGGAGTGCAGTGATCTGGGCACAGCTCACTGCAGCCTCAAACTCCTGGGTATACACTTATACCCAGGTCCTCCTGCTTCAGCCTCCCAAGTAGCCACCACACTCAGCTCATTGTTGACATTTAAAGGAAGCTTCTCCAGCTCTCCGTGGCTAAACTCCCTTCTCCCAACAATTCTTCTGGCCAGGTTCCTGGCCCCTCACTCCCTCAAGGAACCCTTGCTGACTTGAACAAGTTGGCATTTCAAACCGTATCTTCCTCCTCCTTCCAGGCCATAAGCTTCTTGCATAAAGCATCCTTTGGGACGGTCCTTTGGGACCACACCAGCTCTATGCATGCAAGTGTACTTAAACACAGACTAATGAATAGCTTTTCTTTCTTCACACTCCCTCCCCCAAATACAGAGCACACGCCTCTCTTGTCAGGTTGATATGGCAAGCAAATTACTAAAAAACTTTGACAATGAGTGCTTATTCAATTTTATTACTTTTACCTGCTTTTGCTGAGTCAAAGCAGGTGGTAAACAGTCTTGCCTGACCACTATCAAGCACAGAAAAAAGGATGACATTTCCCTGCCTGTGGGAATGAAAGCTAAATCCACAAGCAGACCCCGGGGGCCGCCTGGGGGTAAGTGAGGACTGAGTGACATGCAGGTTCACCTTAGAAGCCCTGGGCTGGCAGTTGTTCCTGCTCAAATTCTTTCTTTTCTATCAGTCCTTCCCACCACCCTCATGTTACCAGTAAAGGAAAACAGACAGTACAAAGCAAGAGGAGCTATCAGAGTCACGGAGTAGGTCAGGGCACTTCAAGTTCATAGAATCTTTACACGAAAGGATTATTTTAGAGCTCATCTACCCACTCATATTGCAGCAGAAAGAATTGAAGCTCTAGGGGATAAATGACTTATTCAAGGTCACAGTGAGCCAAGCTGAGATTTCCAGATCCTAACCAGCATTAAATTTCTAAGCTGCATTTTAGCATTCAACTTTTCCTCATTTTGCCTATTAAATCCTCCAAGGCTTAGTTCAGGTTCTTTCTGGTCCAGAAAGTGTCCCCATCTTCTTCAAGTCTACAGAAATGCCTTCCTTCCCTGATGCTACAGAATGTATCATCTCCATCACTCATTGGCACCAATGAATAAAATGCCCTTTGATATCCAAAAGTCACAAAACTTTGAGCTGGAAGGGTCATTGGATGTCATTTAATTCATGTTTCACTTTCAAACTTACATAGGTCAGTTCACCAAGGTAGCTCAAGCTCCTTTGGAGAAAAGTTCTTGTCTAACAATCCTGATGATTGTTATCCCTCTCTATTCAGCACCATAACCTGCATAAACTTCATATTTGGTTCAGAATGACAGTTTAGCAACCTACAAGAATGTAGGTGTCTGGCAGACAAGGATTCCAGTTCCAGGTCTGCCATTTATTCCCGGTATGACTTTGGATTAGGTGTTTGACCTCTCTAAAATTACTTCATCTGACAAATGGGAGTAACAGTAGAGCCCACTCCATACATGTTATGTGAATTAATAATACAAGGCAGGAAGAAAGCTCTTAGCATCACATTAAGGATTCAATAACTATTTGCTATTCTTCGATCACTTTCAGGGAGATTCACTTTGTCAATGTCATTGACTTATAATCAGATCCTAAAGAAGAGTCCCAGGCAAACAAACTTTGGAGATAAGCTCACATCTGAAGGAAACTTTCATCTACTTAAGGTAGGCTGAAATTTCATAGGGAGACTAGAAATACAAAAAGGAAAGGATCTGCAAAAAAAAAAAAAAAAAAAAAAAAATAGAGAGACTTGCTTCCAGAATGGGCATTATCAATAATAGTTGCTAACTGAAACAAAAGAGGCAGAATGGAGGGAGGCAGGGTTAAGTGTGAAGGTGCCCTTGGTGCATGCAGATGGGAGACAGTATGTGCAAAATTACCTTGAGGTCCCCCACTTGAGTTTGAGTAAACAGAATTCTCCCTTTTGTTTGTCCCCCTTTAATACCAGGGATGGTTTACCCCCACTAATTCTGGTCCCAGGACCCAAAGTGACCAGAGGGCTTTGGTGGACACCATCACCCCCTAGTGGTGGCTTCACACTCCCCACTATTGGCAGAATTTGGCATTTACCAACTTTGCAGGCCCAGCTGTGGCACTGGCCACGTCCGAATCCCCTGAACTGACAAGCTGATAGTGAAAGCTGCCCAACTCGCCAGAGACAAACGGTAGGCAGTATGTTTAAAAGTCTGGGGATGGGATGGGGCTGCCTTGGGACACTAGAAAGAGATGGCCATAAATGACTCATAGTATCAGCCCCAACCCCACCCCTCCCACCACCCCCACCTCACCCCTCCCACTCCCCAACCCCCAGCCGCCACCAACTCTCATTTCCGGCCAGCTAGGCCCTCCCAGAGCTCATTGTGCACTCCGTGTTTACACACAAACAGTCGAAGACCAACACAAATAAAAATCCCACGTCTCCCTACACAGCTCCTGCTATACCCAGCCATCTGGTGACTACCTCGCTAGCCAAATCCCCGTTGGGAGCGCCTAAAGCTGCCAACCCAGGGCGCTAGGGGGAAAAGGAGGAGGCAAGAACCCAATCCCCCGCAAGCATCCAAAGGGCTCAGCGCTGCCAAGGAGGCCAGCCCCGTGGTCTCCAAGGAGCAGAGGGTCCCAAGCTGCCAGACTCAGGGGCCGTGCATCAGAGGAGGGGGAAGGCTCCATGTGCAGGTTGTTGCCAGGAGACTCTCAAGCAACACATGGGTCCTGGGGGAATCAAGACTTCTAGTTCCTCACTCAGCTCCTCACTCAGCTTGTCCCAGGCTCACAGGCACCCATCCTGTTCGAAAGCCAAAGTTAAAAATGGCAAAGATTGTCAGTTCCAGGAATCCCGGGGCACCTATATAGGTGGCTGGATCAGGTCCTCCATATCCTCGAAGACTTGAAACGCTCTGTGGTCCTCACTGCCAAGTCAGGCCATACCCAAGGATCGTCTCATCCCTTCACTTGAATGGCCGTTTGGGGAGCGGGAGGATTTCTACCCCTCATCTCTCAGGGTACCCCGGAGTAGAGAGATCTAAAGGATGAAGGGAGAAGGGCAGGATTGGAAGTGGTAGTGAAGGGATACCTTCTGTGTCTCCAGAAAGACCCTTCCCCAAAGGGAGGTGGCAAGAGCCAGCGGTGAGCCTGAGGTTTGTCAGGCGGCTCTCTGAGGAACACCACCTCCACCCTCCTTCCCTTTCTCGGACCTGGGCAGCCCCACGGGTTCACGTGGGAAGAGTTACTGGTCTGTGTGTGTCCGCTCGCGTGTATGCGTGTGTGTGTCTGTGTGTTTGGTGCGTTGCACCCCAGACGCGCCGCCGCGGGGAGTCCCCGGGGACCCTCCCGGAACGCTCGGCATGCTCAGGTTACAGCCTGCGAGGGCGGGTACAGGGGCCCGAACCCCTAGGTTCAAGCTCAGCAGGTGAACCACTGGCACTCGCTCAAATCCCCAGAGGTGGTAGCATGAAAGGATGGGGAGTGGGTCACAAAAATACTTTTAACAGTATCAGGGCTACCAGGAGAGCGGAGCCTAGTCCGCTGATTATTCTGTGGGTCTTTTCAGGCGAGCAAGGAGTTAACCTCGGAAGTTCAGGGATCGTAAAGGTTCTCACCTGGAAGGCCCGTCACCCTGCAGTGCCCGAGGCGGATCCCGCCGAGGCACAGACCCGGGGAAGAAGAGCTCGGGGTCTGGGCGAGCCCCTGGTGCCTCACGGGCGCTGTTGTTGGCCAGACTCCGACAACCAATAAGGCCCCGCGCCCCCAAGAGGGGAGGGGAGAGCGAGCAGGCAGCGAGCGCGGAAGAGCTAAGGGGAACAACATTTTTGTAAACGCTCTCCGAGATAATTAAGCTATCAATTACCCGGGTGGGAAATCAGCCGCGCTTCCCACAGCTCCACTGAAGGGCCGACTCCTCCGGGATTCGCGCAGGGAACCAGCAGGCAGCAAGCTGCTGGCGAACTTTTCTGATTAACTTTTCCGTTGGAGCCCCCCCACCCACACCCGTCTCCTCTCCTCTCCCTTTTCTTGCCTTTAAGTTATTATTATTAGCCCAGGGAGTGAGCTGCAAGGACAAACCTGCTCTCTGCCTGGAGGTGGGTAGAAAGGGAAGGCGATAACGCTGGTAGAGGGAGGCTCTAAACGTGGAGACCTCGGACTCGGAATCCCAGTTCTCAGAAACCACTCAAGTCTCTCCAGCCCCATTTCACAGATGGCCAAAACTGAGGCCCAGAAAAGGGAAGCGACTTGTCCAAGGTCACTCAGCCCATGCGGAAGCCACGCTTTTGCGGGTTGAGCGATTCCACATGGAGCTACTCCTTTCCGACTCTCGAAAAATCCATGTGGAAGGGCAGAACCCGCAACTCCGAGGCGAGAGCGAGGGGGCGGTGACGGCAGGTGGCCAGCGGCCTTGCCGGGAGGAGAAGTGGGCGGCTCGACCCGAAACTGGCTTAGGATCTGGGATGCCCCGGCCCCCAGCCGGAGCACCTTCAGCGAATGGGGTCTCCGGCGTCCGGGATGGATCAGGCAGAGCTCAAGGTCCGGACTGAGAGGCAGAGGGGCAGGTTCCCACCGCGGGAGGGTTGGCACGCCCCCAGGCTCCCGCCGCGCGCTCTCCAGGACCTCCTCCCCCACGCTCCTTTCCAACCACCTGTGCGACCTCCGGGCCCCTCCTCTACCCTCTGCCAACCCCACTTGGGGCAGCCCCGGGCGGGGATCCCCAGGGCGCCCCCACCCGCCCGGCCTCAAGCAGGGGCTCGGGGTTCCTTGGGATCCAGCGCGTGCCGGCGCCTAGCCTTACCCAGGGTGAAGAAGGGCAGCTCGGTGTTGTCCAGATCGTCCTGCACCGCGATGCGCCCCGGCAGCTCGTTACGCACAAAGAGCAGGAGGCGCGACTCCGCGGCGGTGCCGGCAGAGCCAGGAGAGCCAGGCGACGCGGCGGCGGCGGCTCCGGCCCCGGTCCCAGACCCGGCCCCGGCGCGGGCGCCGCTCCAGCCGATGTCGCTCTCCCGCAGGGCGGGCAGTGTGGACACCGTGACCGTCTTCAGCCGGCACGGGCTGTCGGGCTCCCGCGAGGCAGCGGCGGTGGCGCCGGCCAGCAGCGGCGGCGGCGGCAGCAGGAGCAGGAACAGCAGCAGCAGCGGCGGCAGTGGCGGCGGCCCCGGGTGGAAGCGGAGCCTCGGCCGCCCCCGGAGCCCCGAGCCGGGGCCGGGGCTGAGCCGGGCGCCGGCGGCGGCCATGGCGGGAGGGGCTGCGGTGCTGCGGGTGGCGGCGGCGGTGGCAAAGGAGGAAGAGGAGGCAGCGGCGGAGACGGCGGACGCCGAAGCGAACCAGGACGCCCGAGCTAAGGAGCGGAGAGAGCCGCTCGCCAGCAGCCCCCAGCTCCGGGCTCCGCCTCCCGATCGGCCCTGGACCGCCCCCCCGCGCCGCCTCCCCGGGCCCGGCCGCCCGTCCCCGGTCTCCGGCTCCCCCCGCAGACCCCGAGCGTTTCGGAGGCTCCGCCCGGCCTCGTGCAAGTCCCAGTGGCTCCCTCCCCTTTCCCAGGATCCCCCAATCCCGCCTTCACAGCATTATTTAGCCACAACGCCCCTCCCTAAACTCCCCAAATTCGTAATACTTAGGGCCCCCTCAGGTCCCCCCAAAGCCCCCTGACTCAACCCAGCTCTCCCGGCTTCACCCCACCTTCGGCTCAACCCAGAGGCTGCACCTGCGGGCGCGCCTTGGCCCAGCCTTGCTCAAGGCCCCGCCTTCTTGGGGATAGGGAGCCCCCGGGATGGCCAAGACTTAACTTTGTCTCCCCTTAGGCCCAAGAACAAGTCCTGTCTCCAATCTCCTACCCTTTTCTAGTCTCTGAAATAACTTCCTGTGGCCTCAGGGCCCCCTTCCCACCCACTTGGCCACAACTCCCGCATTCATTCCCCCACTGCCCTCACCCTTCCTCTCCCTTCCTTCCAGGCCTTGGTGCTAGCACTAATTGCTAATGGCCAGAAGGGCGTCGAACTCCACCGTCTAACGCCGACCCCCAACTGACTGAAGCCGGGCTGTTCTGGCCCCCTAGCTGCCGCCCTGTAAGTCAGCCCACTCACGCTCTTTTATTTTGGATCCCTGCTCCCAGCTTCTTGGCTGCTTCTGCTCTCTGTGTGAAATTCCTGAAAAGGGTGTGAGGTAGAGACCTACTATTCTGTCTGTCCTTGGCTCCCGGGGCTTTTAGATCCTCTGCCCAAGTCCTAGAGAACTGGAGTGCTCACCAATTCTTCACCAGCAGTCTTTCTAGACTCAAGTTGAGCTAGGTCCTCAGACACAGCACCCTTTGGTCTTGGGCTGACTCTGTCTCTGACCCACATACCTGAGGCCTTCCAGGGAGCGGACACCTCTGCAGGGGTCAAGTGCCCGTGCACCCCCTTCCCCCCTCCCCTGCTTTTCTTTATCTTCCCTGTCTCTGTTTTCTGTTTCATCTCTCCATTCATTTCCTTCCTCCTCATCTTGACTTTAATCTTATAAATGCTTCTTCCCTATAATTTGTGAGCCATTTCTCATCTCTGTCTAGCTTACCCATCGGCACCTTTTGTGCTCTCTCTCTGCATTCACTTTTCTCTTAGCTCTTCCCTCTTCTGTCTCTTCCCCCTTTCTATCTTTAACCCTTCATATAAATTGCTTTTCTCCTCTCTCATCACATTTTTTTAATGATGTTGGATAAAGGCAGAGCACTGAAAATAAGGAAAAAAGCAAAAGCTGTTCTGTGACCTTGGACTTAATAATAGTGTTTTTAAAGCATTCTCCAACTGCTAGACATGTACATATGTTAGCTTTTCTACATGACCACAATCCAACAAGATGGATATTTTGATTACCATTTTCCATATGAGGAAACTGAGATCAGGTGGTCAGGGAGGTGAAGGGATTTTCCAAGGTCATATAGCTAATGAGCTGAAGAGCTGAAATTTGAACAGTAGACTTCAAGCCTTGACTATTTCCCTTAAAGTACACTATCCTCAGTGACCTTGGAAAACCCCACCCATCAAAGATGCTGTAACAGGTAAATCGGCATGAATACAGTTGGATCTACTTCCTTGCATGGTTTGTAAGGTATACTTCTCCCGTCTCAGTTTACTAATCTGTAAACCCAGAGGGTGTGTGGAGGTGGGGGTGGAATCTGGCCTTTCAAGTCCTCTGATTCTAAACGGTCTCCTGCCTCTCTGATGCCTGCCTGAGTTCATTTACTCCTCCAAAATAATGTCACCCTGCCTCCCTCAGTCTCTCCTTTGTGTACTTACAATCCGCCACTATCCATCGCAATGGGGCTTTCTGATTCTCTATGCCCCTTTCTTCAAATATGCTGACATAGTCCATTTATAGAAGAGCAACCAGGAAAAAAGGGCTCCCTTATGTAAGGCAGAGTCTGTACAAGTCCTTCATGGACCTCTGGTACAAAGGCCTGTCAAACGAGACCAACATTTTCATTCATTCATTCATTCATCCCCAAATATTCAGGGTGCCTACCAGGTGCTATATGGAGATGCAGGGATGGATAAACACAACTCCTGCCTTTGCAAAGCTTATAATGATTGGGGTGAGGGGGTGGGATGCTGGAATGAAACAGGCACATAAATATCTCAGGTAACAGGCAGGCAGGCAGACATGTGTTTCACTAAGATGAGGTACTTGGAGAAATCAAAGAAAGCTTCCCAGAGGCGGTGGCTTGGAGTTGAACCATAAAGATTAGTAGCAAGGGAGTGGGCATTGTAGGTTAAAGTTGGCATTTGGCATTCTTTGCAACTGCTTAGTAAATGAATAAATCCCTTTCCTACATCAGAGGATGTTTTATCTTTTAAAGCACAGCCCACCTCCCATGAAGAACATTTCTGGATACTTTCTCAGTCTCCACTGCAGCTAGGGCTTGGGCACATGACCCGGGCTTCACCAATTAGATTCACCCACCCCAGATGCTGGAAGATAAGCCAGAATCAGGCAGAATCCATTGGCAGCCAAAAGGGCAATAGTTGGGGCAATTACATCCAGGTGTCTCTGCTAGCCAAAAGGTTCTAACAGCACTATTTGGAGCCCAGTGACGTCTATGTCAACAGTGTGAAGTGCCCTATTTATGCTTGGCTGCGGCTGAAACAGTATCTTCACCAATCCAGTTCTGTGCTATGATTTGGAGTAGTGCTCTTGACTTCATGCAGTTTAAACCCAGATCCCATGCCTTTCTGGGTATTCTAAGGAATCTAATAATCACTTAACTGAATTCTGAATTCTCTTTCTGCTTAAATTATTCAGGATTGGTTTCTGTTGCTTGCAACTGAAACACCTGGCTGAGAACACGGACTATGGAAACAAAGGGAGGGCAGAGAAAGCAAGGTGTATTATGGGAAATTAAGCTCAGTGAGGGGGAAAGGGAGTAACTGAAGACAACACAGAAAAGGCAGGCAAGGAGTACCAACTTTATTTCATAGACTGTCAAATCTGGAATGTCCACAGGAAATGACTTATGTTTCTGAACACATGCTCTGTGATCCAGAACTTTTTGTAACATATCAATGAATGATGATAACAACAGTTGCCTTGTGGTGGCTGTGAGGCTTTAGAAGTAATTATGTAAAGTATTTAACACATAGTAGGTGCTCAATAAATTATAACTACTGCTTTGACGTATAATCTCAGCAACATTTGGAGCAAGGCTTTTTATCCTTGTTTAATAGATATGAAATCTGAGGCTCAGGGAAGCTGAGAAACTTGATTTTGGTCATGAAGTTATCAAGTGGTGAAACAGAGGAATACTTGGCTCCCAAATCTTTGCTCTGTCACAGAATGCTCCTCCTGGCCTCAGCCCTTTGCATGCACCTTATTCCCAGTATGCTATAACTTCCCTACTCATACTTGAATCCCCTGTCCTATGACCACTACTTTTCTCCCTCTCAGCCCCTCTCACCCCTTCTCCTTTCCCCTCTTTGTTCAATTTCATTATTGATTTAATTTTTTCTCTTTTAGGGTTCCCTGTACTCCCATCTTTGACTCCACTGATATAAATTTCTTTTTCATTCTAACTCCTTTCCAGTCTTTCTAGCAAATGCTTCCTCTTCTTTCATCTTTCATATTTGCCTTTCTAGGTAGTTTTGAAATATTTTTTCTATCCTCCTTCCCCCTTTGCCATACTCTACTCTGTTTTAAAAATCCCTTTTATTCAGGCCACCTGACTGAGGCAGCCTAATGTAGTTGAAAAAGCCAGAGGCCCAAGAGGCTGGTTGATTTTGGTTTAGAAATCATCTTTGCTATTTCTCTATGGAGTCAAGTCACTTTATAGTTCCTACTAGGTCTTTTGTTTTCTCATTTGTGAAATGGGGAAAGTAGTACCCACTTCTCAAGATCATTGTGGGAATTAAATGAGATCATGTGTATGAAACTGTCTGGCACATATGAGGCTCTCTTGAATGTCATAAGTAAATCCAATCATCTTATGGATCTCACCCACTGTTTTCCACTCCAGCCTCATGTCCCATAATCCCCACCACCACCACCACTTGATTCCAACCATATTGATCTCTTTTCTCTTCCTGAAATACTTCAAGCTCTTGTTGCCCCAGCATCTTCAAATGGACTCTTTCTTCTGCCTGGAGAGACTTTCCTCAGTCTTCATTAGCTATCTTTTACTAGTCTCTAAGTTTTGCTAATCAAAACACTTTCCCTAACATAACCACCCACCCAGGCTAAGTTAGCCTCTTGCTGTACTCTCTGTTACATCCTTTCATATTTCCTTATAGCCATTTTAATTGCACTCATTCCATATTTTAATAATTGTCCATTTATTAGAGCATTTTCTTGATGCGTATGTTCCTTACTAGATTGGGAACTCCCAAATATCAAAGACCAACTGTGTCTTGCTTACCGCAGTGTGCACACCAGCTAGTACAGTAACCTACATAGGGTAGAGATGCAAAATAAGTATTTTGCCAATGAACCATCACAGATTTATTGAATTTTTACTGAGACAGGCACTGTTTTCACACTAGCTGCACTTTCACAGAGAATATAATTTAAATTTTAAAACAAAAACCTCCCCGCCCCCTCTGTCTGTCAATTCTTCCTTCCCTTCTTCCTTTCCTTTCCTTCTTTCTTTCCTTCCATCCTCCTTTCTCAGCTTCCCATGATTCAAGTAATGTTTTTTAACAGTCTTTCTTCTTAAGCCTCCAGATGATCTCTAGAACATAAATAAACTCTAATTGAGGAAAAGAGAGTGCCATCTTCTGCTCCATCTCTGCTCTATCTAAGCTCAATCTTCCATCAATTCTTTTCCTGTCCACGAATCTCCACTATTTGTTTTCTCCTATTTCAATCACTGTCCTCTCGGTAACTCACATTGTCCTTTTGATCCTGCTTTGCTCTCTGCAGCACGTTGACTCCATTCATCACTCAGCAGATCCCGTTTCTCTTCATTCCCTTCAGCCACCTTGCTCTAGATACTCTCTTGACCTGAGTTCTGCCAACCTCTCAACATCTTGACCTATGCCAAACCCAGCACCATCATCGAGTTTAGCATCAATGATAAGACTAAAGTCAATCCTGAAACTTTTCTTTTTATTGTTGCAGGATCCAAAATAGATTGCTGTAAATATGGCTATCACTGCTATTTAATTCTTTGACTCTGAAAGCTCTTCTGATGAGTTAAGTTCAAATTATTTTCTCTACCACTTACTAGTTCACTGATTTTTAGTGAGACTCATAACCTCTTTTAGACTTAATTTCCTCACCTATAAGTGGAGGTAATGGGAAGGCTGAATGAGCCAGCAGGTATAAATGAAAGTAGCTAGTGCTGGCCAGGCATGGTGACTCATGCCTATAATCCCAGCACATTGAGAGGCAGAGGTGGGTGGATTACTTGAGGCCAGGAGTTTGAGAACAGCCTGGCCAACATGGTGAAACCCTGTCTCTAGTAAAAATATGAAAAAAAAATAGCTGGATACGGTAGCATGCCTGTAATCTCAGGTACTTGGGAGGCTGAGGCAGGAGAATTGTGTGAACCCAGGAGGTTACATTGAGCCAAGATCAGGCCACTGCATTGCACTGCAGCCTGGGTGACAGAGATAGACTCCGTCTCAAAAAAAGAAAAAAAGAAAAAAAAAAAAAAAGAAAAGTATCTAGTGCTGTCAGGCACATAGTAGGTAGCTACTTTCCACCTCCAAATGTCTATTTATTTGGTCCTTCTGTGACCTCTGTCTCTTTACATTCGTCTCTCCACTTCTCATTTCCATTTTCCGAACATTTCCACTATGTCTCATTTAGAGCAAACTTTTACCATTGTCTCTAACTTCTCTTTCGTGAAAAATGAAAGAATATTTTAATCACCGTTGTCGTTCTTCATTTCCACTTGCATCTGTTTGACTGATTTCTGCTTCAACCCAGCACTTCTCTGACTTTTCCCCTTAACAATTCTCAAATTTATTATCTTTTTTCTCCAGCTCATACCTTTCACTACCTCCCACTTTCTCTGTCCCCGGTCCTCTAAATCAACCCCTTCTTGTTGTGATTTACTGCAGTCATTTCATATCCTTCGTACAGTCAAAATCCTCACAATACTCCTAAAGTCTCTTTCCTCACTCATCCTTTTGCATTTTCTTTCTCAAATCCACTCAAGTTTAATTCATCTTCATGATTCATTTGCTTGCACCCAAATCTCTGTACCTTTTTGCCTACTTAATCATTTAACCTATTCGAGTTTCCTTTCGCCTCTGTTACACTGTCATCTTTCAACTTTAACACATAATAATGAATGATGTTTCTTTGGACTTTTTCTTCATACAGATCCTAATGCTGGTGTATTTTAAGGATACTCTTCCTGGATCCCATTGACTTTAATTCTTTTCTGGAATCTTTTCTCTCTGGGAACCTGCTTTAGTTAGAAAAAAAAAAACAAAATGAAAGGTCTGCAGGATCTGCTCTGTATTTATTCAAGCTGAACTGCTAACGTGGTGGATTTGAATGTATATTACTGATGAAAAACGTAAGCTTTATTCTCTTCTATAGAGTACTGGGTCATTCTCCTTTCTGAAGCACACTATTTTTATCATTATTACTATATTTTGAACTGGTGAAGGCGGTAATCAGCCTAGATTCACTGCTTCCATAACATTTACTGAATGCCTACTATGTGTTAAACACAAGCTATTTTTTTTCTTATTTAATGTTTGCAAGCCTGTGAATTTGGGATTTTTAATCCTTGTTTTACATGTGAAGCATTGGGAATACATAGAAAATGTACAGCCTGCAATATGTTGGCAATTTATATCAAATAAAGTCCTTCTAACTTCTTTGAGTGAGACAGTAAAGTGTAAGAGTTAAGAGTTGCATCCTTTATAACAGGGATGGTGACAACCACTTTGGAAGAGTGTTATTTGATATTTGTCTTCCCTCCTAAACTATAGTTTCCAGAAGGGCAGAAATTCTATCATTCTTGTTCTCTACTGTCTTATATATATTAGGCCATCAATGATTATTGTTGAATAAAGAAGTAAATAAATGAATGTATGCTAAAAGTACATTTTTTTTTTTTTTGCATAAGACAACACTGGCTTTGAATTTCAGCTTTGCCATGTAACAAATTTGTGACCTTGAACATACTAGGGAGAAAGCAGATATCTTGTAACATTCTGCATCTTTAAACTTTGCTGATGTATGCTGTCCTATACATGTTGTTTTTAATTTGTATGTAATATATTTTAGCAATACTCAGAGCCAGGAAAGCCAAGGTTCAAATCCCAGTTCTCCCACCCCCTAGCTTTAATGCCTTAGGCAAGTTAGCTATCTCTTCAAGTATCACTTCTTCATCTATAAAATGGAAATGATACTACCTCTCTACTATACTCATGGGCAGGTGCCAGTGTAGTTGATGATCTGGAATGAACACACGAGAATGCCTGATTTCAAGTCCTCTGTACTTTTTACCACACAAGAAGCCTCATTGCCCTGACTTCCAACTTTAAAGACTGCTCTCATTGTTTCTCCCACTATCTTAAGAGTTTTGTATAAACCTAGCTCCCAGGAGCATGCCTGGACGTTTCTCAAGGAGGCAGAGGCCATCCCCCACTCCTGACCCAGTTACCAAGCTCTATTTGATGACTATTGTATGATAATCTGCAGACTCAGCAAAGCTGGGGCTCTGCAGGTTCCCTGTGACTCCTGAAGCTTCAGCCTCACTCCATCTAATTCTAAGAGGCTTTCAAAGAAATCTATGGAAAGTTTTGGGAAGTCCCTCTGTCCTCCCAGATCTAGGGCATTTTTTTTTTTTTTTAAACTAAGGCCCTGGTCTACAGAAAGAAAAAAAAATCTAAATTCAAAAGAGCTCCCTCTCTTTTCTCGCTCCTTCCCTTGCTCCCATTTCTTCATCCTCTCTTCTTCATGGAATACTGGGGAATACTATTTTCCAGCATATGGATAACTATGATGAACAAGACTTAAAATGGTCCCTGCACTCATGAAGCTTACAGTCTAATCAAGAGATAGACAGATACAAATATCAAAAATAAATATATGATTAGAAGTTTTTAAATGTGCTATGCTGAAAAGGTATATGGTTCTATGAAACAGAATAATGAGAGAGGTCTTCATTTATATTTTGGGGCTAGGTAATGTATCTCTGAAAAAGTCACAATTTATTAGAAACAAAGATGGATGAATAGGAATTGTTATGGCAAAGGAGAATTCCTATGGGAATTCCAGGCAGAGGGAGCCACAGGCACAAAAGGCTGTTAGAGAAAATGTGGCAAGTTCTAGGAACCAAACATTTGAAGTCAGTATGTCTGCAGAGTTGAGAGGGAAGACTGGAAAAGAATAAAGTGAGTCTTAGAAAGTTAGTTTGGCTGAAGCTATTCAGGCTTATGTAGGCCATGATAAGGAGTTTGGATATAATTCTAATTTAAGTGGAAAGCTATGGACAATTTTAAGAAAGAGAGTGACATAATCAGAACTATATTTTTTAAGTGTTACTTTGGATCTAGGTAGAGGATGGACTGGTGTAGTGCAAGAGAGGATCAAGGAGTCTAACATGGAGCCTATCACAGCTGTCCAGATATGAACCCACCCGGGAGGCTGACTTACATTAAAGCCTTTCCCACCATGGGGTCCTGTAGCTTGCTCACCCTAACAGCAGAGAATTCATTACTTCCACTGAAAACTGGTTCTACTTGTGGTTGACCTTGACCAAGAGAATGTACTGATTTATATCTTCTTTATTGAATGTACCATATATTGATTCAAATTCCATATTCTGGGGAAGCCACATGGAGCAAACTTTACGAAAATTCTCCAAGTCTCTGAAGGCATCTATCTATTTCTCCCTTTCAAGGAATGACTGTCTTGTCAGCTGCCTCTACTATTCTCTGCCTGGGTTTTAGAAGCAACAACAATGAGAAACAATAATTAACAATAACTTCCATTTACATGGAGTGCTTCTACATTCATCATCATGACATTTGATTTCCACAAAACCTTGTGAAGCCAACAGAACAGGAAATTTTAGCATCAATTAACAAATCACAAAGAGAACATTCAAAGATGTAATTTACTTGAGGTACGGCAGATAATAATTGGCAGAATCGAGTCCTGAATCAAGTATTACAACTCTTACTTCTATCTTCTTTTCATGGTAGAGTGAGCATGGAGCACAGATGGAGGATAAGCTCATAAGTTCTGGCATCGGATTGATTGTCTAAGTTCAAATTCAGACTCTGACATTTGCTGTGTGACCTTAGGAAAAGTACTTAACTTCTCTGAACTTTGGTTTATTAATCTGAGTGCCTACCTCATGCAGTTCGATGAGGATTAAATGAGCTAGTAGATTAAAAGCATGAAGCACAGTGTCTCACCTATATTAATAATCAATAAATATTCACTATTATCAACAGCTTCAATCATCTTGGTCAAAAGCCACAGTAGCAAAATAAAAGTTGCTGCAGATTTGCTATAAGGTGGCTTGGCTTAGAATAGTGACTCTGCTGCAGTATCATGAATAAAATCTTTAATCAGTGGCTTAGTTCTTTATCTGTAAAATGGAAATAATCATATCTAGCTCACAAAGTTGTTCAAAAAATAAATAACAAGAGAAATTGCCTAGCCCCAAGAATTATGTATTCAATACACATGTTACTTTCCTTTCTGTTTTAACATTATTTCCCCTAGTAAGACTTCTCTGATGCCCTAGACTGGGTTAGGTACTCTTCCTCTCTTTGCTCTTAGCACTTTGCACTTACCTGGAGCAGAACATAGCTCATGCTACAATTAATGTATCTACTCATCTGTCTCCACTTTGAGAGTGGAGTTGCTCCATGTGCCAGTTAACTGTTCTAAGCACTTTGCAAATAACAACCTAGTTAATCCTCATGTGAACTCTGTGAAGGAGTTCATGATCATCCCCCTTCATACCAATTAAAAAATAAGGCAAAGAGAGATTAAATCATGTGTCTCAGGTTGTATGTCTGGCAAACAGGGGGTGCTCACTTATTGCTTCTTGTTGGATCATTCCAGATGCCATCCCCTGAAAGGGGACTCTCGTGGCTCTTTTCTCCAAATAACTCACTCATTCACCATAATTTCCACACTGACATTTTCTCCATCACAGCTGATTCACTGATTGATTGGTGGATAGACACCTCTCACCAAAATAAAAGCTTTAAGAAGAAAGGTATTTTACCTGTCTCGTTCATTGTTGTGGTACCCAGCTGTTAGGATAGTCCCTGACACATAGGAGGTGCTCAATGAGTATTTGCTGAGTAAATGAACAAATGCATGCACTTCTTAATTGCTTCATTGATACTGTAACTTAAAAACAATGACCTATGTCAAACCATATGTCTATACACTCTTGTGAAAGTTTGTAGCATTTTAAATTGGAGATGGGTTAGAGATGAAGAAGACTGTAGAAACAGGAAAAGAGTACTCCCTTCTGCTCTGCACTGAGTCTCCTGGACTCTAAATAGCATCACTTGTCTCCCAGCAGCTGGCCAGCAGGTGGGGAGAGACCCTCTGCTCCGAAGGCAGGAGGAGTTTCTGCTCAAGGTGACAGGAGCAAAGCAGGAGGAAACTGCACAGGAAGAGATATACTGCAGTCAAGGCATTAAACCTGAGGTTTGCGATGCCCACTAAGATTCACTGGGAAAAAATAATACTTGAAAAAAGTGTAATGTCTAGTATTTATCACCTCAGGCTACTGGTAGTTCATTCTCTCTGACATCTATGGAGATTCTTAGGAACTAATATATTGTCTAACACCTACCCTGCCACCAATGCACTATGCACTTTTTTTTTGTTAGCTTTCATTCTCACCTGTTATTCTCTAATTAATTTTTTGTTGCTTTAGGTCTTATGTAACCCATTAGCATGGCATTCAAGTTCTTAAACAGCCTTTCTGATCCGCTTTCTTGTTGTTTTTGTTCCTAGAACCCATGCCCTCATCAAAATAAATGTCCTTACTATTCTCTGTACACATTCCAAATTCCCTGTTACCTCAGTCTAAATTGTTTTCCTCTGAACAGCACTCTGCATGCACATAGAGCAGCCATCCTTCAGGGGCATTTTTGATTCTCATCATAACCTATATATGTAATAGTTTTTTCCCCTTATATGTGATAATTCATCACATAACTTATTTAATACATTTAATAATTTCTATCACATAT
Organism: Macaca thibetana thibetana; assembly: GCF_024542745.1. Lineage (NCBI taxonomy): Eukaryota > Metazoa > Chordata > Mammalia > Primates > Cercopithecidae > Macaca > Macaca thibetana. Next base: position 22,382,784 of record NC_065592.1, on the reverse strand, counting down.
GCTACTGTAGTCAAGGTTGTAATGAGGATAACTATGATGAACAAGACTGAAAATGGTCCCTGCACTCATGAAGCTTACAGAAAATGTTCACTGTCTCTCCTATCACTTCCCCAGAGCCCACTGATGTTGATCTTGGCCATGGGACATGAATCGGCTGGTGAGATACTGGCAGTCATGATGCGAACCGAGGCTTGCATACTGGGGCTTCCTCTTTGTGTTTTTGCATTGCCGTGAGAGGAACATGCTCTGCCTTGCTTGCTGGTCCAAGTAGGGTGACAGACATAAGAGCAGACCTGGACCTAACCTGAAGTTTGAAGACAAGCCTAGCCAAGACAGCATAAATCATCAGATTCCCCCCGCCCACTTTCAGATGTTTGAATGAGAATAAAGGATTGCCACTTTAATCCACTGTTTCAAGGTGATTTTTATCACACAGCATTATTGTGGTAACAAATGACTGGTGCAAAGTCTTAACTTCAATCCTATACTCTGAATTTCTTGAAACTAGAGACCATCTGATTCTTTTTTTTAACTCATGCAAAGTTCCAAGGCACAATCCTAATGCATATTTATTGAACAAATGAACGAATGAATAAATGAATGATTAAAGAGCTCTAGAGAGAGAGACTCAAGATCTAGGAGACTAATGTACTTGTAAGTTCAACAAGAATTTATCTAATACTTATTTCGTGTCAGGTATTGTGCTATAGGAAGGGAATTCAGTGGTAAACAAACAGGACTCGGCTTTTAGGTGCCACTCGGTGGTACAGGAAAGCTTGAGACCTGGAGATTCATAATGCAGTCAATGTGCAAATTCTGATTATCCTTGAATTGCATGCGAGGGCACCACAATAATCAGAGAAGTGGTAATGGATAGAAAAGAGCAGAAAGATCTCTCTGTCACTGATGAATCCCATTATCTCAGGTTAAGAGCAAATTCCAGACAGATGGGAGGCATTTGCATCCTTTTGAAGAAAATGAGTTAGTAAAAGCTGGCCCATGGGATAAAATAAAAAATCTCTGGGGAAAGGTATTGTTTGGTCATTTTCTGATTGCCAGATGACACCTCTGTCACTTTCTACTCTTATGGAGAGGCTATCAGCATGCTGAGTCTAAGTGTCGTTACCATCTGTGAATCAAAAACCTGGATCCATGACGACCGATCTGACAGTGTGGTCTCAACGAACACCAGGGACTCTGTCTGAACCTTGATAAAAGTTACTATATGTCTCTTTTCGGAGAGCTTTTCCTGATTGTTAAGCATTACTGTCACACTCTCCTGCCTACCCTACCTACTCACTCCAAAGGTGTTGTCAAGGAAGCTTGTGGCAGTTGCCTTCCATTTTCCAACAGCAGAAGCTCTAGGAACCAGAAGCATATTGCTGAAATTCTTAAATAATGGAAGGCATCAACAGAGCCAAGAATTAAGTCCAACTTCCCTTGCCCTGGGCACTAGCCACTGGGGAGCAAAATTCATCCAACATGTGCTTTAATATCACCCAAAATATTTTGTTTGTTTGTTGTTTTGTTTGTTTGTGTCTATCTTTTGAAAGAGCAGGTGGCTAGGACAGATGGACTATAAGAAAAGGCAACTTTTGCAGGACTCAAAGGATGACACTCCAGAAGAAATGCATGGCTCTCTCCACAACTAGCACCTTTCAGCTTGAAAGAAAAAGTTGGAACATTTTACCTACTTCCATATATGAGCAAATTCTAATGAGGACTGCCACTATAAAGAAATAAACTTTTAGCTTCGGTAGACAAACATTGATAGGGATCTATTTTCAAATCACTATGCAACTTAAATGTGATAATGTACCTGCAGCATTTAGTATACAATTTGGCCTATGGACCAACAACAACAACCACAACAACAACAACAACAACAACAATAATAATAATAATACCATTTATTAAGTATCTGCAATATACCAAGTAGTATGCTAAATACCGTGGAACCACCATCTCGATTAACTCTCTCAACAACTTCAAGAGCTGGGAACTTTAAGTATCTTCATTTTATATATGAAGAAGCTAAAGCTCAGAAAGACAATTCCTTATCCAGAGTCACATAGCTAGTGATGGGGCCAGGATTTAATCTCATGCTGTCACACTCCAGAGCTCCTGGTTACAGACACTACTCCACATTTTCTCTCATAAACAAACATTATTATCATCATTGTCATCATTTTCAATCATAATCACAATTAACAAGTGCCATAGCAAGAAAAGTCACCGAATGAGGGGAGTTTTCTAGAATATTATAACTAAAAGAAACTGTTGATTGAAATGAAGGTACAAATTTAAGTGTGACCTTTGGGGCAAAATTGTTGGAGACGGGTAAACAGGAACAGAAAGTTCTTGTACAGTGCAAAATACTTGGTTGGTTTTGACTTCACGCAGTAGCCTAGGCAAGGTACTCCCAAGTCAATTGAAAAATGGAATGCAGTAGATTACGTTATGACCCCGATTCTTCACCTCTCCCCTATCTGCAACGTCTGCCCTGTGATTTTGTGGTTCCTCTTACTAAAGAGATACAGTCTATTCCCTCACCCTTTAAATCAGAGCTTGACCATGTGACTTGTTTTGACCAATAGAATGAGGTAAAATCCATTGTGGGCCAGTTTTGAGCCTTGTGTGTCACTGCTTACTATTTTATGCTTCTGCAATCATCAGGTGCAAATGCCTGGGCCAGTCTACTCATCCCAGAAGGAGGATGAGAAATATGTGCAATAGAGATTTCCCAGGAAAGGGGCCTCAGCCAAGCCCAGCCTAGAAATGAATCCCAGCTGACTTGCAGGCCCATTGATGAGCCCAACCCTGATCAATAGACCCCCAACCAACCCACTGACATGTAAACTATGATTATAAATAATTGTTGTGTTAAGCCTCTGCACTCTGGGGTAATTTGTAATGCAGTAACAGGTAACTGACACAGAGAATAATCATACATACTCATTCAATGCCTGGTATATAGTAGCTGTTGGAAAAAGAATAGTCCCTTTTCATACCTTTTTAACCAAACAGAAAAGTCCCAGCTCATCCCAGTGAAAGTTGTAAAATTATGTAAGATCATTAGTCACAAAGATGGAGGAAGCAAGCTCAGGAATACCATTTATCAATGCTTCTACTTTGGCTCCTTGCTGAGGTGAGAGAAACAAAGCAATGGCTGGAATACGGAGCTCCTACACTAGGGACATGCAGCTCCACCATCGACACACAGGTGGCCTGAGAGCCTCAGAGCAGGTTTTCCTGGAATAATTATTCCCATTGCCATGATCGGTTATTTCTATGTCAAAGTCACTTCCCCTTTTCACTCCTGAGTTTTCATTTCTGTAAAAATGACAGTGCTTGATTTAGCTCTTGGAAGAGGATGGGGAGTTTGGGGAGGAATAGAGACATGGAGGAGAAAGTTAAGGGAGGAAGGGAACAAAATTAGTCACCAAAATGGGCTTTACAAATATAAAGTGCTAATGAAATTCAAAATAACAACAATAATTGTGCTTCCAAGGCCGAAGCCTCACATTTCTCACCATGAATATTCATTCCCTGTTATCTTTCTAAGGAATGAAAATTGGGTGAAATAGCAACATGCATGTAGGGTGTTGTTGTTACGTGTGTGTGTGTGTGTGTGTGTGTGTGTGTGTGTTTTCTCTTCTATTTTTACCTGGACCAAGGCCAGCATCTGGCTTGAGACTATTTCAGCATTTTTGTAGCTATGATTTGTTTCACTGGGTGTCCATGTGCAGACATCTTAAGTGGAAGATGCTTAAAATGTCAATAAAATGTAAGTTAAAAAGAAGTGTGTGGGTGGGGGAGCTGAAACAACTCTTTTTGTAGCTGCTAAATGGTCACAGGTGGAATATCACTTTGACTTAGAGCTTGGCAGCCAGGAATCTGGATGAGGGGATCCAATGCATCTTTTATCAACTGGCATGGAAGATTAGGAGGCTGTGCTAAGTTATCAATAGAGGGGTGCAATTTGCTGGTGGAAGTGGTCTTCAATTGACTTCTAAGTACAGAAGTTACATTTGTGCCACAACAGTATAACCAACTGTAAATGTATATACAATGGATTCATCTGTTCAGGTTGTCATAACAAAATCCCACAGGCTGGGTGGTTTAAACAACAGAATTTTATTCTCTCACAGTCCTGGAGGCTCGAGGTCCAAGATCAGGGTACCATCTGGGTGAGGGCTCTCTTCCTGGTTTGTAGGTGGTACTTTGTGTCTTCACATAGCCTTTCCTTGATACATGTGCTCAAAAAGGGAGAGAGAGGAAGGGAGAGAGGGAGGGAGAAAGAGGGAGGGAAGGGAAAAGAGAGTGAACGAGGGAGAGAATGAGAGAAAGAGAGATAAGAGAAAGATATCTTCTACTTATAAGGTCACCAACCCCATTAGATTAGGGTCCCATTATCATGACCTCATTGACTTTTACCTTCTAAAAGCCCTGTCTCCAAATACAGTCAATAAGCTTCAACATAAAAATTTTGAGGAGGCATAGTTCAGTTCATAGCATACAATATAGTCAACTGTCTCTGCCAGCTCTTGTGAAGGCGGCATGGTTCCTGTTGTCACCAAGGAGAAAATAAAAGGCTCATATAATCCATCTATGATGCAATAACTGGCCTATATTTCATGGCTTGGAGTCAGAATGTCACCATTGAGAACACCACTCCTGAGGGGGTTGGAGGAATTGGGGGAGGAGTGGAAGAGTGGAAAAGAATCACATCCTTCAGCAAGTCCATGGGAACAACTAGGGCTAGGGGCTGTGAGCCAAGGGGCTGGCTCCCTTTCCCAGGTCTCTGAAAAGTAGGAAGGTTCGCCTAAGTCAGTGATCAGGCAGACAGCTTTGGAGACAGGGGAGGGACCTTGGGGAATTGCTGAATGCTGGTGTGTTCTGGGAGGAAGAGGCACCTAGGTCAGTGGACTAATGGGGTGCGTGGGAGAGAAAACATAATAGTATGACATATGTTGACATATTAAGACTTCCTAAAATACAGCTCTGATAATGTCATCCGCAACTTTGCTCACAAACTGTCAGCAGCTTTTTGGTACCTTTATAATAATGGCATTAACATGCATTAACATGGCATTCATGACTCGGCTTGCTGTGGTTTCAACTAACTCTTGCAGTTTTCAGGGGATGACAGTCATATCTAACATTTAGATATTGCTTATTTGGAACAGCCACTCTCATGAACCCTCTACACATAAAAACTCATTTAATTCTGATAACAAGCCAAGAAGGTAGGAGTTGCTATCCTCATTTTAAAGGTGAGAAGAATGGGGCTTAGGGAAGTTCATGACTGAGCTGAGGTCACATAGCTAGTAAACACGAGCTGGGATTCAAACCCAAGCAGTTTAACTCCAGGGCAATAATAATAAATATTACATATATGCTTTTTATGCACTTTATATGACAGAATCCCTGGCCTGCTCCCAAACATGTTCTATGTTTTCTGTTCCTGTAGTGTTCAACCTCATCCCAACCTTAACCCAATCTCTGCAGATTCCAATTCTCATCAATATTCAAGGCCAAATTCAAGGGCACCTCCTCCATGAAAATGATCTTATTTCCTTCCACTCTAAGTGGTATCTCTTGATTCAGATCCCACTAAGAGCTTTATCCTTTCCTCTTTTGTGGTGACTGCCATTTGGGGACTGAAAAGAAAATTGATATGGCTGGAGTTCAGTGTGTCAAATGACCATCAGATATGGCAGCACTGCTGTTCTTCTGCAGGCTATGAGTACCATGCAGGCATGGGACACATGTCAGCATGCCCCACAATCCCTAGAACACTGCTCTGCACTTAGGAGTTGTATCTAGTGGAATTAGTTTTGATTGCAAATAACAAAGAACCAAAATCAGTGAATTGAATAAGACAGAAATCTATGTATCTCTCAAATAAAACAAGCCTACAGATAGAGCAGAATTGTTCTAAAAATTCCATGGTCTTCAGGGATCCAGGTGGCTTTCATACTTCTGCCTCTTAAGCCCCACGGTGTAGCTCTGGTCTTCATGGCCCAAAATGACTGAGTTACAGCCATCACATGCATGATCTAAGGAGCAGGATGGAGTAAAAGAAAACTTCACGGAAGTGAAACACAACATTTCTGTTTACATCTCATGAATCAGACTTACATAGTTATTCTTAATGGCAGAGGAGCTGGGGTGTCTTTTGGCCACTTAACATGGCCTTCCAGGTTTAAACGAGAATTATGTAATTAAAAAAGAAGGGATAAGTATGACCTACTATGATACAAGGCAACTAGTAATCTCACAATAGTAGGTCCTAAGGAAATCTTTAATTCAATAACTATTTCTTGAAACTTACTTTGTGTCGGTTCCCATGTGAAACACTAAGGATACAGAATTCAACAAAAAAGCCAATGTCTCTGTTTGTTAAAAGTTTATATTTTATCTGGGAAGAAGAAGAATAAAAAGATTACTTACAAAAAATGTATGATAAGGGATACAATAGGGTAAGCACAGGATGCTATAGGAGCCCTGAATGTATGAGATCTTGGCAGACTGCCTAATGGAATAAATGAATGATTTGAACACAAAGATCAAATAAACCCTTCTTTCATTCCATTCTGGTAGGCATAGATGAGCAAGGGAAGACACACAGGAGCTGACATCGGTTGTTGTTGTTGGTATTGTTTGAATGTTCCCTACAACACTCACGTTAAAATTTAGTTGCCATTGTGACAGTATTAAGAAATGGGATCTTTAGGGGTAATGGGTTATGAGGGCTCTACTCTCATGAACGGATTAATGCTTTATTGTTAGAATGGGTTAGTTATAGAAGCGGGCTCCTGATAAGAAAGTAAGTTCTGCCCTTATCTTTCTCTATCTCTTGTACTCACTTGCTTTCTTCTTTCCACCATGGGAAAATGCAACGAGGTCTTTACCAGATGGCCGAGCAGATGGAAGTGCCATGCCCTTGGACTGTCCATCCTCCAGAACCATAAGCCAAATACATTTCTTTTCTTCATAAATTTCCCAGTCTGTGGGATTCTATTATAACAGCAGACAACTGACTAAGCCAGAAGTTTTGGATGAAAGGATGTATTCAAATCTACCATATTCTGAATGTGGCTGGACTATTTGTTATATTTTGGACAAATAACTTGATGCCTCCCAAACTTCGTTTTTGTAAAATTAAATTATATTGATCTTCCATAGGGTTTTGGGGGGATATGATACAGTATACAGTAGGTTCTCAACAAATGTTAGCTTTTTCATTCAAAGCCAAAGAGATCCAGCCATTACCATACAGTGTACCCCCTTTCCTTTTTGCTTCTGCCCTTCAACACCAGGCCCAGTTTGTAATGAAGCTGAGCTTATTTTTTTTTCTCAAGTTGACATAAAGGGATCTGTCCCTTAATTACTAGTCATTGCCCTTCACATACACACACACACACAAATGGTAACCCGCTCAGCCCATCAAAGCTTGCCCTTTGAAATGCTGAACTAGACATTGAACAGAAAGTATCTGCCAAAAGGCTTCTTTTCTTCACAAGATAAAAGCAACTTGAAATGCATGTAAGTCCCGTGCCCTTGTTAATTAATCAGGATTCGCATTAAAAGCTTAAATGTCTTTGAAGCAGGAAGCTGGAACTTTTTTTCTGCTCTGTAGAGGGGAGATGGGTGGACAGGGCAGCCCAAAGAGGTGTGTTTGGGGGTGGGGGGAATAGACGACCAGGACAGATGTAACAGGCAAGGAGGAGACAGGTTCCAAAGTGAGAGACCACCAAGTTCTTGCAGGTTCCACCCTTCATTAAATAGAAATGCAGGGCTCTGAACTACCCGTGTTTCTGACACAGTTTTCTTACTAATGTTCATTCATTCAGTAGGAGTTTATAGTAAAATCTTCTATTCATTCATGCAACACATGATCAGTAGCCTTCCACTACATGCCAGGTTGTGATACAGTAGTATTCACTACTTATTCAAGACACAGTCCTTACCTTCTGAATGGTCTGGCACAGTGGTTCTCAAATGAATGTGACTGGCCTGCAGGAGACATTTAGCAATGTCTGCAGACATTCTTGGCTGTCATAACTGGGGAAGGTGCTACTGGCATCTAGTGGGTAGAGGCCAGGGATGCTGCTAAACATCCTATCATGTACAAGACAGCCCCCACAACAAAGAACTCTTTGGTCCAAAATGTCAATCATACCAAGGCTGAGATACCCTCAGCAGGAGAGAGAAACATTTCAACAAGCAATTTCAGCAAAGCATAATAAATGCCATATTGTAGCAGAAGCAACTAAGTGAGTATTGGGGAAAGCCTTCCTGTGAAGTGATATGTAAGCTGAGACCTCAAAGATGAGCCACAACGAAGGGCTAAGCCTGGCTGGGTGGGGCAAGCTGAGGGAATAGCATGTGTGGGAGCTCAAAGGCAGGAAGTAGCAAGAAGCCTTGAGAAGCTGAGTGCTTCCTATAAATGGAAGGGGAAGTGAGGAAGGCAAAGGGCTTCTGCCTTTGGTGAGCCTGGCAGGCTAATGGGGCTGGAACATGAGGGCCTTGTGGCCTGTATTTAGGAATAGGGTTTTGTCCTAAAATGTACTTCAGAGTCACTGAAGGATTTTAAACTAGAAAGTGACATGATAGAAATTTGTTATAGAAAAATACAAATGTATTATTAGGCACTATTCTAGGTACTTGGGAAGAAATACAAAGATCACCTGTTCCTTGGCAGTCTGATAAGAAAAATAATATGTGCCCTCAAATCAGATCGTGATGCAAATTACATATAAAAGAAATTGAGACAGATCAGTTTCCATTTATAAGGCAAGAGGAAATTAGTCCCTTTGGGGATCAAAAGGAACTGGGATCTTGGTGTTGACCAAACTGGGGAGGTGATTAAGAGGCTGTACAGGAGAGAGTTGCAGCTGAAGTCACAGTTAGGATGACAGAGCCCAACATCACATATGAAGGTACCAAATATAAGGTGAAGCTGGAAGTAGAGCAATAAGTAAAGAAGTTGGCTTTGGCTTAGTACTTAGCTTTGTCCAAACCAAGTGTCTTTCCATTTCTTAAATATAACATGTTCTCCTTTGCCTCCTAGATGTATACTTGGAACATTCTGCCTTTCCAAACAGACTTTCACCTGATTAACACCTTCTCAGCCTATAGATATCATATATCTCATATTGGACCTTTTCTGAAAGTTTCCCCATAAATTCCTTAGTTTGAAGATTGACATTGTTTAATTGTTTATAGCCTCGTTAGGTTCTATTCTTCAAGAGAGCAAAAGACATGAATTATTGTCCATTACCGTACCCCATAATTTAGCACACTCCTAGTAAATAGCCAGTGCTTGGGAACTATGTATTGACTTGGCTGGAAGTTGGGAGGCCGGAGAATACAAACAGGGTGAAATCTAATCTGAGGAATGACTCAGGGTCAGGGTCAGAATTTCAGAACTGAGGCTGCAGACTCTAAGAGGGCTGGAATCCTATTTATTTGGTGCCAGCTGAATGCTGTTGGGGTTGGCATGGGTACAGAAAGTTCAAGGCCACATCAACAGAGTGAAACAAGTACACAGATTCAGAAGAAATTAATTCCTTCAGGAGGAGAAAGATGCCCCAGAAAGCTATGTGAAGAAAGTGGCATTTGGCTTGCCTTCATGGACAGACAGGCTTTGGTGATGCTATTGCATGGCTCTGTTCTCTTTACCTTGGCATATGTTGATGCGGCAAATTTCTCTCTCCACACTACCGTCTCTATCAGAGCACAGGTGTGGCAGAGTATCACCTGGGTTATATCCCACAGGGGACACCTATTATGTGTTGTTATGGGCTGGGATCTCCAGGCGCAAGTATTCAAAGCACAAAACACCTACAGCATATTCAAAACAGAGTACATTATGTATTCATGATCATGAATAGTGTACGTGTGTGTGGATCCATAAAAACTTTCATTTTGTTCAGGGGCTTAAAGAACTTCTACAATGAAATCTCATTTCTTCTGCATAGCAATAATATGAGACAGGTGAGAAAAACAATGTTCGCTTATATGACAGGTGAGAAAGCAGTGGCATAGAGGGGCTAAGCACCTTATCAAAGGTCACACAGCTATTGCTATGCAACCAGCGATGGAGCTCAGGCCTTTTAGTTGCCAATCAATCTAGCCCTTTCTGTCCAGTATAGATGAACTCTCTAGATTGTGAGAAAATATGTTTGAATGTGTACGGAGAAGCAACTGCCATTAGCTCAACCTACTGTGGAATGTTTACTGGGGTCTTACACTATGACCACTTGACACATGAATCATCTTCACTTCAGAAGTTGTATGTTTCTGATTGACCTAATGAATTAATTTATTCAATATAAAATTGAGATTCTTATATTTTAGTAACATGTCAGCATCAATTTTATGAATAAACAAATAATAATTAATAACATAAACTTATATTCATCTAAATTTTAAAAGTTAGTTACCTACCTGGCTTACCTTGAAATCAACTGAAATCAGTCACTAAGGAACAAGATTCTCCAGGGAAACTGTTTCTTCCTTGAATCTGAATGCTAGGGCATATCATCATAAGGTTAATGTTGAAGTAACTTGGTTAATGGCAACACATATACACATATCTAGCTCTAACTACTTATACGGCTGCTCAAAATCCTTATAAATCCTTTCAACTCAAACTTGGTGCAAATGCAAACACACTTGCATTCTCCATGTTCCCCTGCCTCCAGTCTTTTTTTATTTTTCCTTTTTCATCTTGTCTTCCACTGATTTCTCTCTAAGATGGTTTCTTCTCTGTGATAGTTTCTATGATAAAACTAATGATAACGCAGGCTCACTAACTCTGAAAAAGAAAGAAGTATAGCTATGTTGAATTAGGCGCAAATTCATTTACGTGGTCTGAAGTCTTTCAGCATCGAATGTTTTCAAGCATTTGTAAAAAGAAGTGCTCTTTTATGACGTTCACGTTGTCTTTACCTTCCACTCTTGCTGCTTTATGCCCACACTCACATACACACATGCTTGCAGAGACAGACGCTGTTCCTACGCAACTTTGCTGAAGCAGTGTTCTCCCACAGATAAATCACTTCCTTCCCAAGGAAGCAAATACCTTTGCCACATGGCTGGAGTGGGCGGGGGACTCTTCCTCCTGAAATACTCGCCCTAACTGTCAATCATTTAGCATTGAAACAAGGAGAGCCTCTCTGAATGTTGAGCAGTCAAGAGAACTGCCCACATTGGACATCAGCAGCAGGGCCCATCCTCAGGGTGACTCCATTGACCAGTTCTGGAATGACTGAAGGGCCCTGAATCAGGAGACAGATGTGATTAGTGGTGGTAGCCATCCAGGCTGACTTTTCTGTCTGCGTGAAGAGCAAAGCATGTATGAGCTTCCCAGAGCTAATGTTGAAACTAAGCAGAAGCCTCAGAAAGATGAATTATGGCTGGGAGATCCCATGGAGGGCATCTCTCTCCTCCCATATTACTCAAGGGGGAAAACAAAATCACACACAACATACTGATAAGTTGCAAATATATGAATGCTGATAATGTGCTTCCACTATTGCACAAAGGAAGAAAACACATAAATGGGTTAATTAGCTCCTATGCAGAATTTAATTAGAGCATCTTTGTTCACTCTGCTTCAGCCAGAATCTCAATTATCCATCCCTGTTTCCAGAATTTTTGAGCATGGAAGTAAATTTTCACTTGGAGCTTCCCATCTGAAGCTTGGGGGTCTCAGCCGCCTTCCACATGGCAACGGTAGCCGAATTTCAACATAAAATTTTGATTACTTTGAAGTCATCCCATTATTACGGAGAACAATGACTCTTTTCAGCACTCAAAAGGTGTTCTACATGGACCTCCCTTACATGTATGTAATAATAAACTGGCTTTTAAAAAGTTCAGAATGGAGCTAGGGCTAAGAACGCCATGAATTTTTTACCATAGGATGAAACAATGGTAAGTTACCTTGATTGTGTAATAACTCATTTAACCCCCACAACAGTCCTCAAAGGTAGGTTTTATTGTTATTATTATTATTATGAGCATATGCTAAATAAAAAAAGTCACACCAAGGCTAAGGGATTTGCACAAGGACTTGAGCCCAGGTATTCTGGATTCTGAGTCCACACTCTTAATCATTAATATGATTATCATTAATATGATTAAGAGTGCTCCTATGTCTCAATAATAAATATTCTCTTGTGAGAAAGCCAATATCAATTCTATTGAAATTGTAAATTTAAAAATTAATTTTTTTAATAGGAATGACATTATTTAGAGCTGTTTTGATTCCAAATAACACAAATCAGACACATACTTAACTTATATGAAAGGGGAAACTTTATGAGATTGGGGGGATAGTTCTTGAGAAACTCAAGGCGGGGAGTGCAGCTAGATCTCAGAAACAAAGGACGTTAGAAATAGGAACAGCATCAGGAAGGCCCTATCCTTCCTCCTTATTTCTTTCTACTATCATTGGTGCCTGCTTTCTCTTTCTTTCTGTCAAGAGAGTTGCATCTTCCAAGTCTCCATTTTACAGGGGGAAATACACACAGCCTCAGACTCTGAGCTTTATTTCCTACACTCTAGGATCCAAAGAGAGACTAGTCCACTATTTGTTCCTAATATGTCCAGAGATCCCCCCCCAAAAAATAATGATGATGATGATGATAATGATAGCTGTCACTGAGGCCCTTGGGGTGGACAGCCATATTTATTTGTGTGTCTGGTGTTTGGAATGGCCCCTCTGCCGCTCACACGTAGGTGCTGCTGTGTTTCAAAGTACAGGCATCGCAAGAGTCTCTCAACCTTACTGACTCGGTAAGGAGAATTTCCCTGGGCTTTTGACAAATCTGTAAGTGCTTTCCAGGATTTGATACTTGCAACAACATTGAGGAGCAGACAAGGTAAGTACATTTACTATTATTCTTTTTTTTGTTTGTTTAACAGACGAGGAAACAGAGGTCACCTAGAGAGGTGACCTTTCTTACCCAACTTTTCACTGCTAGCAAGTGAAAGAGCTCTTAGTCAATGGCTCTTTGTACAACTAAATCAAAATTCAAAATACAGCTTTTAGTCATGGTCCACCCTATGTTAGATAATCCAATAAAAGTGCACCTGATTTGAAGATTAGGAGCCAGATCTCCGGACTTCTGGTCTTGCTATAATTTTTTTTCCCACACTCCTAAGGGGTCTGAAGCACACATTATTTTAACAGCTCAGGATTTGGAATTTAACTTTTTCCTAGAATCATTGCTTCTTGGCACTGAACACATACAATTTTCTTTTATTATTTTCTACTTGGCTCCTTGTTTTCCTTGCCAAGTTTGGATTCTGAAAAAGTGGCCAATGTTGTCGATGTCAAAGCTTTGAATGTTCAGATTATCCATATAGAAGCCATGAGTTCTTTTGCTGCTTCCCTACCTTCTTAAAGAATATTTCCTCCATTTGACAACCTATCAATCATTGTCATCAATTAATATATGTGGGTACCCACTCCTTGGAGATTCATACTGCTCTAGCTCTCTACAGGGGCTCCTTCAACACATTTCCAGGGAAATTAGAACAGATCTCTTGGGTAAATGGTGTCCTACAAATCATGAATATGTAGTTAACCAGCTGTACTGCATCTCACACTCTAAGGCACACAAAGTTGGTTTTAATTCTGCATTTAAAACAAGAGAGATTCAGGTTGAATCTAAAAGAGAACATCTTGATCATCTGAGGGAAAAATACTGGCAGGATCTACTCAATGAAAATATTGCTTTTTTTGTGTCTAGAAACCTGAATTAGTACTGCCTCTTGTGGTACTCAGCTTCCAGGTGACCCCCAGTGATCTTCACCTCCTGGTATTCATGCCATTGTATAGTCCCCTCCCACCAGGAATACAGATGATGTGCATAATCAATAGGATATTACAGAAATGACGGTGTTTGACTTCTGATGCTAGGTCATAAAAGACATTGTGGCTTTCACTCTAGTTTCTCTTGTGTTACTTGTTTAGAAAAAAGGCAGCTGCCATGTCATGAAGATGTGAAAGCAGCCCATGAAGAGATCCATATGGGGAGAGCCAAGGACACCTGGCAACAGCTAGCATCAACTTTTAGAAATGTGAGTGAACTACCCTGGAAGTGGACCTTCCAGCCCCAGTCTAGTCTTCAAATGATGATAGCCCCATTTGATATCTTGCCTTCAACTGCATGAGAGATTCTCAGCTACAACCACTCAGCTAAGCTGCTACCAAATTCCTGACCCACAAAAATGGTGAGATCATAAATGTCTATTGTTGTTTTAAGCCACTAAATTTATGAGCAATTTGTTATGCAGCAAAAGATTATCAATACAGCGTTCAAATCCGTTCTGCCTATATCCCATCTTAGAGCAGCTACATTTACATAACCCCTAATGCATGAGCACAGCTGAGCTATGTGCCATGTGCCCAGCAAGCTCTTTAGCCTGACCACAGCTGACAGGAACAGGCAGCTAGACCCAGACACAATAGACTAGGCCCAGTAGATTCCACTTTCAGGAGTTTGGGTTTGAGTAAATGGAAGATGGAGTCAGCTACTGCTGGGCACTGCTTCTGAAAAAGCAATGAAGAGTTGGGGGTTGTGTCAGCCATCATGATCTGGAGAAGCAGAGGGCTATGAATACCTATAACTGTGGAAGAAGGAGCAGAGGCACAGACAGAAGCAGGGAGGAGAGAAAAAAATGTGAAAGTAGCTTTGGGTCTCAGTGGCTTCTCAGTGCCTCTTCTCCGGGGACTTGACACTAAGTCTGAACTGCTCAGTCTCTAAGAAGTTCCAAACTTTTTGACTGACACCAATCTGAGTTGTACCCACAAAGAGCTCTGACCCATAAGAACTTTCAAGGGTCATTTGATGATCACCTTTCCAAATGTTTAGATATCTACGTAGAAAAATGAAGGGTTCTGGACTTGAGCTCTTAAGAAGTAGTGTTTCCTGGAGGAAATAGCCTACCTTCTTTGCCATCACTCCATTTTAAAGCTGAAGAATCACTCAGAGAAAGTGGCTTGTACACAGTGCTATGGTGATTTAAAGAAGTAATGCTCTCTCCCTGCTACCAAATAAGAACATAATTAAGAAAAACTGTCTTCTCTAGACTTGTGTTCATTCCTTTCTGCTACTAACAAGCTCAAGAACAGAGTAGATTCACACAGGTTTAGAACAATGTTTTTACTATGAACACCATGACTTGCTATGATGAATAGCTGAAGCGGCAGGTTCTAGGAGATGCAGGCACATTCCTGCATTGCTTAGTGATGTGACCCTATCTCATAGAGAGGACCCTCTCCTCGAGGGGCCCTGCATTGTCTTACACATTAATTTGGTACTGAGACTGAGCCCTCTGTGTGCAAAGGAGCCCTGGTTAGGAGCTTTTAGCTTCCATAAAAGAGTAATGCTAAGTACACATTTTATGTGCCAGCCTCCTGCTCCAGAGAGATCTCACAAAAAAGAATCTTTACAGGTGAAAAGTGGTAGGAGCTCCCTTTGCTTTTCATTGCAACAGGGTATCTCATGCATTTGAGAAAATGAGGTCAGAGGAAGTCAGATTAGGAAAATGTGGGTGAGGATGGGAGCAGTCGAGGAAGTCTTTATGCAGGAGGTGTGGGGTATGAGCTGCGCCTTGCACAGGTGGAGAGGTGGGAGGTGAGCCCTGCAGACCAGAAAGGTGGAGGAACACAGCTTTAGTGTTAATTTCCAAATGGAGCCTGAAGATGTTTCCATCATGAATACAAAATTATTTCTTCTGCAAGGAATGTTTCATGCTTCCATAAACAGCCTACGCCTGTATGATTTTATGGGAGAAATACTCCATAATGGGGAGAGATTTCTACTTACAGAGAGATTTTAAGGGAGCTGCAATGATGTGCCTTCAATAAAAGAAGAAATGAAACATCAGAGACACTTAACAGGATGGTCTTGGATCATGTGACTATCTTTATTCTTTGATGTCTCTGGAGAACATTGCCTTGTTTGTGTTTCTGTTTCTCAGTCCAAGGAATTTAAGGTTTGGGGGCTTTGGACCTGTTCATGATTCCAGTCTCAATTCTCATCATTCCTCCTTCCAAGTCTGTGTTCCTGCCATACTGAACTATCACCATTTCCCAGAGGCACTGCTTTTATAGTCCCATCTCCAAGCTTATGCGTCTGCCATTCCATCTGCCTTGAATATTTTCTCAGACCTGTCTTTACCTGGTTAACTTCTTCTCTTGCTTTGAAGCTCAGATATCAATACATCTGAGAAGTTTTTTGTGTTCCCTTTCACTCTCTGTTCCCCTAAATTTTCCATTAGAGATCTGTACTGGACACTTGTCATGCTTTCTGAGCTGTGCAGTAGCAGCTTTTGAACACACACACACTTTCTCTGGTTGGACACTATCCTGTCTTATTATCGACTTGATTGGTGCAGTCTCAGCCCGATCAGTTGAGCATTCTTGAGTCAGGCCTTATTAGAAAGCCAGTGACATGAGAAAGGGGACATGTACAAAGTATGTTTCCTAGCCAAGCTGACAGCAAAAGCACCTAGTGTTCAGGTCAGAGGAAGTAGAAGTTCTGGTGTTTAGCATCCAGGCCAGGTTCTATGTGCTGCTGTTTTTGGTCAGGGGGCAGCAGTGTGGGATTTGCTGGCATGTCCCCACACTATGGTTTAGGGGTTGTATGGTGTACAAACTTGGCTTTCTATTAACCACTTTCAGTTCAATCCTTTCATCAATTCATTTTTCCCCTTAAGTTACCTTAAAGGGTTATTTTCAGCTAAGAACTCCGAATGAGGCAATATCCCCTCCTCTGTGCCCCTACAGCCTCCTGAGCTTCCCTTTTCATTCCACATTGTGATTTATTCTATCTGATTGCCTTCTTACTTGCACAGCAATTTCCTGAGGTTTAGGACCAAGTATACATTCTTCATAATTATACCCCAGTTCCTCCTGCAATGCTTGGTGAAATAAATATCCACTGATTAAATAAATGCACAAATATTTTTCCATATGCCCTTTACTATTGTCTCATTCAAGAGGACACTTTCCAGTGACCCTTTCGTTCAGAATGAGCCCAACGCACAGCACATGTCTGTGGGCACCGGAGTGTCCTAGGAGAGCCAGTTAGAATCAGGAGTGGACAGCTACACAGAACTGCCAGATATAAAACAGAGAGGCTTGTACCTAAAGAAGGTAGAAACGTTCATTGCGAGGCTTAAACATCAGAGACTTCTGTCTGTTTTAAAAGGTGAGTGCAAATCCTTGGACAGAGGCTAGGGAAACCAGGGACAGGAGCTGAGCATAGAAAACAGGTCTCAGGAGTACAGTGTTAGCAGGTGGGAGGAAGAACGAACAAGCACTTTCCCAGGGATGAGTGGAGGAGGCAGGTAGAAAGGAAGCAGATGTACAAAGGCCTCGAGGTAGAAGGTCTGGACACATGCCAGGAATAGAAGGAAAGCTAGTGAGGCTGGAAGCAGTGATGGGCCTCAAGCCATAGGCACAGAGAATCCGCGCTGCCTGAGAAATTCTCCTTGACTTCCACCTGGAAAACCACTCCTCATCCTTCACATCAGCTTGGGCCTAAAATCCCCACCAAGAAACATTTCCTGACCCTGAACTTGACTTGAATAATTTACTGGAACCCCGAGACCTTGTTGTTTCTGCCCAAGCACTTACAGTGTTAGAATATAGTTACCTGTTTATATGCCCGTCTTATAACACTAACAAATACTGATAACAATAAGTTGCCATTTGCCGTATGTCAAACACTCTATTAAATTCTCCCTCAAATCTGTACCATTGGCTCCATGATTATCTGTACTTTTCGGAGGGTGAAAGTCAGACTCAGAGAAGTAAAGTGACTAGCTTAAAGTTGCATAGTCAGTGAACGGCAGAGGGGAGGTATGAACTCAAAGTCTGCTTGATTCCAGGGCCTCTGCCCTTCTACACTGGGTTATAATGACTTAATGTCATATCCCAGCTGGATATCCGAGCTCCAGTTTTCTTACCCTTTTTGAAGCTCAAGAAGCCAAGTGAGGATTTAGGAATAAGAAAAGTAAGTTGTCGGAGTGACACAGTGTCTGGTGGAACTGAAACTGGAATCCAGACCTCTCAGTTAATCTTTCGGAGAACTATCTGGGAAGATGAGGCTGGCCCAAGTAGGGGTGAGTGTTGGAGGAGGAAGGGAATATTAGTAATTGACTATGTAGGTGGGCCAAATACCAGTGTTCAGGAGAAATAATTTTTGCACAGAGAGCCTGCTGGTAATTAATATCTTGTGACTCTGGACAAGCTGCTGCCATCAAGAGCCAGCAAGGCCTGTACAGTCTTGCTGCTCTGCTTAGCAGATACATCCAGACACTAGATGCTCTGAGGGGAAATGCCTCTGATCGGCATTGGCTCCCTTCCTAAAAAGCTGAGATTTATGGGCAGGCCCATGGGGACAGAGTGGAGAATGGCTTCAGGCTCAATTTCAGCTGTTCCACAATGGGGCCCTAGTCCCTCTTTTCTTATTTTCAAGCTAGCAGGTAAAAAGATAATAAAAGTATGGAATCTTGGACCTGGTTGTATCCTTTGAGATCCTCTTAAATGGGGCATCCAAACCTGCTGGTCCTCACAATTATCTAGGCCATTGTGAAAAACACACATTGTGAGACTCACTTAAGACCCCAAGGCACAGATACTGGCAGTTTCTAACAGCATCTAGAGGGATGCTGATGATCAGCCAGGTGGAAGAATCTCTGATCTAACCCAATAGAATGATGGCCACATTATATGATGGGAAAACAGAATATAGGAGGGGAGGGTGCAAGCAACATAAGAAAGTGGTTAAAACCCTGACTCTGCCATGTGGCTTAGAGAAAGTAACCGAGCCTTCTCAAACTCCCGTTTTTTCATATTAAAAACAAAACAGAGCTTATTTCGAAGCACTCTTGTGAGATGTAAGTGTAAAATCACACAGTTCCTGACCAAGTAAATGTTTGCTCTTATTAAGCAGGAGTGGGGGAGCAGACACATACAATAAATAATCTAGTAGGATTAACAATTTTGATCATTGTTATCGTGGTGGTTGTTGCTCGTCATCCTCTTCTCTGTACTCTGTTAGAGAAAAGCTCTCCCTGGACAACAAGCTGAGAGCTGAGCACCCCATACATGACTATGCAGATGAACTCCCTTGCTGTGATATGAACTTTTTTTTTTTTTTCCTCTGAGTTTCCTCTCTTGCTAGGTCAACTCACAAAGACCTAAACAGACCCCACTGCCTGACTTGCCATCAGAGTCCCTTTAGCGTGGAGCATTTGAGAGAATTGGTCCATCCCACAGTCCAGGGACCCAGAGGCAAGGACATGGATGATTTTTCGGGACACAGGCTCAAGGCCTGGCCCCAGGGCATCTCCAGCTATTACTCCCTGGATCTCTCTTTTGAAGAGATCAAATGCAGAGAGCTGGCCAGTATGGGTGTGTAGTCTGGGATGTATTTGCATATCTGAATTTCAAAGCAGGTACTTTGTGTTGTTATGTGCATGCATGTGTGTACACATATCTGCAGGCACAGAATAGACAAATCCACCACACTGAGATTGGGTGGGAAGAAAAGGCACTGAGGTTTACACATCTCCTATGGTGATAAGTATGTAACATGTATTTGTTAAATGGATGGATAGAATGAGTGAATAAATGACCGAAAAAATGAAGAAATGCACAAGTGTCACAAATGGAAGCCATGGGAAATGTCTCCAAATCCAAAGTGTGAAGTCAGAGACTGACAAATCTATGTCTCTGAAAATATTTGTTCCTTCTTTTGAGATGACAATTTTCAAAGTCTTCTAGGTGTTACAGTTAGACAGGCTTAGATGAGAATCCCAGCACAAGCTCCTTAGCCTCTCTGAGCAGCAATTTCTTTTTAAATCAGAGATGTCAATATTCTCACTTAAGTTTGTGATGAGGATTAAATCAAGTAACATATGTATGTCATATGTCAAGCATAGTGCCTGTCACAGGGGAACTTAACAAATATTTCCTTCCTCTCTCCCTTCCGACTCCCTCTCTCTCTTCATTTCTTATTGTCTCTTTTCCTACTTTCCTCCTTCCTGTTTCCCTTCCCTCCTTCCCCTCCTCCCTCTTTCCTTCTTTCTTTCCTTTTCTCCCTCCGTATTTCTTCCCTCAAGGATACAGCAATGCATTATCTTTCAAAAAACTTCACTAAAAATGTTGGCAGAATTCCCTGGGGTTGAGACAGTGCCTCAGAAGGTCAACTCGGAGACAAGAGAATGTTCTAGACGGGTGTGGGCATGCTTTCCAAACTGCAAGCCCTGTGAGGTGTTCACTATTCAGTTCTTTCGAAGAGTCAGTGTAGTGCAATAGGAAGAAAAGAAAATAAACAAAGTAGACTAATTTGATATTTTGTCCAAGTCCTCCCATATGGGAGACTGAGCCCTGGAGGTGAATCTTGGATCAATCCCTTTCCCTTTCTGGTCCTCAGTTTTCCTATCTGTCAGATGAGAAGACTGAATTAAATGAGAACTCTTACAACCCTTCAGTGCTAGGTGACAGTATACATATTTTATGTGCTGGAGAGAAGAGTTTCCTCCTGTATCTTGTGTACAAGGCTCAGAATGTGAGATAGGGACAGAATTCACTAAGTACATTCAAATGCACTTAGCCATATAAAGTGATGTTGTAGTTGACAACTGGAGGAACATGTCTTAAGTGTTAAGGTCATTCAAGAAAAAAAAAAAAAGGGCCCTTGGGAATTGTCCTTCTTTTGGTCTCCGGATGTGTGGTGTTAGAAGAACATCCTTCAAGAATGCCTCCCCTCGTTAGGAAGAAATAATCATTATGATTACATTAATAACTACCATTTATTAAGCATTATTCAACTCCAGTACCTGCGCTAAGTACTTTATGTACAATATCTGGCATGTTGTTTTTTAATAAAATATAGGGTCAATGCTACTACTATTATTTACATTTTATAGATAGGTTAAGTGGCTTGCAAGGTGAATGGCAGGTAGGATGTGAACCGAGACTAACGTCACAGACTGTGCTCTTAACAGCTACCATACCCAGCCTCTCAGAGAGCAGTTACAACCCAACAGACACTTCTAATGGCGCTGCTGCTATGACCAGAACTACTGCAAGGACCAGTGGTGGTGATAATAGGCTATCCTTTACGTTGACATTTTGCACTTAAAAAAAAAAAAATCCTCTCCATTGTTTCTTAACACCATTCCAAAGGAAAAAATAAAAGTGTAATTGGATTTTCCCCATTTCACAGATTAAGAAAATGAGGCTCTGAGAATTTGTTTCTTGTGTAAGAACACAGTAAGGGACACAGCTAATACCACGGCCCTTGGCTCTAAATGTAGCCTTTTTCCTTAAGGTGATGTTGAAGTCTCCTGAAGTGAGGTGTCATTGCATCTCTAGCAGGAGGGTAAACTGAGACACAATTTGTCTACTTGCCACATGTTTCTACAGGAGTTGTGAGTGTACTGGGTGCAGAGCGTGGTCTCTCTGCTCATTGTCCTCTCTGCTTCGGCTGCCCCATTCTGCGTGCCTGCCAGAAGATTCCCTGGTATCAGGTAAGACAGAAACTTTCAGGTAGATCAGACTCGGTAACTCACTGCGTGCCTCAGTTCAGCACTCAGCACAGAAAGCTCAGATGTCATTAATCACGGTGGTTTCCATAAAGTGCCATCATCTCGTGTCCCAGGCACAAGCGTACATACCCAAGGGAGAAACTCCAGAAAGAGAAGCCAAGGCATGCACTCTAGCACCAGACAAGAAGGAAGGGGCTGAGGTTACTGAAGTGTCAGAGAAAGGGTAAAACCTTTAGCACTCCTGTTGGAAAAAAGCTTTGCTTAGAGACCTGTCAGACTACCAGAACCTCAGCCTCCAGGAGCAACTTACCCAGAATTAAATCCTGATGCCCTCTGTTGGTGTTTTCCAGTAATGGTAAAATTTTGGAGATTTAGAAAGGAAACAATTTCTGGAACACAGATATAAACCCCATAAACCCCAGTGAAACCTGTAATTACATATACACACAAATTCACTTGTACCATGTGTTTTTTCTCAGCACCTGCAAAATAGAACCACAGTCAGCCCTATGATTAATGGCACAGTGCATTGAGCATGTACTATATGGTGGCAATGTGCCAAGTTCCTTACACACATCAACCTTCCTGCAGTCACAGATAGTAGGCGTTACTCTCTCCAATTTACAGAGGAGAAAAAGAGGAGCAGGGAATTCTTATACACACCCAAAGCTAGTAAAACTATGCCCTGGCAGGTCTAGGATGCTAACCTAAGTGAATTTGGCTCCAGAATCCATGCTGCCTCCTAACTTAGAAATGGAGTTTCAACTTGAACCTGGATCTCCTAACCTTCAGCCACATGACCTTTACGTTACTGTGTACAAAATGTAGATGTGTGGGCTTTCCTAGTCTACATGGAGACACACCGAGCTAAATTTGGGCTTCTGTCCTGGATACCACTGGGGAACACAATGTTGGATCCAATAAATGAGATCCTATTTTTCCACCTGTGTTTAGAACCAGTTGAGAGATACACACAAGAGTGAAAAGGGAAAATCAGTCATTCATTTTTGTTACCGTTTAGTCTCTTGGATTTTGTGGCTCTGGGCCTGTTGCCCAAGTGGACCAGCTAGTATTTCATTCCTGAATAAGTGAAGCTTACCTGCTCAGTCACTGGTACAGTGGTCAATCACAGGCCTCTACCTTTAGAGAGAGAATCTGTTTGACAAAGCTTAGCACATGACAACAGCAGAGAGTGCCTCCTTCTTATAGGCAGGAAGACCTGAAACAAACAGACAAACACGTAAATAATCAAGGCTGCAGACTGAGCCGTGTATGCCCATTTCTTTCTGCAGAACCCACTAATCAGAGGAGTTACTCCTCCTCTCCTGGGGTCATAGAGTGGAAACAATATTATGTTAATGGAAGTTCCTTCCAAATGACATGAGAAGCTGAGTATAAGCAATTTCACTTAAATGCTGTTATTTCAGGGGTTCACTAATTCAGACTATATAAAGTTCCTCTTAGCATTATCTGCGAAGTTTGGCAATCAAGTTAAAGCTGAAATCTAGAGTACACAGAGCAATTAGATTCCTTAAAAGATGGATTTTCAAGCATCACATCATAACTAGCTTGTGATATGCTAGTTACCAATGAATATTTTTCAATTTCCACCAGCATGTCCCCATAAGAACTTGAACTAAATTCTACCCAAAACACAGACTTCTAGAGTTCAGACAATCCTTCTTTTAATTAGTACAAGTGATGAGTCTGGCTCAATGTAAATGAGTTATAGCGTTGACTTTTGCAAGCTACATTCTAACATGGACAGTTTTATTGTAAGCCCAACTTTTGCCTGCTTCAAATTCTCTCAAAAGCTTCCTTTTGGGTTGTAACTTGTCAGACCCATGTCTTGTCATAAGTTGGAGGAAAATCAATCCCACTATTTGGGAGTTGGACTCAATCTGAAGGCAATAGGCTTGTCACATTTAATTATTTCACACTCCACTCACCAGGCCATGAAAGTGTCAATTTCACCTGAGGAATAAAGGTACCAGGAAAGAAAAACTGGCCCAAGTGTGGGAAAACAATAAATTATTGTTAACAACAGCAGCAACCTTTAGAAGTTAAAGAAGAAGCTTTCGCCAGAGAGGGACTAGAGGGGGATTGAAAGATATAGACCTGTATATTGTTTTTCTCCTAATTTTACTAATAAAAAATTAGAATTCTAGAAAATAGGTGTATAAAGTGACCTTAGAGGTGATCAGATCAAACTGTTTTAGTTTATTGGTATAGTGACTAAGACATCTCTGATAGTTTAATAATAATAATAATCACCATTATTTATTCAGAATTGGTTATGTGTCAGTCACATTTCCAAGTGAGTGAACACAGGCCAGAAACTGGGTTTCCCAATTACTATTATTTTTATACTAAATTCTAAATTAGTGAGAACCATATAGAAAAGCCTATTAATTTTGTATATTATCCTCCTTCAAATTCAAATAACTGCAAAGGTGCCAAAGGCATTGTTTGTGTAACTCTGACATAAACCACAGCATTTAGCTCAGGCATAGACCATAGCATTGAAATCTCCTCCCACAAAATCAAGACTGATATATCCTTTTTAAAAACAATAAACATTGAAAATAGAAAGTTCATAGTGTGGTACCATGTCTTTCTTCATGTAAGGCTATGACATGAATCAAAAAAATCTCCAAACTTTGGTAATCTCAATAGTTGGGATGATAGAATAGTAAGGTTAAGGTTCTTAAACTACAGAGTCTAATGTAATGGAAAATGGTTTATTTCAATTTGCTAGATGCTGTAGAAAAAAGGCAAGAGTTAGATTAAAGGGATGTTTTGTGCACAAAATATTGGAATGAATGTGTGTGCTTCCATTGCAATCTGTGATTTCCCATCTTGGGAGTGCAGAAAAGAACAATGATCTGACATTTAAGAGAGTGCTTTTAAGCACATATGGCTTTACCTGTCACCTCTGTTACTTACTTATTTGTGATTTTGGCAAGTAACTCGATGTCTTTTTATTTTTTTAATTGTAGTATCATATATTAATTAATATTTTTTCAATTTTTTAATTGTCTCATACAAATAAAATAAAAATTGCCATTTTAATCATGTTTCGTACACAAATCATTGTCATTAATTACATTCACAATGTTGTACAACATTTGATTTCTAAAATGTTTTCATCATCCCACACAGAAACTCTGCACAAATCAAGTAATAACACTCCATTCTTTCTCCCCACTCCCAACCCCTGATAAGCTCTAATCTACTTTCAGTTTCTATGAATTTTCCTTATTTTATATAAGTGGAATCACACCATATTTGTCTTTTGCATCTGGCTTATTTCACTTAGCATGATATTTTTAAGGTTCATTCGTGTTGCAGCATGTGTCAATGTTTCTCTGAGTAATTTCTGTGTTATGTGTATATCACATTTTGTGCATCCGTTCATCTGTTGATGGACATGGGTTGTTGCTACCTTTAGGCTGTTGTGAATAGTGCTGCAATGACCTTCGGTGTACAAGTATCTTTCCAACCTGTTTTCAATTATTTTAGATATATACCTAAGAGTGAAATTGCTGGATCATAGGATAATTCTATACTTAGCTTTTTGAGGAACCGCCAAACTGTTTACCACAGCAGCTGCACCATTTACATTCCTACCAGCAATGCACAAAGATGATAATTTCTCCACATTCTTGCCAAGACTTGTTATTTTTTTCTTCATCTTTTTTATTATAGCCATCCTAGTAGGTAGGAAGTGACGTCTCATTGTGGCTTTGATTTGCATTTCCCTAATTAAGTAAATCAACTTCTTTGAACTTTTGGATCTTCACTTACAAAGTGATTAGAGTAGTGCTTATTTTTTTTAGGTTTTCTGTGCAGAATAAATAAAATTGTATTGTCTGAAACACAGTAAAATCCACAAAAGGGCAGACAATGGCATCAGTACTGTTGGAGGTAATGATGCCTTTGACAATTCAGGTACTTTCCTTTTGGAATATCATCTCTTCCCATATTTCTAGCTGTTTACCTTAAATCCATCCCCCTGCCTGTTCACACAAAAGTAAAGAAATACACATTTAAAGTTAGAGGAGCGATGCTGGGATCCATGATTTCCTGGCAAGGATATGGGCAAACATCAGTCTTGGCAAATATCTATTTCTCCTTATCTTCTTTCACCAGAAATAGGAATGACTTTTCTTAGTCTTTCAACACTTTGCATAGTTACTACACAGAGTCACTTGTTAATAAATCACCCCCTTCTTTCTTCATAGAATATTTTGTCTCTTAGATCATAAGTGGGATTGAAGTATTTTTCCTCTATTTCTAATCTATTGAGGTAAGATATGAGGGAGGACTAAACGGATACTATTTGCAACAAAATGGTGGTGGGAACAACCCGGAGCTTCTAATGGGTGTTTTAAATTTCAGATGTCACAGTTTGCATCAAGAAGAAAACTTTCTGGATGAGAACTTTGAGTATAAAAATCACTTAGCTGGAGACAGGGGTTCCTTTTGGTCTTACTCCACTACTATTTCTGATCATTCCTCACTGCTCAGATTAATTGATGACAGCATAAGTTAATATATTTATTCACTTTTTTGAGACAGGGTCTCCTTCTTACCCAGGCTGGAGTGCAGTGGCACAAACATGGCTCACTGCCTCCTCAACCTTCGGGCTCAAGAAATCCTCCTGCTTCAGCCTCCTGAGTAGCTGGGACCACAGGCATGCACCAACATGCTCAGTTATTATTATTATTTTTTTAATTTTAGTAGAGATGAGGTCTCACTATGTTGCCCAGGCTGGTCTCCTGGGCTCAACTGATTCTCCAGCCCTGGCCTCCCAGAGTGTTGGGATTATAGGTGTGAGCCACAAATTAAACTACTTGAAGTATTTAGATCAGTACCTATTAAAGGTTAAGAGATGAAAATGTTAGTTCTTACACAATTGCAGAGTTCTTTATGGAATGTGAATTGTTACAGTGTTGGAGCTACTGAAATGTGAGGGTTATAAATTATACAATAAAGAAATTGTTATTTAATAATCAATATAATGAGATAGTATTTCGAATTATTAACATGTTCTTATCTTACATTGCCCCTGGACCAGGAGAAGGTGACTTCCACTTCCAACTCTTAGAGAAGTATTCTTTTAGCAGAGTGCAGGCAATACAAAAATATGCTTAGTCTTTGAGTTTCGGAGTCAAATTTTGGAACCTGAAAATCTTCAGGACTTTTATAGTACTTTAAAAGACAATTATTTAGGCTGGGCGTGGTGGCTCACACCTGTAATTTCAGCACTTTGGGAGGCTGAGGCGGGTGGATCACGAGGTCAGGAGATCGAGACCATCCTGGCCAACATGGTAAAACCCCATGTCTACTAAAAATACAAAAACTAGCATTAACTGGGCGTGGTGGCGCATGCCTGTAATCCCAGCTACTCAGGAGGCTGAGGCAGGAGAATTGCCTGAACCAGGGAGTCGGAGGTTGCAGTGAGTCGAGATGCGCCGCTGCACTCCAGTCTGGTGACGGAGTGAGACTCTATCTCAAAAACAAACAAACAAAACAGACAGTGATTTAGAATTTCAGAATTCCGGTCACTAAAAACAAAAGACCCTAAATTTGTCTGATGGATGACTGGTGAATTTCTCACTATCAGGATGCCTAAGGCCACAGTAGAGTAAACACAATCCCCTATGATTCTGGAAAGATCAGCTTTTGCCAAAGCTATGACTGAAAGTTGAAAACTTGACCATAATCACACCTTCATGAAAAACTTCTTTCATCTTTTGCTGGGAGAATTCACTGATTACTTTACGGAATAAGTGATCTCTCCTGCCCCCCTCAAACAAATTTTCTAGTAATTTGTTTGAACGTTCCTTAGGGTACTTAACCATGATGTACATTTTGTTATATTAGTTGGTGCACATAACTTACCTCTCTTCTTAATCTTTAGGACTCTGGAAAATAAGAAATGCAGGTTATAAGAATAGATTGAAAATTTAATGGTGCATATGAATCACTTGGATACTAATCAAAATGTAGATTCCTGGTCTCCACCCACAAAGATTCTGATTCAGTAGATCTCTGATGGCATCCAGGAATTTTTTTCATAAGCAATTATTCTAGCTGATTCTAATGCCGGTCTAAAGACCACATTTACAGAAATGTTTCTTAGTTACATTGAAAATTGCATCTTGTACATAAAATACATACTGTAAATGACTACTGAATACAGGAGTAGACTAAGGAGTTAGCAACTTCAAGTATTACTATTTTTGGAGATTCCTGATTTTTGTTTTTGTTCCTTTGTTTTATTTCAAAAAATTCTTAGGAATAAATTAAAATGAAAATAAAATGCCATTGATTGAGTGCCTCCTACTTTGTGCCAGGAACTTTACAATAATCCTGCCAGGTCATTTGCGAAAGAGAAAACAATCTTTTGCTCAAAGTCAAGGAATAGAACCTGACTTCACACTGTTTGGTTTGATTTTAAAATCCATGCTCTTTTTATTCCTCCATGTACCCCAGGGTACAAGGCTCAGACACAAGGGTTCAGAAACAACCTCTTTCAGTGGTACTAAAACACTATCTCCTGTGTGCCTTAATTTACCATCTGCAAAATAAAATCAAAAAGATTTAAATAGGGTGTATTATGAGAATTAATCAATGAAGTTTTGGAATGGGAGGCGAAAATATAAAAGCAGCATCAAATCATGTGACCGTTATTATGAACAATAACATCATCAACATTGAATTCATAATTTAATCCATGAAACATTGACCCGTCAGCTCTGGTTATTATTATTGGTAATTCATAAGGGCAAGCCATGAGGTTAATGAGGGTTTTTTGTAGCTTCAAATCTTTACAGGGTAAAAGAAGGGAAAAGTTAATTCTTTTTTTTATACCAGTGTAACTGGTTTTGGGTTTGTTTTCCATTTGTGTGTTTCTTTCTCTCTCCCTTAAAATTCCCCGAGGAGCACTTGGGATAATGGAGTAAATGAGTCAGTCTGCAAAAATGCATTTTAAAGTCCACAGTGGGTGGTGGCTGCAACAGGTGGTAGTGAGAGAGTGGCTTATCAGGGAAGTGTTGGTTCAACCCCAAACTTAGCTATTTTCTGAAATTAAGAGGAGGGTGCTTGAGAGGAAGATAATCCTCTATAAATGTGAGCCTGGGACTTAGGAATCTACAGAGAGGTGCACCATGAGCAGTCTGTGATTTTAGCTAAGTCATTATACCTCCGTGATCTGATCTGCAAAATGGAGACAATGGCCTTTGTTCAGCTTGCAAGGTTGTTTTGAAGACCAAGTGATGCAATATACGTGAGTGTCCTCTTGGTCATTACCTGAGTTTGCAAAGTTGGCCAGAAAAAGAAAGCAAGTAACTTGAATATTAGACATACATACAAATTGCATGCTTTATTAAAAGATTCATAATTAGTGAATTATAAAATCAGAAAAATGATCTAGGTCTTATATTTGGAACTTGGTGCTCCATAGTGATGTCGATTTTGCCTGAAAAGTCATGCCACTCAGCCAAGATATCATCCAGGTCCTATGTTATCTACCTGGAAACACGTGAGCTACTCAACAGAGATCACCACCCCCTCCAGAGCAGGAGAAATCTGGATACTTTGGTGACTTATTGGAAGGTTGTTAGTGAATTCATTTTTTGATTATACTTTGACTAGAGAAGTGGCCCCAGTTCTATGTTTTATTCAGTTCTAAATTTAGCATCAGCTACACAATACCAAATAGCATTTTGAATATTTAGAATAAATAGTTTTTGTTGTTGTTGTTGTTGTCGAGACAGAATTTCACTCTGTCACCCATGCTGGAGTGGTGCAGTGGTGTGATCTTGGCTTACTGCAACCTCTGCTTCCTGGGTTCAAGTGATTCACCTGCCTCAGCCTCCCAAGTAGTTGGGATTACAGGCATGTGCCATGACACCCGGCTAATATTTTTTTTTTCTTTTTGTATTTTTAGTAGAGACAGGGTTTGCCATGTTGGCCAGGCTGGCCTTGAACCCCTGACCTCAAGTGATCCACTTCAGCCTCCCAAAGTGCTGGGATTACAGGCATGAGCCACCACACCCAGCCTTGATAAATAGTTTCAACATTAGAAACTTGTAAAGCAAATGCCAAAATAGCCACCCTTCTTCACTCTTCCTTGTACCTAGACCCTTTGCAAAAGCAGTTGGCTGTCTTTTCATTCAAGAAAGGGAGTTTGTTCCTCTATCTCTTGAATGTGGCCTTGCAACTTACATTGGCTAAGAGAATACGATGGAAATGGCAATGCCACTGGTTCTGAGTTTGGGCCTCATGAGTGCTTCTGCTCACTTCCATGGGAACCCAGTCATTGCTATGTCAAAAGCCCTGTGTAGCCTTCTGGAAGATCAGACAATCTATAGAGGAGAGTACAGATGAGTCCATTCAAGAGCAATTTGTAGTCAATATAGTTGACTGACTGATGCACAGCTGACTCCAGATACACAAGGAAGGCAAACTGAAACAGGAAGAGTCATTCTGCTGATAACACAAACTCAAGAGTAATAATGTGTGTTGTTTTAGGCAATTACCTTTGAGGTGGTTTGTTAGGCAGCATTTGCTAACTTGCGTAAATATACAATGAAGATCTTCAAATATAGCAATTTTTCTTGTGACTTTATGAAAGAAAGTTTTTAAAAATTTCACCTAGCATGAGTTTATCAACAAAATTTTTATCCAATATCTACTTATAGTGTTTTAAAAATATTTAATTATGGCAAAATATCTAATTTTGGTTTTAGTAGATGATCATTCCATGGCCTCTTACATTCCATGTTTTAATGAATCAATGAGATGAACAAACAGGTCATTCCATGGCCTCTTACATTCAACTGTATAGATGGTCAAAACAAAAAAATTCTTTTTGAGCACTTCACCTGTACTGTCATATGTGCTGCTAGGTGCTGGGATGTAAAAATCAATGAAGACGTACCTGACATTTCATCTTTAGTGAATTATTCTCTGGAAATCTGCTTTCAAATACCCCAGAAATTAGATTATTTTAAGCTGATCTCAATAACTAATACAAATGGGATTCACTGAATATTTTCACTAAACTTTCTTCCCTTCACTAATTACTTTTCTTATTTGAAAAGCAGAAGGGCCAAGGTCTTGTCTATCTCTCTATTAATTGGCATGGGTAGATTTCTTCATCTTTCCCAGATAGGATATGACTAATACAACAAGTGATAACATGAGTTTACTCACAGCAATGATATTCTAATGGTAAAAATCTTGAACATTGGATTTCATCTCTGACATGTAGACAGCTTAGAAATGATCACTTTCATCCTAAAAAGAAAAAGCTGGGCAAACTGAAAATCAATGACTTTTCTTGCACCCATTAGAGAAGTAAGGTTGTAGGCTAAACTGCACACTGAAATCTGTAGAAAAAGACTCATCCAGAAAGACACAGCGAGATCTGCTTACCTGGAGCAAAAGCTGCTGGAGCCATACATTGATAGAGATATTCAAATTATAATTTTGAAGAACTGCTGGTGGTCGAGTATGAACGAGCATGGGAGTGAGAAATGCCTGGGGGCCTCAGACTAAGGGGAACTCATACTTTTGTGGGCTTTACAATAAACCTGCCAGGTCATTTGCGAAATGGAGGCCTCTACTAAGAACTCTGCTAGGTTTTCAAGTTGAAGATCTGTAGAAGAGTCCCTTGTGTCTCTGGCTGGTAGATGTGAAGGGAAGAGTTATCATGAAATCCTCCCAGAGCGTCTTCATAACAAAGGCATATACTCCAGGCAGAAACACTGCCATGACCTTATTCCAGTTGGGAGAAGGAAAATGCTATTACTCCAGCCCCTATAGCATAACTCTCTCCTAAGCCAAGGTGGGATCAGTAGGGGTTTGGGGTTTAAGGAAATTGGGAATGCTTCAGCCAGGAAAGGGAGTAGGCAACAAGTGGAAAATGATTTTTGTAGTACAGGGGAGGCACCCAATCACAATGCTAAGACAAAACCTCAGGAAAACACTGAGATTTAGAGAGAATTTTACAAAGAGTGAAGCTTGATGTATGTAAATTTAAAAATGAAAATTTAGGAGTTGAGAGACGCTCAGGATAGAATGCATGTGTAACAATACATTTATGTAATAAATACATAAAATGACCTCACCGAAGAGGGTGGGGAAAATGAAGCTAACTTAAGTAACTTTGAAAATGACTGGCATCTGTAAGACTAAAGGCAAAGAAACTGTACATAAGCACTGTACTTTTGTTGAAAAAGCTGTTTCTCATGCAGGTACAGGTTAACAATTCTAAAACCACTATCTGTATATGCCGGAATTGAATAATTAAGTAAATGGATGGCAGATGGTGGGAGCCAGGTTTCTCACTGCTGGAGGGGAAGGTTGCAAATAAACAAGGAGAGGAAGCTAGAATGGTCCATGTGGTAATGGATTAGAGTTGAAGACATCAATATGAGCTCATGTTTTGCTTAACATAGACATAGAAGATTAAATATAGAACTATATATAGGTATGTGTACATAAATGGGTTAGTACACATACATACAGTTCCTTACTCTGTCAGCTGGGTGGCTTTACAACCAATGACATCCTAATAACCAGTAGTAACAAGCATACCCAGTGTCTGTATCTTGGTTTCTAATACCATTCTCCAGTGGCACTTGGAGAATGGTATTGGAATTTCAAAGGTTACTTCGAAAAATGTCTGATTCTAAGACTGGTGCAAGAAATATACAAGGCAAACCCAGAGCATCTCATAGTACCAGAAAGCATACCACTTTAAAAAACACACACACACAGTAATGGGGATGTCAAAGCGATGTAGGAACTAATTGCAAGAGCTCTCAATTGTCAATGTTGGAACAATTTGCGCAACGCAAGAGACTTTATGAAGCATTGGATTATAATCCAAAGTGTAAAATAAATATTCCATGACTCCATATTGACTTAAATCAATGCTGGGGTAGACAAATGAATGGGGGAATATGACAAATGTCCAATGCAGAAGAATTTTAAATAATTTATACACATACTCTGTTCTCAAGAAGTTAGAGCCAAACTCCCTCTGTTCCATAAATGTTGGCTATGCGTAATTACTTTATTCCAGAGATTCTAGTATGAAAAGGAGGGGAAAAAAGAGTAACTTCATAGTGGGAAAACATGAAAAATACCATCTTCGCCATGTGATCAAGCTGGACATTATCAGTGATGTCATGTTGACAGTATGTCCCCTTGATATGAGATGATGAAAATGACACTTTACCTCTGTGATCGTCCTCCCCCAAACCCATAACTCCCATCTAATTGTGAGAAAAAAACGTAACACAAATCCCAATTGAGGGACATTCTATCAAAACTGTCAAGGTAATAAAAAACAAGGAAAATCTGAGAAAATGTCTCAGTGAAGCCCAAGGGGACCTGATGAATAAATGTAATGTAGGAGGTTGAAACACAAAAAGCATGTTAGGTAAAAACTAATACAATTTGAATAATGTGTGTGTGTGTGTTAATGAGTAATAGTGTCTTAACATTATTTCATGAATTGTGACATACTAATGTAAAATGTTAATAATAGAGCAACTTGGGTGTGAGTGATATGGAAACTGTACTATCTTCACAATTTTTCTGTAAATCTGAAAGTATTCTAAAATGTAAAACATTTATTAAAAAATACTGGGCACTGCAGCAAGCTCGGTGAGAAGAATATTTTTAGGCAGGAGAAGAAGCCAAGGAAATCAGCATAGTATATGGATACTGGGCTTTGGAGCTTAACAGAACTGGGTTTCAAGATCAACTTTGCTATGTTTTGAATGTGTGCTGCTAAGCATCCAATCTAACCTGTTTTCCCATATGTTAAATAAGTACTATGTAACAATTACAGTTGAATTGCATTAGGCATGTGGTACATAGTATGTGCTTTGTAGCTGATACTAACATCATCATTATGACATGAACCTTCTTGGTTTAGATGTCTATTCTGCTTACCAAATATCAATAGGATAGTCGTCTGTAGCATGTTTGGATGACTATTGCTTTCAGATGGGCCTTCTTGCATTCAACCCAAATCTATCTTGTTATCCAAGCATGTCCACTCTTGGGGAGACAGAAAGCAGATGCTCCCCTTTCTCTGAGCAGATGCCAAGTATTTAGTCAGATTTTCCTGCAGACTCAGCACTTCTCCTCTAACTTTGTGTATAAAGTGGTCTTTTTATTATTACAACTAAGAAGACTACTGGCTGGAATGATTATTATGCATATTATAAATAAGTGTTAATGACTTTTTCAGTTTGCAAAACCACAGATATTCATTATGGAACATTGACAACATGCTAATAATAATAATAAAGAAATAAAAATCACTTACAATACCACTGGTCATATGGTTTTATTATCTACTTTGAAAAACTAATATATATATATATATATAGTGAACATGTGGTCATGTTTGTGTTCCTAAATATTATCACACAAGCAATTTTTAATTGCTGCACAGAATTTCACATATAACTATGCCCTAGCTTTATTGGTTCAATTCCCTACTTTGGGGTGCTTGGGAGAGCTTCCTTTTGATATTATAAATACCTTGGTGGTGAACATTCTTGTGAATTTTTACCTATGCTTTAAAATATGTCCTTGGGGATAGTGTGTTATTTGTCATTGTCGCATGGGCTGATGGGTACCATGAAGAAGCAAATTTCCGTGGCCCTAAAATCAGTGCTGTGCTTAGGCCAGAGGAAGTTTGAGAAGGAGGGGTGGGAAAGAGGAAGATCAAAATGAATACTTGAGTGATTCAATAAAAATAAAACACAACTTGTGTTTATGCTAGACTGGATTTGGAGTCTCACTTAGTATCTAGCCCACAGCCTTATTCTACTGGCGAAGATCTCACTCTGGTACCTGCTCCTATAAGGGCAGATGCCCTTTGTAGCTAGATATGCTTGGATAAGTATCTCAATTATGCCACACGCTGGCAGCGTGACTCATAGCTCCAAGTCTTATTGTATTCATCTGTAAAATGGGTGTAGTCTTGTAAGAACTCAAAGAGAGAATACAGGTAAAGAGCCCCCAGTGGCCCCCCATTGTACCTAACAAAGGATCCCATTCACCTGAGTGATGTTTAAATTTTTCCACAGCCCCACAGCTGGGCATTTTTTCCCCTGAGCTTTCATCAATCTATAATATCTAGAGAATATTTTCCTTCTGAGAAAAGCAAAAAGAGAATTTTCTCCCTCTTCTCCCGTCTGCATCCTCATAGCCCCAGGACCTTCTCAGACTCCTATGATCACAAAATCATTTCCATTATAATCAGGGCTAGGAAGAATATCTGCCCCTGAGAAACAGGGTTTTAATTCATCCAGGGTCCCTGGATGCCTTGGTGTCCAAAATACTTCGCTGACATTTTCTTAGCAAATACATGGGTAAAAAGAAGAGGCAAGATCTTACATAGGTTATAAATCTAATAAACCCTAGAAAAATCCACTCTTGCTTTTTTTTCCTTTCATTTTCCTTTGTGAGTCACCCATTTCGAGATAGCCTCAACTTCATATCAGAAGGAGCCTGAAGAAAAGAATATAAGCTGGGTAGCCAGGCATATCAGGGTTTCAATAGTGGCTCTGGCTCTGCTACTTACTGGCTTGTGATCTCGAGCAAGTTAATTCATTTCTCTGCATCTTGGTTCCTTCCTGTGCACACTAAGGATAATAACAGCTGGTTGATAATGATTTCATGATTAATAGGAAATGCAGAGCCTAGTGCCTGAGACATTGTAGCATTTCCCCATTTGCTGGTTCTTTTACCCATCCCAAACTTTCCTTGCTATACTTCTATTAAAGTTACCGTAAGAAGGATACAAAATTACTCAACAGTAAATCCCTCCATTGTGTCTTCAGAGTGCTTTGATAATAATGGTTGCCCCAAAACGCTACCCAACTAGACTTATTTTTACTCAACTAGACGCGTTCATTCATTTGCTTACTCAGCTGTACCAAGAATTAAGCTGGGCACTGGGAATTTCAAAACCAACAAGACATTCTCTCTCGTCAGGGAACTCACATCCTAGTATGTGAGATAAACAAATGAACATGAAATTATAATTCAGTAACAAAGAATGAGTGTTATGGCAGAGGGAACGTGTAAGCCCTTGGCGGGGCATCGAGCAGGGATAACTAACTAAGCCCCGTTGGGGAAGGCATCCCAACAGAGGGGACAGCTGAGCTGAGTTTGATGAGCCAGTAGGAATTAGGTTGATACAAGTCAAATCATTTAGTGTTTATGACAACTCTGAAAAATAAGTATTTCCACTTTACAGATGTGAAGTCTGAGTCTCAGAGAGTTATCCAACATCATCCAGAAGTGTGGGGACCCCACAATATCCAAGGGAACCTGGCCCCAAAGCTCATGATCTTTCCTCTTTACCGTGCTGCCTCTTCAAGACCGAGAATCTGTCCTTGATGGGATTTGTTCAGGTACCAGGTCAGGATGACTGTCTACATAATGGAAGCCCTGTGGCCAGCTTTTCAGCTTCCTTTCAAATTCCCCCAACCCATTCTTTTTTCATGCAGCAGCTTGTCTCTTTCCATGGAAATGCCGGGGATTTACAGAAGGCGGGAACTCAGCTTTGCTTCCACTGCCCAGCACCAGATACAGGCTGCAGGAGTCCCAGCCACCTCCCTCTCATCATGCTTTCTTCCAGGGACAGAGTTATGGCCCCCGGGAGAGGTTTTGTTCCACCGGAGTAGTCAGTTACTAATGAGCTCATGCTGCTTTTCCACCCCTGGGTCCCCAGCCATCCTCCAGCCCCGATCTCCTAGGTCACCTTCATCTGGCAGCTGGAGACTGGTGGGAGTGTGTGTACATGTGGTGCTTAGCCTAGAAGCTGCAGCATGCCCCTAGATTTCCCATGAATTCACTGGGTGTGAGCCAACCCCAAAGGAGAGGGCTTCAGCCTCCTGGACCACTGCCCGAAACAGACAAGCCTAGCCTCAGTACCTCAGGCCCTGTGGTTCCCTCTCTTCTGGGGAAGAGCCAATTTCTCTGATGGGCCACTAAGCTTTGGTCTTTTTCTGCCAGAATCCCAGGACCCTCTGCTAAGCCAGTTCCTATTGCACGGATGATTGCATAATACCACAGGAATTCAAATGGGGAACATCAATATCATAGGAGTGAGCACTTATTGGGAACTTGCAAAATACTCATATACTTTATTTGGGTGACTTTACGTGCTGCTTGCAATAACCCATAAGGTAGATACAATTATTATCTATGTTTTATAGTAAGAAAATTAAAGCTTATGGGGGTATGTAATTTGCCCATCTTCCCATAATTGAAAGTGATAGGGACAGGATTTTACCCTAGGAGCCTGACTTCAGAGCCTGTGACCCTAACTACCAACATGTAGGGAGAGAAGCTGTTGTGTGAGCACCCACTGTGTGCCAGGCACTGTGCTGAACGCGGTGCATGGATTAACTTAGTGACTCCTGCCAACCAGCCTCTGAAGTACGTACTATTATTATCCCTACCTTACAAAAGAGAAAACTGAGATTTAGAGAAGTTAAGAGATTCTCCGGGTTACACAGTGAGCAAGTTACAGATCGGGATTAAAGTCCCAGAGAGTTGAACTTCGGAGTACACTTCCCCTGGCACCATGTTATACAATCTGTGCCAGGCTGAATAGTGTCCCACAAAAATTGAATAGTGTCCCCCCAAAATTCATGTATTCCCTGAACATTAGAATGTGATCTTACTTGGTATTACTCGGTAATAGGGTGTTACAGAAGTAATCAAGTAAAGATGAGGTCATACTGCATCAGGGTAGACCCTAAATTCAATGACTAGGATTTTTATAAGTGAAAGGAGAGGTGGATTCAGAGAAAAAGACACAGACACACACAGAGGGAAGACAGCCATGTGAAGACACAGGCAAAAAGTAGAGTGACACAGCAACAAGCCAAGGAATGCCAAAAATTGCTGGTAACCACCAGAATTAGGAAGAGGCAAAGGGGAATTTTTTTTCCAGAGAACTTGGCGGGAGCATGGCTATGCCAACAACTTGATATCAGACTTGTAATCCCTACACCTATGACAGAGTAAATTTCTGTTATTTTAAGCCACTAAGTATGTGCTAATTTCTTATGGCAACCCTAGGACACTGATGTGCCATTGGAATAGCCTGTTATCACTTTGAGAACAGGAAACTCACCTTGATGCTCCCTAAAGATTATTTTTTGGCTCCAAGAAATATGATTCCATTCATCTTAATTAAACAAAAAGAGGGTCCTGGAGATTCTGAGATGAACAATTATGGGAAGTCATGGCCATCGATGAGGTCATGCATCATGAATCCTTCCATCATGACATTGAGTTCTCTGGAACAGGAAAGAAGAGCCTGAGTTTCCCAGCAAGGTGGCATTGGATGAATCTGTTAATCTCTTAGTCTCAGTGTTCATATCTATAAAAGGGGGATAATCCTATCCTTGCAATGGCAGAGGCTGAATAAGGTAGTGGATATACCATATCTGTCACATAAAAGAGCAAAGTATGTGTGTTAGACCTCCACCATCATTCTCAGGCGAGTTCCTTTGAAAGTCGTGGTATTTTTGGAAAGATGTTCCCAATAGGCGAGGGGCCAAGGCTCTTTGGGCTTTAGGGCAGATCCATTGGGTTCTACGGGGATGTTTGTTCAACAGACCTAGGCTTGTGCTGGAGGGGTGTTAGTCACATTTACTGACCCTTCACTATGTCCTGGGCACAGGGCTAGGGGCCATAGTAGGAGAGGAAACCCCCAAAAGCTGTGTGCCAGATTGGGTTTGCTTGCTCTGCCGTGGAGTTTAGCTGTACCTTTCTATATTTAGATTCTATCTTTGTCAAGCAAGAAGACTTGTTTGACAGGGCTCTGGTTTTTCATCTCTGAAAAGTTACTCATCCACAGAGCTTGGGATTGGGGGGAGAGGAAAGGGGGAGGAGATCTGGCTTCTCTCCCCAACTCTGAACAGATGGGATCAGAATAGGGCCCTTCTACATCCCCAGCCAAGATGCCTGGGCCTTGGCAGTTGTCCCAGGACACAGACAATGGGGTCTGATGGCAGCTTCTCAGACCTGGCTTTCCCTGGGCAAGAGGCTTTTCCTGAGGCTGGCAATGCCATTTCTTCAGACTCAGAAAAGGGATTTAGGGAGAGGGAAATGGGGACTGCAATGAGGCAACTCTTGACAGCTTACCCTGGAAAACTAGGACACAGCTTGTGGGAGCCCAGCCCAGCAGCTCTGCCATCTGACCCTTCTTCTGCCTCTGCCAGGACTACTGTCCAGGAAGACAGGCAGAAATGGCCCAGGGACACTGGTCTGCTGGGTGCCAAAAAGAGAGACCAGGGTCTAGGGAAAGGGGTGAGGGGAGAAGGGACAGGGTGCTGGGATGGTGCAGGTGGCTGATCTGGTATTTCTATTGGTGAAGCAGGGCTTTGGGGATAGGTATGAGCAGGTGGCTTCTGAGCACAGCCACCATAGAAAAGATTTAACATCAGGTAGGGGAAGAAGTTTATGTGCTCATACATCTTAGATACAGACTTAAAAAAATGAAGGGATCAGATCCTAAAGAGGCTTTCAGAGGTGCTTGAGCCTGGACTCCCGCCTTCAGAAAGATGAATTTCAAAGCCATCCGGGGAGGATCACTGAACGACAATCCCTCCATTCATCTCCTGTTGACTCCATAATCGAAGCCACTTTTATTCCCCATAAGTCCTCAGCTCCCACCCTTCCTAAGTAGATGACTTACCCTGTTCTTCATTGAAATTAAGTCCACCTGGCATGATCTCCCTTGACTTCTTTCCTCTCTTTTTGAACATGTGTTGATCTTCAGCCCAGCAGATTGTAAACTCCCCAAGGGCAGGTGCCCTGTTTTGTTCCTTGTCTGTGTCCACATCATCAGGCATACAAACAAGGCGAGGGGAAGAATAGAGAGGAAGAAGGAGGGGGGGGACAGAGAGAAAAAGGGAAAGGGAGATATATAAAAATAGAGAAAAAATGCAGCAACATAACAGAGAAACACACAGAAAGAAAATCAGAAACAGAACCCCAAGGAATTAAAAAAAAAAAAATCCTGTTACATGCTAGGCACAGTGTTACAGGGATGTTAAATGCATTTAGGAGGGGAAAGCAAACAAGCAAATATATCATTGAATTTTCTGTGCAAACTGCTAAGGGCAATAAATGTTGGTTGCCACCTATAAAACGACTCATATATGAACATAGATATTTTTCCTTTCCCTATACACACCTACTTGACTCTCTCCACATTGTAATAAATATCAACGATTAAGT
Organism: Macaca thibetana thibetana; assembly: GCF_024542745.1. Classification (NCBI taxonomy): domain Eukaryota; kingdom Metazoa; phylum Chordata; class Mammalia; order Primates; family Cercopithecidae; genus Macaca; species Macaca thibetana. Next base: position 22,342,887 of record NC_065592.1, on the reverse strand, counting down.
GGGTTAGCTTTTACCTACCTGGTTTTTCTATATGATTGTATAAACATTACGTTTCTTTTTCTTCTATTTCTTTGTTTTATAAAAAAACAATATTCTACTATAACCACTTACTCTGCATTTTGCCTTTTTCTCTAACACTATATCACAGACATCTTTTTTAGTCAATACACATATATCTAACTAATTCATTTAATGTCTAAGCTGCTCTCCATGAAAGAGATATATCAGAATTATTTTACTATTGACAGACATCCAGGTTGTTTCTAGACCCTTTTTATGCTATAATAAACCATTATCTAATCAAAATCTTTGACTATATATTTATGTATACTGGTGTTTTCATTTCTGTATACTGAATTCCTTCAAGTAGCATTTCTGGGCTAAACAGATAGAATTTTTAAGTTTTATTAGATGCTGCCAGCTTAATTTCCAAAAATGCTGCAGCAATTTATTTCTCACTGGCAATATGAGAGAGATTTATTTTCTTACATCCTCATCAGCAACTAGGTGGAATTGATCTTTAGTTTTCATGCATTGGACGGGTGAAAATGTTAATTCATTTTTTCGATTTGCATTTCCCTAAAACCAAGGGAAGTCTAATTCTACTTTAGGCTTGAATTGGCCACTAGGATTTTCTCTTCCGATTGTTTCTGTTTATATACTTCCCACTTCCCCACCATTTGTTGCCCTGTACTGTTATGTTCCACTTTTTCTTATCAATTTGTAAGGGCTCATTATATCTTATGTGTTATGCATATATTAATTAATCTTTAGCACGATGATTTCCAAAACGAGTCAAGGGTCCCCAGCCAGGGGCCACAGAAAACTTAGAAGGGCACTTAGAGATCCTTAACTTTTTAAATTTAATATTATGTTTTTTGAGATGGCGCCTCACTCTGTCACGCAGGCTGGCGTGCAGTGGCGAGTTTCCGGCTCACTGCAACTTCCGTCTCCTGGGTTCAAGTGATTCTTGTGCCTCAGCCTCCTGAGTAGCTGGGACTACAGGCATACACCACTACGACCAGATAATTTTTTATATTTTTAATAAAGAGGGGGTTTCACCATGTTGGTCAGGCTTGTCTCGAACACTTGACCTAAAGTTATCTGCCCGCCTCGGCCTCCAGAGATTACAGGTATGAGCTACCGCATCTGGCCAACACTTTTGAGAAAATCTCAGTGACATGTCACATCTGCCAGATACCCTACAGCTGTTGGGGCATTCACAGTCCATAGGTAGTTCACAGTCTCAACATCAGATCATGTTACAATCTCTTCAGTGATGTTATATGTATGTGTAATGCTGGGCTTTACAAAGTTAGTGTACTAAAAAATTAAGTACTGTGCAAAGTGCTGTGTGGAATAGAAAATGGGAACTGTGCTGTCCAATCTGATTCCAAGTTTTGAGAAGTTGTGCCATGTCCACAGGTGCATACAGCCGATGAGTAAATGATTGCATTGATTTAAGATAAAATAACATGATCTTTCTTTCAGATTATGTGTATTAAATGATAAGAAATACATACTTATTGAATTGTTTGGACCCAGCTATTAAATAAAAGAATTTTATTATTATTATTAATATCATTATTATTATTATTATTTGCATGGGGTAGTGTAAAAAAATTACTGAGGTGCTAGAGGTGCTTGAATCAAGCAAGTTCGGGAATATCTGCTTTGGAACAATCTAAGGAGTTGGTTGATGGCATCTCTATTTTGTGTCCTTTTCATGAACAAAGAAACTGAGGCTTAGAGAGGTTAATTTGTTCAGATCAGAGAATTAGAAAGTGACAGAATTAAGACTTGAACCCAGATCTCCCTTGCTCAAATCCTGAAATTTTCTCTCTCCAGAAATCTGATATGATTCACTCATTGATCCAAATCTTTAATGTGCTTGAAGCCTCAGAGAATTCTGAGAATTCTGAATTGCGATCTTTCGACGTTGCCTTCAATTTCTCTATTGATTATTCTCTCTCTCCTATTTAATCTCTTCCTCTCCACTATATATTTCTCTAGCCCATAAAAATGTTCAGTTCTTATCTTAAAAGGAGTGGAGGGAAAATCCTTTGATTTTAGTAATATTTTAAGTCATTTTGCTACTACTTTCCTTTTGGCCACAGACTTCATAGTTTGCTATCTGCCCTTCCTCACCTCCAATTATGACTCCAACACTCATTGTAATCCAGCCTCCTTTACTCTGCTGAAATGGTTTTCACCAAAGCTAAGAAATAATTTTCTAATTACAAATTTCAAGGTTTCTTTTGAGGTCCCCACACAACTTGCCCTTGTGTATACTAGAATTGCATGTAGTAGATGCTCAATACATGTTCAGGAATTAATTGGCTCTGCTTGTCTGTCCCCGGTAACTTTCCTCAATTCCAGGCCTGTGTTAGTTTCTAGCTGCCTTGTGAGCATCCCTAACTGAATAAAGCTCGAAAAAGATTTGATTTGCTGTGTGAATAAATTTTTCTGACTGCCTCTGAACTCCACGTGCCCAACCCTAAGTCCCCTCCTCCCCCATGGTATTGGTCAGGGATCTTCAGAGAAACAGAACCAATAGGACAGAAGGATAGATAAATAGGGGCAGGTGTGGTGACTCATGTCTGTAATCCGAGCACTTTGGGAGGCTGAGGCAGGCAGATCACTTCAGGTCAGGAGTTCGAGACTAGCCTAGCCAACATGGTAAAACCCTGTCTCTACTTAAAAAAAAAAAAGAAAAAAGAAAAAATAATGTAGCCATCTCAGCTGCTTGGGAGGCTGAGGCAGGAAAATGGCTTGAACCTGGGAGCCAGAGGTTGTAGTGAGCCGAGATCACGCCACTGCACTCCAGCCTTGGCGACACAAAGAAAGACTCCGAAAAATAAAAAATAAAAAAGAAGAAAGAAAGAAAGAAAGAGAGAGAGAGACAAATAGGATAGATAGAAAAACAGGATAGAAAAATAGGATGGATGGATGGATAGATAGATAGATAGATAGATAGATAGATAGATAGATAATGGAGATTTATTGCAAGAAATTTTCTCAAGTGATTATAGAGGTTGAACAATCTCACAGTCTATTATCTGTAAGATAAAAGTCCAGGTTAGCCTGAATTACAGTTCCAGCCTAAACACGAAGGCCCAAGAACCAGGATTGCTGATTTCTAAGGCAGGAGGAGATGGTTGTCCTAGCTCAGACAAAGAGAAAATTTGCTCTTCCTCCTCCTTTTTGCTCTATCCAAGCCCTCAGGGGATTGGACGATGTCCACCCACGTTGGTGAGAGTGGTATTCTCTGATTCAAATGCTAATCTCTTCCAGAAACACCATCACAGACACCCCCAGAAATAGTATTTTATCAGCTATCTGGGCATCCCTTAGCCCAATTACGTAGACACATAAAATTAACCATCACACTTGCTTCCCACTGTTTTTGCTTTTCGTGTGGTTTAGTAAAAATGCAGACATTTTAAATTTATCTAGAAGTAGATTTGAATAATTCCCTATGGAAATTATTCAGTTTTTCAAATTATTAAATTATTCAACAGGAAAGTAATTTATTCTGAGCCTCCCTTTGTTAACCTCCAAAATGAAATAATAATAAGTATGTTTAATGGCTGTTTTAAGGATTAAATGACAGTGGTCATGGAAAATACCTAGCATGTGGCTTGGTACTTAGTAGGATTCAAAATCTGAAGATAATGTAAGTTGCCAGCACCATCACTGTCATCATTCTCGTCAACATCATGATCACTATCATCTTATGCCCCAAATAGACTCGCTTCTCCCTTTTCTATTGGAAAAAAAAAAATGTGCTTTAGTGGAAAAAGTGGTGGGTTTAGGGTCAGAAAAACCCGTATTCAAAACCAAACCATAGATTTACTCTACAACTTTGGGCCAATAACTTCATGCCTCTGAGCCTCTGTTCCCTCCTCCACGAAAGGGGAACCTTATCAGTCACCCATAATGGAGTCACTAATGATGCACTAGCTGAGAAGGCACTTTATAAATTATACATTGCAACACAAATGTAAGTTCTAGCTTGCAGTTTATTATTGCAAGTAGTAGTCCATAGGGGCTACGATTCTCACAGGAGAAAATTTCAAAGTTATTTTTGACATCAGCCTCCATCACATCAAAGGTACAATGTCCACTTTTCCATTCCTAACCTTGTTCATACTGGTCAGAGTACACTGGATCAGGAAGCACTTCCTTTGTTTTGCATTTACCCTGGACTTGGAATTCACATTTAACCCCCAGCAGAGCAAGAGATTTAGCCCCATGGGTGCTATCCCAGCATCTTTTCCTAACACCATATGCTGTTTACTTGCTTGATAAGGTTTTCTAAGAAGGTGAGAATACTTTCTGACTATCTCCATATCTTAATGGAAAATTCTCCTTCAACTTTTCAGACACTTTATCTGTGATTAAATATTAACATTCCCAACCAGCATTTTTTTTTTATTGGAAAGTGTAAAATACTACAAGTTGCTCTCCTGTCGTCTATTCATGTGACTTCCTGAAGCCAGCGGCAGATTGAGAAACTGATTAGAGATACACAGGACATTAAAAAAGAGCTGGGAACACAGAAGTTGGGGTGTGAGAAAGAAGAAAGGAGAATGCTGACACACCCTTTGATAACTGCAAGTGTTGGCTTGGAGCTGCTCCTTTTTATGCTCTGATTGGCAGATACTTCTTGATGTTCTCAGATATCCTATCACCAACTGATGTGCCCCTTGAGATTTATTGATATGATTCACAAAACAGGGGACCAAAATGCAACTGTCAGGAGGATATTATAACCAGAATCTGTTTTTAATGCAAAATCTTTAACTCACCAACTTATCCATCTCCAGAAAAAGGTCTCCCTGTCCAAATGGCCTGCATCAGAACTCAGTGAAATGTACAGGGCAGAGGAAGGAGTTCAGTTTAACCGATAGCATTCACCATGTTTTTACGGTGCTATTCGTCTAAGTGACAAAGCCAGAAGGCAAACCTATACTTCTTTCTGACTTTTTATTGCTTTTCATCCCAGTGGGAACCAGCAGATGGGGGAAAAAACAAACAAACAAAAAAATCCTTCGAATAGTGAAATGTGCTTAAGACTTTTTTTCAGAATGAGGGAGAAAAAAAAACGATCGACAAATATGATTCAAGTTTGTGATAGTTTGAAAAAAAATGCTGAAGCTTGACTTCTGCAAATTCTACATGACTTCTATGGATCTAGTTAGAAATGAAGGGATAAATGGAAGCAGCTGCTGTGGCTTGCATTTTGGCTTAAGAGAGGTAAGCATATGGAACTGGGTAAACAATGAGTTAGCTTACAAGGTAGTGAAATCCCCATCAGCAGAGGTATTCAAGTATAGGTCTAAGAGCCATGTGGTGGAGGTGTCATAGAGATAATCCAAACATTGGAGAGGAAGTTGGGTGGATGGCCTCTAAAGACGTTTCTAGGCTTGGGAGTCTTTGATTCTCTAAGGTGAATTCAAAGAAGAAAAAGGGTTGCAGACATCAGCAGTGAAATTACAGCAATTTTTTTATCTCGTTTTGATCCAAATGGAAATGAGTTCTGATCACTTTACGGAGATAGTATATATCCCATCCCAGGTTGGGAGGGACTAATATTAATAATATTAATACTAGCAACAAGCACTGTGACAATGGATAATTTATATTTAGTTTTGGCTATGTGCCAAGCACTGTGTTAAGCACTTTCCAAGCAATATCTTCACTTCTCAGAATAACCCTATAAGGAAAAAACTGTAATTATTCCTTCCAATTTAGAGTTGAGGGAACTGAAACTCAAAGAAGTTGTGTAAGGTCACTAGGACCTCCTTCATAGATGGAAAAATTGTAGCCCAGAAGGTTAAAAGAGTTACCCAAAGCTTCAGCACATCTTTGAGGCAGAAATATCAGAAAGGAGAAAAGGGCTTGGAGTTAGAAGACTGGAGCTGTTAAGTTATAGGTATTCACTGTCAATATACATCCATTAGTGGGCTAGCTACATTATCTCATTTCATTGCACAACAGCCCTGGAAGAATGATATTATTTTTGTCTCCTTTTTATAGATAAGGAAACTGAAGATCAGATAGGTCAAGTAATTCCCCCAACATTGCACAGCAGAGTAGAGGTAAAACAACATTTTTAGGCGGATTGCCCTGTTAGTACACAGAAAACTTCTCTACTTTAGTCAGATCTCAGGAAAGTCACTTAACATCTTTTAGCCTTGGCTCTCTCATTTGAAAAAAGAGACAGCATTGTGAGTCCCTGTTATGTCAATTGTTCAGGGTTGTTAGAGATCCCAATAGTGCAGATAGAAGTATTTCGTGAATTAAGTGTAGGGTGCCTAATTATTACAAGCTCCTGGGTCTCCTGATTATAAAGCCTGCGGGAGTTCCTTACTTGCTACTGGATTTCTAGTCTCTGAAGGTGGTACCTGGAGGCCAAGGTCTGGAGTTTCTGAAGGTGGGACGGTGATCCCAATGTGCCAGGACCACAGTGGGTAGGACCCTGTACCTGTGTATTAGTTTATTTTCACACTGCTATAAAGAATACCTGAGACTGGGTAATTGATTAAGGAAAGAGGTTTAATTGACTCATGATTCCACATGGCTGGGAAACCTCAGGAAACTACAATCGTGGCAGAAGGCAAAGGGGAAGCAAGCACCTTCTTCACAGGGTGGCAGGAGAGAGAGATTGTGCAGGGGAAACTGCCACTTTTAAGCCATCAGATCTCATGAGAACTCCCTCACTATCACAAGAGTAGCATGGGGGAAAACCGCTCCCATGATCCAATCACCTCTCATCAGGCGTGGGGATTACAATTTGAGATGAGATTTGGGTGGGGACACAGGGCCAAACCATATCAACCTGTAAGCAGGTGAGAGACGTTGGCCTCCCTGCCCAGCATTGTACTTGATGGATCTCAGAAAGCACAGTCAGAAGAAAACAATTTCTTTTTTTTTTTTTTTTTTTTTTCTGGAGACGAGGTCTTGCTCTGTCACGCAGGCTAGAGTGCAGTGGTGCTATCTCGGCTCACTGTAACCCTGTAACCTCCACCTCCCAAGTTCAAGCAATTATTCTGCCTCAGCCTCCCTAGTAGCTGGGATTATAGGTATGCACCACCACACCTGGCTTTTTTTTTTTTTTTTGTATTTTTAGTAGAGACGGGATTTCACCGTGTTGGCCAGGCTGGTCTCAATCTCCTGACCTCAAGGGATCTGCTCACCTCGGCCTCCCAAAGTGCTAGGAATACAGGCATGAGCCACCGTGCCCAGCCTGAAAACATACTTTGAATGAGTTCAGCATAATGGGAACAAGGCCTCCCAACTCACGATCTGGGTTCTCTCTCACACAAGCAGTGGCATCTCTTTGGCCTTGTTTGTACCCGAACACTATTTGTAGTGAAGCTTCTTCCAGTGCCTCTGCCTGGAAGGTGCTTCCGCTTTGCCTTCCGCCCTGAAACCTTTTCTGAATGCTTCCAGTTGGGAGGACAGAATCTGTCTGTAAGGTCCCTAAAGTTATACCTTCTCTCCTGTCATTTGTAAACATTTTTCCTTAATACATTCGATGTTAGATAAATTATTCTCAAAATGTGGACTTTACTGAAAGGCCAAGTGGTTGAAGTTTTCAGAGCCCCTGCAGTGGTCTGCAACACAGAGAGCCCTACAACTGGCAGTCAGAAGACCTAGCATCTTACTCCTGGCTCTGCCAGGGGAATTTATGTTTACTGAACAATTCTCTGCCTACTGAGAAGATAGAAATGCAGTAAGAGAAGTGCTTGCAAGAAAGAAGCATGGAATGAAGAGCTCAGAGCAGGCACTCGATCCATCCTGGAGTAAAGGATTGCCGACAGTGAAGGCTTCCCGGAGGAGGTGTGATGAAGCTGAAAATGGAACGATAAGTCAAAGTCAGCAGGTGAACAGGTAGAGGAAGGGCATTCGGTAGAGGGAACAGCATGCTGAAAGACACAGACTGGCAGTGAAAAGGCCTGGTGCATTCAGCAACCAAACATCATTGGGTGTGGCTGGAGCATAGGGAATCTCAAATATGGTGAGGCTGGATCATGAAGAATCTTGTATTTTAGGTAGAGGAGGGGGTGCCTTTCTTTCAATATCAATGAGGAGTCATCAGAGAGCATCAATTAACAGGGGAATAGGAAAGGTGAATACTAAAAAGGCCACTCTGTTGGCCTTTTAACTGCAGAAAAGAATTGTGCAGTTTGAAGGGCAGATTGGAAGGGGCAGGACAGACTGAAACTAGCCAGGACTCTAGTGCATATGTAAGGCCAGCAGAGGACAGATGAGGCCTAAGTTAAGGAAGGAGTGGGAAAGAAGATGAAGTGAGAATTTCAGGGTACAGCTTGCTTCTTGGGGTTCATTTGTAAAATGTAGATATCCCTGTGGTCTAGACCCTCCATCTTTTCACTAGTAAGTCCTCCTTCTGTGACTTTTCTCTCCATAGATTCCCAGTGTTTCAAGAGGTTACGTCTACCAACTTACATTTATTCAGGGATAATTAGTTTTCCAATAAGTACCAATTTTAGTTGATATAATTCCCACCAAAAGCAATTAAAGTCTGATTTTATTGGGGAGATATATGATTTCCGTTAGCATTTTTGAAATATTGAAGAGTTCACGGACTGCCATTATGCCTTCTGTACTCTTCTTGCCAGAGTGGGTGAAGCAGAGAGTTTGGAAACCACTCGATCTATTTATCCACAATAAGATTCACCTCTGATATTTGATAAGTCTAGGAAATAACTCTCTTCAATAAGGACTGTGTAAGTTGCAAATCACAGTGTGCAACTCATTAGTGTGAGGGATTGTTATAACTCATTATGATTATGAAAATTCTCCCAAAATAATAGACCTCAAACGCATGATGTGGTAAGATGGGAGGTACTATCATTTAATATATGAGAAACTGGAGGCTCAAAGAGGTTGAATATTTGGTTTGAAAACAGCAAATCAGCAGAAATAGCAGCAATTGCTTCCCCTGCTTGACTTCCTTGGGCACCTGCTGATTTTAAAGAATGTTTGAAGTCATGGTCTCCCCACCTTCCAACCTTCCCATTTAGTGGGAAGTGATTCATTCCTTGGTGTAAGGGAGGAAGGAATCAAATACTGAGGCGAATAAGAGATGTAAAGGGGCCAGGTGTGGTGGCTCATGCCTGTAATCCCAGCACTTTGGGAGACTGAGGCGGGTGGATCACCTGAAGTCAGGAGTTTGAGACCAGCCTGGCCAACATGGTGAAACCCCATCTCTACTAAAAATACAAAAATCTGCTGGGTGTGGTGGTGCATATCTATAATCCCAGCTACTCGGGAGGCTGAGGCAGGAGAATCGCTTGAACCCGGGAGATAGAGGTTGCAGTGAGTCAAGATGCGTCACTGCACTCCAGCCTGGGCAACAGAGCGAGACTCAGTCTCCAAGAAAAAAAAAAGACACAAAGGGCGCAAAGGGCTTTGTGGGAATTTATCAGTGCAATTAACCTCGGGGTTGGGGAATAGAGGAGATTGCCTGCACCCAATCCCAGGGTAAGTGAGAAGGTGGGAGATGCTGCAGAGCAAGATCATGCATGGTTAGGGGAAGGGGTTTCGACGTCATTCAATTCAGCACCCTCGGGGGTGGAGACTGAAGACATGATTATAAAACCAGTAAGTGGTTGGGGTGAAATTAAAGCCCTCTACAAATCTGAAGTGTTTATGGACGGAATAAATGGATTCTGACCTTAAATATCAAGGTGTACTTACCTACAACTTGTTTGAAATGGAAAAAGCACATTGTAGGCTAATAGATTTAATATGATTCTATTTATATATTAAAGAAATAGCAACTATGCCCCAGTTCCCTTCCCTGTCATTTTGGGTAGAAATAACACCTGTCTAGTAGCATTGCCATAGAGATTAAGTGAGTTAATACACATAAATTTTTAGAACTGTGCCTGGCATATAGTATTATGAAAATGCATGTTCTCGTATTTATTACTGTATCTATCTATTAATACACCTGTGACTGCATAGGATAGCTATGATGGTTTACACAGCTAAGAGTAAACAGTGGCTACTTGTGGGGAAGAAGTGGAATGGAGAGATTTATAAAGGTCCTTTTGGCCATAATCATTTGTATATTTTATTTTGTGTACTCATAGTGTTATTTTTTTTATTTTTATTTTTAGTGAGACAGTATTCATGTACTACATAGTAAAAAAAAAATTGGGCTAAGACTTTGATCATATAACAAATAGTTCTGAAAATGCAAAACAAACAAATGATATATTTTCACTTTATTGTTTACCTATTTCTTCTTCACCCCACTTGTACCTATTTGCCTATTTTGTTCTAGGCACTGTTCTAGCACTAGAGATACAGCAATGAACCAAACAGACAAGCTACCCTTGCTTTTCTGTGAAAGTGTAGACACGGGAATAAACAAGTAGAACATTTACTATATTAGTTGGAGGATGGTTCTGTGGGGAAAATAAAGCCAGAAGGGAAACAGGAAGGACAAAAGGAAGCAGTGTTTGAAGCTTAAATCAGATGTACAAGAAATGCCTTGCTGAAAGGAGGCATCTGAGTGAAGACCTGAAGAGAGACAGGGAGCTACACAGTTATTTAGAAGAGCACGCTACGCATTATTTCATTTAATCCTGTCAATAATCCTAACTACAACCCTGGGAGATAAGTATTATTGGTGTCCTCATATGCAGATGGGGAAATTCAAAGACTCAACTTAGTGTTCTTCCTAATGCATTAGTGGCTCTCTTTCTCCTATACCTATCTTCAAAAAAAGACTTGTAGCTGAGTGTAGGGCAGCTTCAGGTGGCTCAAAGGCTGCTCAAAAACTGCGAGTCTGGGGAATGAATCCTCTAGCACTCCTCTTGAACTACCCTGCAATGTTAGACGGTGTCACAGCATTTCTCCTTCATCCTCCCTCTGCTTCCCTCCTCCTTTTCCTTTCTTGAGTTTAGGTGGGACATAGAGATGCAAGCAGAACATTGCAATCTATTGCAAATCTTCACACCAGCCTCCTTGCTAACCTTGATTCATCCAATGTTCTTCTAACACACCGACAAAAGAGTGGGTAACAATGTGGAGATGTGACAAGCACATAGAATCTGGAGACAAAGGACCAGGCATTTTGCCTTCTGTATGAACATGACCAACCCTCTTTGAGCCTTGATTTCCAAACATTAAAAAGGACTCACAGATTTATGTTGCAGATCAAATTAGAAGCAAAGATAACTTACTAACAATAATTCACTATACAGATATTTAGATAATAGTAGATGGACTAATACATGTTCTATTTGTAGAAGTTTAAACTGAAGCTTTAGGTCTGAACAAAAAGGATAATCAAGAATGATGGAAATATGATCTCATTTAGGGATCCAAGTGCCCAGACTATAGGGCTACCATTTTGTTTTCTGAAACAAAATCCAATGATACATGTAGAGAGAGAGAACAATAAATATTTTGTTTTTTAACTTTGAAGCAAAACTCAATAAATGTGGTTGTACATGGTTCCATGCCCACTCCACTTTCCTCATCCAGGGAAGCACCTGTTATCATTGGAGTTATTTTATAATGTTTGTCTTCTCTCATTTAATCATGTACAGCTGCACAATAGCCAGAACAAACTTTACAAAATATTCATTTAAATAGACTTCCCCTCATTGAGAACCCCTCCGTGGCTCCCCATTGCCCTCAAAAGAATTCTTATTCTTAACCTCTCCAATATGGCTCAAAAAGCCTCTGATCAGGCCCTTGCCAACACCTCCAGACTCATCTCTTATCATCATTATTCTTCCCTATTTTTGCACGACCACCATAGTAAGCTCCAGCCAATCTGAGCCACTGGTGGTTTTCCCAATGTGTCATGTTCTTTCTCATCTGGATTTTTCCACATGCCATTGATTTTGCACACAGACTGCCCCCTCCCACCCCATGCTGCTACACCACCCTAATTGTCCAACAAAAGCATCTGTCACCCTGGATCACAATTATTTGCAGTCAGTATCTCCAACCAGATCATAAGCTCTATGAGGATCATGCTCTCATGTTCACTATTTAATGCCCAAAACCTACCACAGTTTCTGGCATACAGAAGATATCAGAAGTAGAAAATTAAATAACTACCATTTATTAGACTCTGTGTAGTAGGTACTATATTAAGCACTTGGCACAGTAATCATTTAATTGTCATTTTAAGAGCATCACTCCTTCAGAAAGGACCCTGGCTAGTAAGGATCTGGATGCTCAGGAGTACCAGGCATTAACTCTTCAGTAGTTGGATTGTCCAGAGGTCCAGATCATCCTAGAGGAGGAGGCTGGGATGTCTAGGTATGTCCATGTGTGAATGTGTGTGTGTGTGTGTGTGCTGCTGCTGCTGTTTACCAAAGAAACAGAATTATTTAACAGAAATTTTAGCCAGCAAAGCTATATTTAGTGTGACTATCCAATTTATTGTCCAGACTGGGACATATGGAATTGAAAGAAGGCACTATTAGTAAGTAAATCAGTGATTCAGAATCAAGTGATTCTGAAATGTTAGTATGCATCAGAAACACTTTGGAGAGCTTGTTAAAACACAAATTGCTGAGATCCACCCAAAGTTTCTGATTCAGTAGATCTTGGGAGTGGCATGAGAATGTGCATTTCTGACAGGATACCAAGTGATTCTGAGAGAGACAGAGAGAGAGAGAGAGAGAGAGAGAGAGAGAGAGAGAGAGAGAAAGAGAACACACAAAGAAGAACTGCAAAGTATAGAAAAAAATGTAGCAGCCTAATTTCTCTGTGCCTTACTTATCTTTTTACACTTTCCAGCCTTAATTTTTTCAGTTGTAAAGCAGTTGTGATATTGTAATTTCCTTTATAGAAGGTAATATAGATCAATGACTCTCAAATTTTACTTCCTGCTAAATTTTAAAAAATGAAAATAAGTGATTCTTGGAATAAGAATAACAGCTTCTGGGAGTAGGTAATATTTCTAGCTTATTAATTTTAAAAAGTGAAAATAAGTGATTCCTGGGAGAAGAATAGCAGATTCTGTGAGTAGATAACATTTCTAGCTTAAAGGCACTGAGAAGGTCTGCATAAAGAAATTTACATAATTGAAAATCCAATTTTATTTTTTTCCATGAATGCTTTATTATCTTTTTCCCTAGAGCAGTCTTATCATTTTAGGAAACTAGATTTTCCTGGCACCCAATTTGGGAAATAACTCTGGTGCTGAAAGCGTTTTGTTAAAATGTAAATAGCCATTTAGGCCACGATAATACTAACATTTGAATGATGTTTTTGTAGTTCATAATAGACTTTAAAATTCAGAGGATAATTTGATTATCTCAAAAACCTAAAAACTTCATCAAGAAGGAAGAATAAGCATGAAATCCAAGGTTTAGAACAGTTGTTGATCATCCCAAGGGGAAATGGCAGTAGCAAGATTTGGAAACTAGGTTTTCTGACTTCTTGACACCAGGATGCAGAAAAAAAGTAAGAAGGTGGAAATTTTGAGTCACAAAACAGCAGTCAAAGAGATGTGTATGTTTATGTGGCAGAGAAGGGCATCTTGAGAAAGCGAATTCCCTCACACCAAGCTTATGCCACGAGAAGTTATAAGATGTTCATCTGATATTAGCGAGGTAACGAGAAGAGGGAAAAGAAGACTGTTCTCAGTCAGAGCTCGGTGAGAGCCAGGGCGTGGGTTCTGGACCGATGACATTTGAATGATGTTCTGTAATTCATTGGTAAAGAGATGCTGATATTTTCTTTAATTGCCTGGAATGTGGCCCCAGCATTGTGCCTCCATCCTGCTCAAGCCAAACATGGGGTCCCAGCTGCGATCACAACACTGAGTCTTTTGATTTCTGGTCATTTCATGCAGACAACTGATTGTACCATTCAAGAGCTTGAGGAGACACAGTGATCCCATCACAATGCTCAGTTGCTGCAGCTGATGCTCCATGCCATTGGGTTCCCCCTGGGCCCCTGATTTCTTCAGGAAGAGGAGCCTGGGACAACATAGTAAGACAAAACAGTGACTCATCTGTGCTAGACTGATGCCTGGTTGGACCATTCAATATCATTCCATCTCTCTTACCTTAGAGATGGGAAAACTGAGGCACAGAGAAGAAAAGTGTCTGCCAGAGGTCCCACACAGAGTCTATGGCAGAAAGAAGGCTAAGCCTGAACTGTCAGAGTCCTTGCATAGAGCTGTTTTAATGACACCCGGCCTCTGTCCAAAATATTTATGGCCAATTATTTTCAAAATATGTTTTCCAAGTACTTAAGGTTTTAAAGATAGCCTTGAAAGCTAAAAGAAAAGGAAAAGGAAGTAGAAGAAGGCACAGGGTATGTAGGGAGTGTTTGGGATCTGTATCCCCTTCACCACGCGCACACTTCAACCAGAACAGCTCCTGCTTAGTATAGTGTGCTTTTGCATAAGATTTTGTTTGGTCAGAGTGTTCTGCTCTTTAAACGAAAGCTGAAAAGCAACTGCTCCAGAGGAACTCATAGAAAAATCATTCTCCAACTTTGGATATGTTTGATTTTCTCACATAATGTGATATTTATCTATCTAGTCCATGTGGGCATGGGTAACAGTTATCCTGACATTCCAAACTGGCCATTGGAAATGTAGGATTTTTCATTTATTCACCCATCATGGCCCTGCTCAGGGCACAGAGTGTACAGCCAGGGGCAAAACAGGCCAAAAGCCTGGCTACAGAGCTGGTGATCGTCTCCCTGATTTTGCCATAAATAACCATCCTTTCCAAGGGAGGAGTGACTTCTGAGCTTAGAAAGAGCTTCTACATCTCTTACCTCTGGAGAGACTCAGCAGAATGCCTGAGGCAGAGGGAGGAGGCATTACTATGGCCATTTCCAAAGAAGGAGCTTACAGCACAGAATAGAAATAGGCAGAACTGAAGTCCCTATGTCATCTGAGAAATGATATCTGATTCTAGAGTCTAGCACATTTTCTCGAATATATATTTAGCTGACTGGATGCTCTGTGAACAACAGTGATAATAACGATGATGATTAATATATTTTACTAGTACGGGGTTCTTCAGAGAAAAAGAACTGATAGGATCTCTCTCTTTCTCTTTACCTCTATCTATCTATCTATCTATCTATCTATCTATCTATCTATCTATCTATCATCTATCTATCTATATCTATCAGTCCATCTATCTATTTCATATTTATCTGTATCATCATTATTATGTGTATATCTCCTATTAGATAGACATAGATATTTACCCATGTCTATTCATTTCTCTCTCTCTACTTATCTATCTACCTATCTAGAAGAATAGGAGTTAGGCAGAGTTCAAATCATAGACATTGCAAATATGATGGTAAAGGATTTGGACTGTGGGCATCTAGGGCTAGCGGAATGTGTGAAACAGGGCTTAGGCGATTTTCCTAAGGTTTTGGACATGATTTATGAGGTTTAACAAATACAGTGAACATAATACTTTCTCCAAGCTCCCACCCGGCCCTTAGCACACACACTGGATTCTGATGGTCATATACCTGTAGCAAAGCACTTAGCACCAATTCTTTCAACTGATCATTACCTCCATCCTCAGCACCAACAGGAAAGGATCACGGCTGGAGCATGTTCACGGCTTAATCATCCTGGACAAACAGAAGAACTCCCCCTTTTTTTTAAAGTGAGAAATCAGGCCCAGAGAAGGCAAGAGAACTGTAAGGAAATTGAGATAGATGCTGAAAAAGCAAAGACAAAACCCAGTTCACTTCATACCAGAGGGTTTGCCCTCTGCTCCCTGGGAGGCATCTGACAATGTATGGAGACGTTTTTATTTGTCACAACTGGGGAAGATCTACCAGCCTCTGACAGAGGCTGAGGGGGCTGCTAAGCTTTCTGCAATGCACAGATCTCCTTAACAAAGAATTATTTGGCTCAAAACTTCTATCATGCTGAACTTGAGAAACCTGGCTTTACATCACGCTTGGATCAAGCAATTGTTGAATGGGGTTCTTGCAAATGATCTGGTTTCCTTACAGCTGAATGAATCAAGGTTCAGCAAAATTGAGTGACTACTCCAAAGTCACATGGTGAAATCAGGACACATGTCATGGCTTCACTAACTTCCATTTCAGTCCCAACATTAATGCTTCTCATTAGCCTGAGCATAAGTCAGGTACATAGACAGTGTCTGACGGGGAAAGAAAACAGATGTTATCCCAAACTGGCCACAGGAAGTTGTCCTCTGGCAAAGTTGACCAAAGTCATATAGTAATCACTAACATCCTAAGTAGAAGTGGGCTGGGTGGGGGGGAACACCCAGATTCTAATGGAGCCAAAAATTATGGTTATAACACATGGACTTAATCCTTATGGAGTATCTGTTCCTGTTTAGGAATTTTGTTAAGAATTGAGGATTTAGGCTGGGTGTGGTGGCTCACTCCTGTAATCCCAGAGCTTTGGGAGGCCGAGGTGGGCAGATCACCTGAGGTCAGGAGTTCCAGACCAGCCTGGCCAAAATGGTGAAACCCCATTTCTACTAAAAATACAAAATATTAGCTGGGCATGGTGGTGCAAGCCTGTAATCCCAGCTACTCGAGAGGCTGAGGCAGGAGAATCGCTTGAATCCAGGAAGTGGAGGTTGCAGTAAGCGGAGATTGTGCCACTGCACTCCAGTGTGGGCAACAGAGACTCTGTCTCAAAAAAAAAAAAAAAAAAAAAGAATTGAGGATTTAATAATGAATAAGATACTGTTCCTGCTCTCTTAGCACATACACATGCTAATAAATACACTGTCCACTCCCTAAACGTTAAGGATTCAATGATTGAAAATCTAGGCACTGGACATAAATGAACTCATTTTATCACTTCTTTACTATGTACTATCCAGTGGAACTTAGGCAAGTCACTTAACCTCGCTAAACTTCAGTTTTCTTATCTGTAAAGTGAGGAAAATAATACTTACCTCATAGAATTGTGTTAATCATGGAATGAGGCAAACAACACAAAACATTTAACATCCTGCTGGGAAAAGCAAGTAGAAATAAGAGCAATAGTCATTGTAATTGTTATGGATAGAAGCCCTGAATCCATGGCTTCCTTCTCCAACTCTCAGCTTAAGTGACCTTAGATAAGTAACTCTCCATTTCTGGGTCTCAGTAAAATGAAGGGATTGGGCTACCCCTTGTGGGCTATGAATCTTACCTTCTCTAAGTGACTCTTGGGTCCATCACTGTTCCCGTCTTCTGAAGGTTGACCATCTATTCCACCCCACGCTAATGTAGCCCAGCCAAGGTAGAGATGGCTGAATCCCCGTGTTTCAGCAAAACAAAGGAGATGACAAAACTTTGGTTTTAGGCAATCCAGCTAGCTTCCCGGGCTGCCCACTGGCTATCCCTGGCTGCTTAGAATACAAATCAGTGCCAGCCTGCAGTGATCATGAACAAAGCCATTAGAGAAAAGATGGTAGTATTTTTATTTTTAACCAGATGACTCACTCCCCCTCCGGCTGTGAGCTGTCAAAGGCACAGGAAGGGAACAGAAGATGTTAGAAATGCAAGTTCAGGACACTTTCACCCCCATTGGGAGCCAACCGCAGGGGATGCCACACAATCTTGCTCAGCTTAATCAGGCCTAGAAAAAGGTGTTTAAACCAAAGAGACTGTCTCAGGGCTGTAACTTTAAGGAAAAAGGAAAAGAAGAGCAATCACACAGCCAGTAGGGGACAGTGGCAGAATTAAAATGCTGGCTAGAGATGAAGGAAGGTGTTAATTAACATTAAGGGCTGAGAACTTTCTGGACTCTGATTTCCAGATGTTGACTTAGATCAGGAGCTTATAAGTTGTGCTTTGCAGAGTCATGGAAGTTCCCTGGGAGCCTTTCATGGGGTCCACGTCTTCTCCTCTGCTTCAACTGGATTGGCTCTCCTGTATCTACTTCACTTATTAAAGTCATAAGAATTTAATGTAATTATTGGGTCTTTATTATGTGCCAGGCATTGCACTAAACACTCAATAGGTGTGAAGTCATTTAACTTTATAACAATCTTATGAAATATTTACAATTACAATTGCTATTTTACACTTTATGAAACGAAGGCTTAATGCCAAGGTAAATCACTTGCCCTGAGTTAGAAGGCTAATAAGCAGCTTTGAACTAGAAATCAGACCTGTCTATCTGCAAAGCCCATTTTCTTAACTGCAGTGCTACTATGGCTCCCCATGCTGGGTTTCCGTGTAAGCTTTTATTTTCAAAAAGTGCTCCATAGTTATTTTAAAAGGAATAAAATAAAAGTCTAAAAGTGACTGATTAGATGTTCTGAGATCCCTCCCAGCTCTAAATTTCTAACTTTTATGATTTACAGAAGAAAAAAGCAGAGGCTGCATTACAAAAACTGTTGGTGAGGGACAATGGATGGGGTGTGAGTTAATAATAGCAGCTAATATCTGAGCACTTAATAGGTCAAGTGATGCTCTAAACCCTTCATCCACATTAACTTATTTAACCCTTGCACCAACCTTCTGTGGTAAGTGCTGCCATTATTCCCATTTCTAGATAAGGAAACATCACACCAGAGGTTATAAGTTTCAAGGTCACACAAATAGAGGGTAGCATGCCATGTTCCAGAGCCTGTATTCCTTGCTACTGTGCTCTGCTGAGATGACTTAGTCTGGGAGAAGACAATTTTCCTTAATATTGGCATTTAGTTTTCAACATCACACGAATGCAAATTTATGTAAATAGACATACAGATCAGCTGCTATCCTGGCATTGGTGCCAGCTTCCCCTCAGGGACATTGATGCAACAAAATTTGGCCATTGTCACTGATTTGAGCTATCACAGTGGTAGACATTTCAATAATTCCCCACATTTCTCAGGCTTGGAAGACATAAATGAATGTATATTATATAGCTATGGGGCTATACATGCTGAACTTTTGCATCTTCTTTTTCAGAGAAGTATCTCTAAAAAATATCCAACTGTGGATAGTTGGTATCCATCAAAAATGAGATAATGATACCTCGCTTCTGCCTAGGACTGCATTTTCATCCCCATTGCTGCATTTGGGACTTGCCGCAGTCTTATGAAAAAGGAAAACAAAGTTGATCACTCCTCATACGTGGGAGGCAGCAGGACAGAGGGCGAAGGGGTGTGCTTAGGTTTCTGCTGAAATGTGTTGGCTTGGTTTATCTTCCTATGACTC
The DNA here is from genome assembly GCF_024542745.1 of Macaca thibetana thibetana. Classification (NCBI taxonomy): domain Eukaryota; kingdom Metazoa; phylum Chordata; class Mammalia; order Primates; family Cercopithecidae; genus Macaca; species Macaca thibetana. The sequence continues at coordinate 22,323,711 of NC_065592.1, read as the reverse complement.
CTAGCCTCTTCATCACTGATTCTTCCAAACATTGCCATACTGCTTTCTTTGCTGGATGCAGAAAAGCTCGTGTACAGTTAGCCCCATAGAAATAAAGGGAAAGGAAACTGCCTCACCTGTCCCTTTATCTGCATTCACAGAAGATCAGCATTCAAGTAAAATAGGGAGAAACTAGGTTTTGCTGAGTAACTACTGTATCTGGCAGAGTGTCTTGTGCTTTGGACAGGCTATTCATATAATTTATTGCCTTTTGAGAATGAAAGGGGTGCCGTTCATAATTACATCAGGACCACAGGCAAAAACTGAGACCATCCTGGGGAAATCAGGACGTATTGTCACTCTTGCTGAAAAGCTAATATTCATTTCATAGTCACCATAGTCCTCTAATGTAGGTGACCTTCTCTTTGTTCTGAGGCTCAGAAAGGTAAATTATGCCCAGGGTCACTTAGCAGATCTGTCTGTTCGATTCTAAAACCCTGGGTTAAGGCACACATCAGAGACGGGGACGCTTGACACTCCAGCCACACAAGAGCTGACCCTAGCGGTTGCTTAGCTGTCAAGCCTTTTCCTCCCCATCACATTCCCAACCATCGTCCTTGGCCCGGGGAGCTTGGGTGGGGTGTGATGACTGTGCTGCCCCAGCAGAGGGCAGTGTTGCCATGCCTGCCAAGGCGGAGGGCTACAGGAAACAGGAGGGAGCCTGGGCTACGCAGGCCTGGTGGCCGGTGCCGCGTCCCTAAAACAGCCAGCTTTATAGGGCTGCCTCCAAACCAGCTGCTTCCCTGGCTCCCATCCCCTCAAGCCTCACCGTGGATAAACGTACTGTCCCCCTCACCTGTCTGTTGGCTCCCATGGTACAACACCTGAACAAATTGAAGAGCTCTGTGCCACCTGGGGTGGAAGGAGACCCGGGGAGGGTTTCCAGATTGGAAACAGGAACTGTTGCCATTTTCTTGTTTGCTCAGAATTACTCCAGAGCTGGGAGTGCTGTTGACATATGTGTTACCACTTAATCTTTCATAAGAAATCCTTTTCATGGGGGAGCTGAGCTCTGGAACCATGCCAGTTTAGATAATTACATTCCCCCAGAAGACTGAAGCTGTGATGGCTGCATTCTTTCTCTGCTAAGAGTTAGGAGTTTCAAGCGTGCAGGTTGGGCAAGGGGCCTGGGAGTAGGGGTAGGTGCCATCATGGTCCTTAGGAAAATGATAACCGGGGTTTGGTGAGGGAAAGTTAACCTCAAAGTGTCGCCCAGTAACAGGTTTTTTTTTTTTTTTTTTTTTTTTCTTCCTTCCTTTGGACTTCATTCAGTGTGAAATTCATTTGTAGTTTTTGTCTGCAACTAGAATTCAATTTTTGCTCTTTTAAAAGAAACCTGACTTACAGGGGGTGTGAAACAAAGCAGAAAATAAGAGAGGGGAAAATAACAATTCAGATGGAAAAAAAAGAGAAAGAGAAAAGTCCTTTTAACAATTTCTCTGATCTAAAGTGGTTGGGACAGCATTTTTATATTAAGTTCAGCATTTTGTCAGGAGGGGATGAGCATGCCCCGTGATCCTCGAACGAAGTATTGCTGGTGATTTTATACCCTCCTGCTGGCATAGATCTTAATCAACCAGAAAACTTCAAAATGACAAGCAAACAAAAGACAGCTTTGCTCTCTGAGGTTCATTAGCTCAGGCCAAGGTTGAGATGCATCAGGAGAAAAGGCACCAGAAATAGGCAAGCTTGAGAAGTCACTTTGTGGGTAATTCCACTGCCCACTTCCTCCTGCCACCCCCCAACCCAGGCCAGCTCTGCCTCCTCCAGTGACCAGAGACTGGGTCGCTGGAGTTGATGGTGAGAGGAGTGGAGGACCACGGTGCAGCAGGAAGGAGGAAGGGACTCCCTGGTGTGCTGGCGCATTCAGAGCCTAAAGTTATTTGCCTCTGCTTTCAAGGACATCTGCTGGCTTCATGAGAATCACAACAAATCCAGACCAAGCTTTACCTCTTTCTTCCCAGCCCAGTTCCTCTTCTTCTGCTCGCTTATTATGTTCTAAAGGCCCTGCTGTCTCCTGGACATCTGAATTGAAACTTCAGGGAGGCCGGACACAGTGGCTCACGCCTGCAATCCCAGCACTTTGGGAGGCTGAGGCAGGTGGATCACTTGAGGTCAGGAGTTCGAGATCAGCCTGGCCACCATGGTGAAACTCTGTCTCTACTAAAAATACAAAAATTAGCTGGGCGTGGTGGTGTGCGCTTGTAATCCCAGCTACTCAGGAGGCTGAGGCACGAGAATCGCTTGAACCCGGGAGGCGGAGGTTGCAGTTTACTGAGATCCAGTGCGAGAACAGAGTGAGACTCCATCTCAAACAACAACAACAACAACAACAAACGCAGAGACCTCAGAGAAACATTCCTCCCCTCTTTTCCTGTGATCAGTTTTCAAGTCCTATCAAACCATCTTCTAAATCTCTCTCTTTCTTTCTTGCACATCTCCTCATCCTCTTTCATAGCTCCAGGTCTGGCCCTTGACATCTTCCTCCTCACTAGCTTCCCGGTTGTTCTTCCTACTTTCCTACTTATGACCACCAAATTAAACCTTGTTAAACCAATTTCTGATAGTATACATTCTCTCCAAAACCCTTCACCAGCTCACTGCCAGGTGCAGGATCAAAGTCCTAGCTCCTTAGCTTGGTATTCGCAGTCCTTCATGATCTGACTCTTACTTGTCTTTCAAGCTTCTGTTAGCATCCTAGGACTCTCCAACCCCTGCACTCCAGCAAAAAAGAGCCCCCAGCTACTCCTCAGCACCTTTTCCTCCATAGCCACTATGTTTTCTCAGCTCATTGCACAGATTCATCTAGTTCCCTTGGGTGATTCTCTTCAAATTTCTCCTACTTATCATACTTCAGCTTAAAGACCTCCTTCTCCTGACCAATATACTTCCTATCCCCCACACCTCTGCCCCAAACAAAAGAAAATGTTCCTTGTTTATGAACTTCCACACTTTACTTGCAACACATATTTTGTAATGACCTAATATTTGCTATTTTTATGCTAAGGTCTTTTCCCTCTCCTCTTAAAGATGCATTCTGTGAGGATGGGGAACCATCTTCATTCCACACACAGCTTAATTTGGCACTTTTTGTATGGTAAGCTTTAAATGGCAATTTGCTGAACAGATTAATGAATACATTTAAGAATTCATGAATGAAGGAGTGAATCAATGCTTCATGGATGCATGAGTAAATGACTTTGTGCATGGATGAATAAATGAAATCCTGTACTTATGCATTCAAATATATCTTGGGAGGCTACTATGTAAATTAATCCAGGAATAGATGAATGCTTGTATGCATAAATGAATAAAAACATGCATGTATGAATCTGCAAATAAATGACTGGATAGTTGGATTCCTGATTCTAGGGAATGTCTGTCACAGAGAAGTTGGCTGTGATACTATCTTATAGTATGTAAGATACCGACATACTACTGCTGGAATGTACTGCCACTAAGATTTCTTAAGAGTTGATTTTACTAATTAAGAGCCTTGAATATGTTCATATCTTTAACAAATAATTTTTTTCTCTTTACTGGCCCTTTGCGTGAGGCTAGTCCATCTTTGCACCATATTATTGAAATTGAACATAAACTATAAAATTAATTCTAGGTGGCTTCTCAGGTCTTCTCCCTTTACACCTTGACTGGGCTTCCTAGTCAACTCTCATTTCTGCATTCTTTGATTCCAGCATCCACTAGTTTTTAATGAGGATGGCCTCTGAGAACCCCAAGTCAAGGCACACCACAAGGGGATTCTGATCATATTTGTACAAAAGTGCTTTGGTTATTTCCATGAGAAGGCAATAAATAATCAGTTCTTAAGTGTTTCCAAAAGAATGGCATTTTACCAGTCTGCATCACATAGTGGCCAAAGTCTATGGCTTTTACTTTAATCCACGATAGAGATTATCTGCACTTTAAGTCCTTGTTAGAGGACTCGATTGTGAATCGAATGAGAGCCAGCACTTCTCAGAGGCTCGTTTACCCTATCTGATGTTTGATAGAGAAAGTCTAATAGACATGCTAACTATCCATTCATCTCCAGTTTTTACTTGAAAGGCAATACCCGAGTCACATTATCTAAGTCCATAGCAGAAATGCTTTCCCTGAGCTACGACTTAATATATTACTCTTTGCCTTTATGGAGGGTTGATAGAAAAACTGCCCAGTAGAAAAAAGCATGTCTGTACTTTTCAGAAACTGTGAATAAAGATTACTTCCACAAGTGAATGCAATGAACCTCAAATTCTCTATTTATATCATACAATCTTAAAATTAAATAATGGGTCATACCATGAAGCTAAGTAAGGAGTGTGTGATCTATATTCTACCGTGATGTCCATGCCCAAATAAGAATATATGGCAGAATCAATGACTGATGTGGGCTATGTCTGACATAAGAAATAAAACAGTGGGACTTAGGACTGGGAACCAGGCCTGGATCACAAGGTATTTGTTGGACAGAATGAGAACTCAGAGGTCATTAATGCTTATTTGCCTGTTTATCTTACTTATCACTAGGTATCAAGGGTGGGAGTCCACAGAGAATTCTACAATAGTGGTCAGCAAACTGTGGTCTATGAGCTGGTTGTCTGTGTTATAAACACAATGGGACATTACTGGAACACAGCTATAAATTCATGTGTGTATGTATTGTTTGTGGCTGTTTTCACACTTTAATGACAGAGTTGAGTAGTTGCTATAGTGACCTTATGGCCTGCAAACCTCAAATATCTGCTATTTGGCCCTTTAAGAAAAAGTTTAACCTCAGCATCATGCAATATACCATGTAACAAACCTGCATGTGTGCTCTCTGAATCCAAAATAAAAGTTGGAAAGGCAAGTTTGTCATTTCCGTATTGAGCCAGAGTTAAAAGACTTTAATTAGAATCAAAGTTGGTTTGTGTTTAATAGTCTCTGTACCATCTGAGGCTCAGTACCTTCAGCTGTAAAGTAGGATTCGTAGTTCTGTCTATATTATAAGTTTTTGCAAGATTAAGAAAATACATGTATAAATGACTAGCATGGTGCCATCAAGAGCCACCATGCTAGTTTCAAGTAAAGCCTTAGGGACCAGGACAAATGACATTTACTCCAGGTCCAGTTACAGATATGATCTCTTCCAAACAAAAGCCAGTGTTTCACTTTCTTAGCAGGAATGCCACCCCTAGAAAAATTTTCTCCAAAAGCCATGGCTTAGAGGGAGAGCACTTTCCTGCCAGGAAGAACAGGGTACCAACCGTGCTTTCCCTGTCAGCCTCTTTACGCACAGGAACTAGACAGAGATAATCTCAGGTAAGAAAGGCACAATGCATTTCTCCCAGGGCCTCATATGTCAGGTATGATTTTAATTTCAGATAACGTTCAAATAAGATAAGAATTCTGTTGGTAGTGTGAGCAGATCTCCTGGTGCTGCCTGTATCCATGGCCAGCACCCTCCTTCCCCTATTCCAGCTTTAAACTAGGGGAGAACTCAGTGAGATGTAATTGTATGCAACCCTGCCTTCCCCTCTTGTCCCCTGACACTGGATTCACTAATGAGGATCACCCCTTGAGACCCACTTTTTCTCCGGTCTCTGAGTTAAGCCGTTGTTCTTCATCTCTATGAGCAACTGATGGCAGGGATTGGTACCCTATTGTATCCCCAGTGCCTAGTATAAGTATGTCCAACTCACTCAAACCATTCAAGTGGACTTGGGCCATCCATTGACACAAATGCAGAGGACAGAACCACAGCATTTGGTATATTTCAGAGACCCAGTAAATTCAGTTCAAATTGAATTGAATTAAATTGGATTTGGCTCTTTCTGGGGTGGTGGTGATGATGATGACAGCAGAAGTGGTGGTGGTGGAATGATGGGAGCTACAATGAAGAGATTAGGGCAAGACTTGGAAAAAAATCAAAATATTTTAAGCCAGGAATTGAGTAAATGCTTGGAGTCTATCCTGCTGCTTGCTCTCCACTGGATGCTGGATGGCTCTCCACTGAGGTGACTGTGTACACAAGGGAAATGATACATATGGGAGACAAAGCTTTTCTTTTTTTTCTTTTTTTTTTTTTGAGACAGAGTCTCGCTCTGTCGCCCAGGCTGGAGTGCAGGGACCGGACCTCAGCTCACTGCAAACTCCATCTCCCAGGTTTACGCCATTCTCCTGCCTCAGCCTCCCGAGTAGCTGGGATTACAGGCACCCGCCACCTCGCCCGGCTAGTTTTTTGTATTTTTTTAGTAGAGACGGGGTTTCACCGTGTTCACCAGGATGGTCTCTATCTCCTGACCTCGTGATCCGCCCGTCTCGGCCTCCCAAAGTGCTGGGATTACAGGCTTGAGCCACCGCGCCCGGCCAAAGCTTTTCTTTATTAACAATTTAACCAACACCCAATAACCTGTAATGATGAGTTTTGGTAAAAGCCTACTTGGAATATGAGACTTAGGCATCCAAGTTGGTCTACTTAATCCTTTTCTGTAAATGAAAAGTGGCTGCATCTGCAAAGTAGGTTGTAGCCTGAGTTACTCGGTTGTAGGCACAAGTGAAATGATCCAGGTATACAGACTTGCTTATCTTTCTCCAAAGAGGGAAAAGGTACCCAGATATGCTTACCCCATAAGAGCAGGAAGGAACCCTGCCCACTGGTGAACGTGGCAAATTCAATCTCTTGGAAGAACGACCAATCAAACTAGCTGCTAAAGGGACTAGCAAAAATAGAAGCATAAGAAGATGTGGTAGAAATTTTTCTTTATGATTTATCATGCTAGAATTATTTGCTAAGCATCTACAATCATATTTTTTCTTTAATCCTTACAACAATCCTAGGAGATAAAATTATTCTCCAGGTGAGGAATTAGGCTCAGAGTAATTAAGTGACTTGCCTGAGGTTACACAATAAATGGCTGAGCTAGATTCTCAATCCCATGTCTACCTGACTTTAAATCAATGTGCTTTCTACTACACCCTTGCTATTCAAAATGCAATTCATGGACCAGCTGCTCAACCTCACCTGAAAGTATTTTAGGAGTGCAAGTGTCTGAGGCCCACCCCAAACTTACGGAATCCGAATCTGCATTTAAACAATAGCTGCAGGTGAATTGTCAATATATGGAAGTTAGAGGAGCACTCCGATACACAGCACTGCCTAGCTCTTACTACTCTCTTTTCCCAGAGAGCAAAACCACTCAGTGTGGTCCTACCATCAGTAGAAGGCTGTCCTGTATTTGGGAACATCCCCAACTGGCTAAATTAATCTTACTTGCTGGGATAGGACGCTAAGGCCTGCTAAACCATGTCTGAGTTTTCTGAGGCCACTGGGTACTTTGTATTGACTGGTCAGTTGTCCTTACTGAAGCCAGTGTCCCCAGGCCTTACCTCCCTTTACTATTGTTTAATCTGAGGCCATGAAATCTTAGCAGATGTGGAGAAGTTTCTGTCCAAACATGTCAATGTGTGGCCACCCTTGGCCATCTGAGGAGTAAATAATTTGCTATATTTATCCTTGAGGAAGAATATACTGAAATGTATATAGAATCCCGGGGAAATGAAGTTCCAGGATAACCTAAAAAGAAAGATTATTGTGAATTTAGGGACATGTATTTTCCTTTTTCAGTTTTGATATAGTTTTGTTATGTCTGTATGTCATTTCCTATGGCAGATTAAGATCCATAATGTTCCAAGATACTGTGATTCATGCATAAGAGAGATTTGAAATGAAATTTTATTGTTGACACTTACTGCTCAGGCACTTGATATTCTCTCACTATATCTTCAGAACAAGACTGTGAGGATAGGAGAATTAGCTCCATTTCATAAATGAAGACAATAAGCTCAGTCTCGGGTCACACAAACAAAGCCAGTTTTCAAGTGTATGCTGGCACCATTTCCAAGCTCCATCTGTTGGAATTGCATGTTATTGGTAAAGGATGCTTAGAAATAAGTAAGACACAGGATCCTAAAATGACCATTGCATTAGGAGATGTGAGGTAGGGGAAATTAATTTAATATTAAAGCCTTTAAAATGAAACATGGTTATATGAAGGAGTAGAAAGCCAATGCTGAAATTTTAAATGAATTTAAGACAAACAGAAAGCACAACAAAAACATAGAGATTATGGATGGTTAACTCTGCAATTGTGTCCTGAAGCCCTGGGGATTTGCTTTCACTTTTACTCTGTTATTGCAGTAGCAACAGCAGATGCAGCAGGAGCAACAATAGGAACTGTGCTGAAAGCTACTGTATTGGTTATCTATTGCTGCATAACAAATCACCCAAAATCCAGTGGCTTAAAACAACACATATTTATTATTTCACTGTTTCTGTGGGTCATGAATCAGGACATGAATCCTAAACTTGGCAAAACTGTCCTTTAAAACTGAGGGAGAAATTAAAACATTCCCAGATAAAGGCAAAACTGAGGAAGCCTGTGACCACTAGCCTGTCTCACAAGAAATGCTCATGAGAGTCCTGCAGGTTGAAACAAAACACCACCAGACAGTAACTTGAAGCCATATTTGGAAATAAAGATTCTAATAAAGGTAAATGAAGCTAGTATTATTGCAACAATGGCTTGTAACTTTGCTTTTTATTTTCTGCATGCTTTAAGAGACTAATACCTTAAAAAAACTTACTGGTCTGAAAACTAGTATGATTGTAGCTTTGGTTTGGAATTTCACATTTGATTTTCCGTATAATTTAAGAGACTAATGCATGCAGGAGGATTATAAGTTTATGTATAAAGATGTAACTTTTTGACATCAACTAAAAGGGGTGGGTACAGAGCTGTAAAGTAGCAGTTTTTGCGTGTTATTGCAGGAAATTTTTCAAAGTTAACACATTCGAGTGTTGTAACTTTAGGATGTTAAAGTAATCCCTGTGGTAACCACAGGACATGACTGGATGGGCCCTGTTCTTCAAGGTCTCAAACAGGCCGTGATCATGCTCTTGGCTGGGTCTGTAGTCTCATTTTAAGGATTGTCTGAAGAAGGATTCCCTTCTAGGATCACTTAGGGGTTAATATGATTTAGTTATTCACGGGCTATTAGACTAAAGGCCTCACTGGCCACCCTCAGTTCCTTTTTTAGCTTTTAAGTTCAGAGATATATGTGCAGGTTCGTTACATAGGTAAGCTTGTGTCAAGGGGGTTTATTATACAGATTATTTCATCACTTAAGTATTAGGCCTAGTACCCATTAGTTATTTTTTATGATCTTCTCCCTCCTCCAACCCTTCACCCTCCAATAGGCCCCATTGTGTGTTGTTCCTCTTTATGTCTCCATGTGTTCTCATCATTATCTCCCTCTAGTAAACAAGAACATGCAGTATTTGGTTTTCTGTTCCCATGGTTAGTTTGCTAGCTCCATTGAGGTCCCTGAGAAGAATACGATCTCATTCTTTTTTATGGCTGTATAGTATTCCATAGTGTATATGCACCACATTTTCTTTATCCAGTCTATCATTGATGGACATTTAGGTTGATTCCATGTCTTTGCTATTGTAAATAGTATTGGAATAAACATATGTGTGCAGGTGTCTTTATAAAAGAATTATTTATCTTCCTTTGCATATATACCCAGTAGTGAGATTACTAGGTCAAATGGTATTTGTTTTTAGGTCTTTAAGGAATTATCAATCGTCCACAATGGTTGAATTACAATAGTATGTAAGCATTCCTTTTCCTCTACAATCTCACCAGCATCTGTTATTTTTTGCTTTCTAATATAACCATTCTGACTGGTGTGAGATGGTATCTCATTGTAGTTTTGCATATCTGTAATGATCAGTGGTGTTGAGTTTTTCATAGAATTATTGGCTGCATGTGTGTTTTCTTTTGGAAAGTATCTTTTTATGTCTTTTGCCCACTTTTTTAATGGGGTTTAATTTAAAATTTTCCCAATTTAAATTTGTTTAAGTTCCTAATGGACGCTGGATATTAGACCTTTGTTGGATGCATAGTTAGCAAAAACATTCTTCCATCATGTAGGTTGTCTGTTTACTCCGTTGATAGTTTCTTCTGCTGTGCAGAAGCTCTTTAGTTTAATTGTTTTGACACTTTGAATGTATCACATACTGCTTTCTGGCCTCTAAAGTTTCTTATGAGAAATCTGCTGACAATCTTATGAAGAATCCCTTGCATGTGCTCAGTTGTGTCTCTTGCTGCTTTCAAGATTCCCTCTTTAACATGGCTTTGACAGTTCATTATAATGTGTTTCATTGTGCATCTTTGAGTTCATTGGGCTAGTTGGGAGTTTATATTCATGTTTTCAATCAAATTTAGGAAGTTTTCAGCCATTATTTCTTCAAATGTTCTCTTTTCCCTTTTCTCTCTCTTCTTCTTTTGGAACACCTACCATGCACATATTGGTCCACTTAATGGTGTCCCACATATCCCTTAGGCATTGTTCATTTTTCTTCAATCTTTTTTTATTTCTTTCAGACTCAATAATTCCCATTGTCCTATGTTCAAGTTCACAGATTATTTCTTCTGCTACATATCCCTTTGAATTTCTCTTTTCATTTCAGTTACTCTTCTTTTTAGTTACTGAATTTCTTTTTGGTTCCTTTTGAGATTTTCTATTTATTGACACTTTTATTTTGTTCATACGTTGTTTTCTTGACTTTCTTCACATCTTTAATTCTTTGAGCGTCTCCAAGACAGTTGTTTTAAAGTCTTTGTCTAGTAGATCTTCTATAAAGTCATTTTTGGGGACAATTTTGTTGATTTTTTTTTCTTTTAATGGCCCATGTTTCCCTGTCCTTTATATGCCCTGTGATTTCTTGTTAAAAACTGGAATTTTAGTAAAATAATGCGGTATCTCTGGAAACCATATTCTCTTCCTTCCAAGGATTTACTGTTTTGTTATTGTTTTTGACTGTTTTATGGTGTGTTAACGCACCAAGATTGACATGTAAAACTAAGGTCTTCTCAGTTCTTTTCTGAGTCTGCGCCTTTCCCATGCATAGTCGCCTCTGATTTTCCCTGTATATGCAGTTTCTTTTGAATGTTATAGTCTTTAATGTCTGGCTCCCAAAAAGGACAAAAGAGAAAAATGAAGGGAGGTAAAAATAAGAACACCATAGCCTCTGGCAGTCACTTCAGACAGAGGGTGAGGGGCTTGCAACAATGGGAGGAGGTGCAAAAACCATGACTGTTGGCCTCATTGCACCTCTGTGATCAGAAACAACAATAAGTGATTAAAGCACAGATCCCCGCTATTTGTAGGAAAGGGTCATTTTTGGCCAGTCTGGCTCCTTCAAGCTGTGTGTAAGCTGCCCCAGAATCATATACATAGCTGCCTGCCACTGGGTTGAAGGTGGGGTATGGGTAGTGGCTACTGTGTTAAAAGCTGAAATTGACCAAATTAACCACAATTTACCGTGGAAGCCTTCCCCTTGGAAGTTGCAAGCCTTTAATGGACTGAGTCTTAAAATAGTTACATCAGACAGATTCTGCCAGTGCTCTAGGTGGGGAGACAGATTTCTGGTGCTTCCTACTCTTCCAACTTCCCAGAATCACATGAATACCTTTTGATGATATGAAGATTGAGTCAGACAAATGTCACTAATTAGAGCATGCTGAAATACTGCAAAGTGCACTATCCTTCTCTTTCTAATGTTTATATCTTTACCATAACTTAAATTTCCAATAGTAACTAACAAGCCACCTACACCCAGTGCTGTCCATTGGGTTGTAAGGACAAAGTCAAGTCGAATTTTTCTTAAACATAAATAGATTGAACTAATTCAGATGAGATCAGATTCGGATTAAGATAGAAATGGAAGTCTTATTTAATAAAACAAAGAATAGAATAGGATGGTTAGAGAGAAGTTATAAAGGGCCACAGCCATGTTAAGGAATGCGTGGGAGATCAGGGAAAGCCAATGCCCTGACTCTGAGAAGATAATGTTATAGGCTGATTTTATGTATATAAAACACTGTACTGTTTCAAATCAGCCAAGAGGAATATAGCACACTAGACTCCAGCACATTTTAAAAAGTATTATTTTCAGTGAGCATCCTTCAAAAATAAAATCACTCCACTGTATAAAGCATGCTCTGTTACAGTGTAAGGTGTATGGTCACAGTTGATTCTATGGGTAGAAAATGACCTGTGGATGATGTCAACGTGAGAGGTGACAACATGCTAGCAGCCCTCGTTCTTGGCGCCTCCTCAGCCTCTGCATCCACTCTGGCAGCGCTTGAGGAACCCTTCAGCACCCCCCACGGCACTGTGGGAGCCCCTCCCTGGGCTGGCGGAGGCCAGAGCTGGCTCCCTCTGCTTGCAGGGAGGTGTGGAGGAAGAGGTGCAGGCGGGAGCCGGGGCTGTGTGCAGTGCTCACAGTCCAGCGTGAGTTCAGGGGCCGTGGGTGCAGGCCCCACACTTGGAGCAACTGGCCAGCGCTGCCAGCTCAGGGCAGCAAGGGGCTCAGCACCCGGGCCAGCAGCTGCAGAGGTTGCGGGTCCCCCAGCACTGCCGGCCCACATGCACTGCACTGGAATTCTCGCAGGGCCTCAGCCGCCTCCCTGTGGGGCAGGGCTTAGGACCTGCAGCCGGCCATGTCCCAGCCTCCCCAATCCGCGGTGGACTACCCTGTGGCCCAAGCCTCCCCGACAGGCACTGCCCCCTGCTCCATGGCACCTGGTCCCATGACGGCCCAAGGACTGCGGAGTGCAGGTGTGGCTCCGGACTGGTGGGCAGCTCCGCCTGCAGCCCTGGTGTGCGATCCACTAGGGGAAGCCATCTAGGCTCCTGGGTCTAGTGGGGACTTGGAGAATCTTTATGTCTAGCTAAAGGATTGTAAATGCACCAATCAGCACTCTGTATCTAGCTCAAGGTTTGTAAATACACCAATCAGTACTCTGTATGGAGTTAACCTAGTGGGGACTTGGAGAACTTTTCTGTCTAGCACTCTGTGTTTAGCTAAAGGATTGTACATGCACCAATCAGCACTCTGTCAAAATGGACCAATCAGCACTCTGTAAAACGGACCAATCAGCTCTCTGTAAAATGGACCAATCAGCAGGATATGGGTGGGGTCAGATAAGGGAATAAAAGCAGGCTGCCCGCGACAGTAGTGGCAATCAGGTCGGTTCCCTTCTACACTCTGGAAGCCTCCTTCTTTTGCTCTTTATAATAAATCTTGTTGTTAGTCATTCTTTGGGTCCACGTGCTTTTATGAGCTGTGACACTCACTGCGAAGGTCTGCAGCTTCCTTCCTGAAGCCAGTGAGACCACAAACTCAACAGGAAGAACAAACAATTCCAAACGCGCTGCTTTTAAGAGCTGTAACACTCACTGGGGAGGTCTGCAGCTTCACTCCTGTCAGCTAGCCCACGAACCCACCAGAAGCAAGAAGCTCCAGATACATCTGAATGTCTGAAGGAACAAACTCCGGACACACCATCTTTAAGAACTGTAACACTCACTGCCAGGGTCCGCGGCTTCATTTTCGAAGTCAGCCAGACCAAGAACCCACCAATTCCGGACACAAATGTGGCTCAGGCCACTTGACAGGCACAGAATGGTGTGGATTTTACAGCCAATGACATCACAGATGTCTGACTGGAAGTATGCATGTGCTCACCCCTTCCTGGATATATTTTGTCTGATAGAGGTGTTTAAGAATTAACTTGGCGATTATGCAAAGGTATGTATATAACATTAATTTTAAAAACAATTTTAAGGGAACACAATTCCAAAAATATAGCTGCCTTAAACAGAGCAAGTCCAAGATATTCTCTGTAAACTATCTGCTGTCTTTTCTCGTCTTCTCTCGTTCCAATCTCTGCTCATTACTTTGTTAAATCTTTGGAAGAAATACTTAATATCAGTAACTATGTGGATTTAAGGACTCAGGAGACTCCCTTAAATTTCATAAAATGTGTACATGGAAGGAAATGCGTTTTTTCAAGACAAAGTGTTTAATATTCACAAATAAATATGTAAGAGCATCGGCTCTTCCACTCAGGTGTTAAAAATCATTACGTCAACTGAATGGACCAATGTACTGTGAAGAGTCACAGGTATTGAGTAAGATACACTTAGAATAACTTTATAAATTTCTTGAGCAAATAGTACTAAGTGTTTTAAGGCCTTAGACCCCTTATTTTAAAAACTGAGATAATACTTGCCCTACAAGGTTATTATGTAAATAATGTAAGTGAAGTAAATGTTTTGGAGCATCTAATTCGGTACTGGAAAATAATAGGTATCAGAATATGACAGCAGATATTATAGTTATAATAATTCTTGAAAATATTATTTCCAGCAGCATGGAGTCAGGTCATGTCTCCTGATTGCCCTTCAAAAGATTCTGTCTATCATAAGCTCTGCTATTTATTTATCGATACAGCCATTCACCTATCCATCCACCCACAGATACATTTGGGCATTTCTTTATTTCTCTGCTGCTTGCCTACTTTGTTGAAAAGGCCTTCAGTTTCCATCTCAATTTAGCCAGCTAGCTTAACCTAAACTATTTCTGACAAAGAAAAACAAGACTGAGTTTATTAAAAAAAGAATCTTCTTTGATCTTTAATCATGGCTGAAGATAATTCAATCTGGTCTTCATTATTACAGTGGTTTGTAGCCAGCAGCTGTAGCCCCTGACTCAGATAAATGCTTGCCCTGTATTATTACAATAAAACCAACTCCATGGAATGAAATTTTTCCCCCTTTCTTGATGATATCATCACAGAGAATTAATGTTCTGTTTTTTTCATTACTGCTTCATTGTATGAAATATGGACTAAATCAAATCTCTGGTCAGATAGTTTCATCTACAATATTGAGAAGTGGGTGAAAAAATGCAACCCACTGAGCAACAGGTGAAAGTTATAGTGTGGAATAATCAGTGGAGAACTCCTGATCAGTGCCAGGCAAGGGTGTCCACAAACAGGAGGCACAAAGTGTGCTCCGTGGAAGGTTTCTTCTTAAACCAAGCCGTTCTTTGTCCTCTGTTTCAGTCAGAGGCATTTCCAATCTCACCAGCATGGAAGTTCAAATTTCACCTTAACGATGTTTACATTTTGGAGCATTGTTGAACAGAGTTTGGCTAGGAGAGCGATGACAATACCTGAATCCTGTTTTACACCATCTATTCACCCTTCCTGCAAGAATCCCAAAGGGAATAAACGTATAGAGACAGCAAATGAGAAATCCAACTTCCAGTTTATTTTTGGCAGGGCCTGTAGCAGAAACCCAAATTTCATTTCTTTGCTAAACTGGACTGGAATACTTCGATTAGGACCAAGAAATAAATGATAGATGGTTAGCCTGGGTGACATAATGAGTCCCCATCTCTAAAAGGTGGAAAAAAAAAACAAAACTGGGCATGGTTGTGCATACCTGTAGTCTCAGATACTGGAGAGGATGGTGGGGGAGGATAGCTTGAACGTAGGAGGTTGAGACTGCCAATAGTCACGATCGTGCCACTACACTCCAGGCTGGGTGACAGAGGAAGACACTATCTCCGAATGAATGCGTGAGTGAATGAATGAGTGAATGATGGAAAGGAGGAAAGGAAGCTATTTTTCCCATTAAGTCCAAATTTAAACCTCACCTTTAGACTGTTGGTTTTTAACATTGACTGGACATTGGAATCACCTGGTGTATTAGTCCATTTTCACATTGTCTAAAGAAATACTTAACTGGGTAATTTACAGAGGAAAGAGGTTTAATTGACTTACGGTTCCACACGGCTGGGGAAGGCCTCAGAAAACTTAAATCACAGTAGACGGTAAAGGGAAAGCAAGCACCTTCTTCACAAGGCGGGTAAGCAAGTGAGAGGGGGAAAGCGCCAGACACTTATCAACCAATCACATCTCTCGAGAATACACCCACTATCACGAGAATAGCATGGGCGAACCACCCCTATGAGCCAATCACCTCCCACCCGGTCTCTCCCTCCACACCTGGGAATTATGGGGATTACGATTAGAGATGAGAGTTTGGTGGAAAATCTCACAGAGCTAAACCATATTACCTGGAAAACTTTAAAAACACTGTGGTCTGGGGTCCACCCCTCAAAATTTTGAATTAATGGCTCTGAGATGTGGATTAGGAAATTAGGATTTTAAAAAAACTTTTATTTTTGTTTCATGGGTACATGTGCAGGTTGGTTCTATAGATAAACTTTGTGTTGCAGGGGTTTTGGTGTACGTATTATTTCATCATCCATGTAATAAGCATAGCATCAAACAGGTCTTTTTTCTGTCCTTTCTTTCCTCCCACCTTCCACCCTGAGGTCCCAGTGTCTATTGTTCCCTTCTTTGTGTCCCCGTGTACTCAGTGTTTAGCTCCCATTTATAAGTGAGAACATGCAACATTTGGTTTTCTGTTCCTGGGCTAGTTCACTTAGATAATGGCCTCCAACTCTATCCATGTTCCTTCAAGGAACATTATCTTATAGTTATTCAGTGGTGTACGTGTACACATTTTCTTTATCCAGTCTACAACCAATGGGCATTTAGGCTGATTCCAAGTCTTTGCTATTGTGAATAGTGGTGCGATGAATTTATGTAAGCATGTGTCTTATGGGAGAATGATTTATATTCCTTTGGGGATATATACAATCGTGAGATTGCTGTGTCAAGTGGTAGTTCTGTTTTAAGTTCTTTGAGAAATCACTAAACTGCTTTCCGTAGTGGCTGAACTAATTTACACTTCCAACAGCAGCGTATAAGCATTCCTTTTTCTCTGCAGCCCCACAGCATCAGTTATTTTCTGACTTTTTAATATTAATAATAGCCCTTCTGACTGGTATCTCATTGTGGTTTGATCTGCATTTCTCTAATGATTAGTGGCATTGAGTATTTTTTCATATACTTGTCTGCATGTATGTCTTCTTTTGAAATGTGTCTGTTCATGTCCTTTGCCCACTTTTTAATGGGGTTCTTTGTTTTTGCTTGTTAAGTTCCTTATAGATTCTGAATATTAGGCCTTTGTCAGATGCATAGTTTGCAAATATTTTCTCGCATTCTGTGGGTTGTATATTTACTCTGATGATAGTTTCCTTTGCTCTGCAGAGCTCTTTAGTTTAATTAGGTTCCATTTGTTAATTTGGGGGTTTTTTTATTTTTGTTTTTGGTTTTGGTTTGCAATTGCTTTTGGCATTTTCATCAACAAATGTTCACCAGGGCTTATGTCTAGAATGGTATGAATGGTATTTCCCAGTTTTTGTAGTTTTAGGTTCTACATTTAAGTATTTAATCCATTTTGGGTTGATTTTTATACATGATGTAAGGAAGGGGTCCAGTTTAACTCTTCTGCATATGGCTTGCCTGTTATCCCAGCACCATTTTTGAACAGGGAGTTCTTTACTATGGCTTGTTTTTTTGTTGACTTTGTTGAAGATCAAATAGTTGTAGGTGTGTGGCTTTATTTCTGGGCTTTGTATTCTGTTCCATTGATCTATGTGTCTGTTTTTGTACCAGTACCTTGCTGTTTTGGTTACTGTAGCCTGGAAGTATAGTTTGAAGTCAGGTAATGTGATGGTTACAGATTTGTTCTTCTGGCTTAGGACTGGGTTGGCTATTCAAGCTCTTCTTTTGGTTCAATATAAATTTTAGAATATTTTCTCTAATTCTGTGAAGAATTTATTTGATGGTTTGACAGGAATAACACTGAATTTGTAAATTGCTTTCGGCAGTATGGCCATTTCAATAATATTGATTCTTCCTATTTACGAGCATGAAATGATTTTCCATTTGTTTGGCCCATCTCTGATTTCTTTCAGCAGTGTTTTGTAGTTCTTGTTATAGAGATCTTTCACCTCACTGGTTAGCTGAATTCCTAGGTATTTTAGCTTATTTGTGGCTATTGTGAATGGGATTGTGTATTTGATTTGGAAATTAGCTTGGACATTATTGGTATACACACATGCTACTGATTTTTGTACATTGATTTTGTAACCAGAAACTTTGCTAGCATTGCTTAACAGATCTAGGAGCTTTTGGACAGAGACAGATGTTCACCAGGGCTTATATTTCTTTGGGGTTTTCTAGATATAACATCATATCATCTGCAAACAGAGATAGTTTGACTTCCTCTCTTCCTATTTTGATGCCTTTTATTTCTTTCTCTTGACTGATTGCCCAGGCTAAGACTTCCAGTACTACATTGAATAGCAGTGGTGAGAGTGGGCATCCTTTTCTTTAACAGTTCTCAAGGGAAATGCTTTCAGCTTTTGATCATTTGGTATAATATTGGCTATGGATTTGTCATAGATGGCTCTTATTATTCTAAGGTATGTACCTTAGTTAAAGTTTTTTAACATGAAGGGATGCTGAATATTATTGAAAGCCTTTTCTGCATCTATTGAGATTATCATGTGGTTTTTGCTTTTAGTTCTGTTTATGGATGAATTGCATGTATTAATTCACATATGTTTAAAAAACCTTGCATCCCAGGGATGAAGCCTACTTGATTGTGGTGGGTTAGCTTTTTGATGTGCAGCTGGATTTGGCTTGCTAGATTTTGTTGAAGATTTTTGCGTATGTATTCATCAAGGGATTGACCTGAAGTTTTCGTTTTCTGTGTGTCTTTGCCAGGTTTTGGTATCAGGATAATACTGGCCCCAGAGAATGAGTTAGGGAGAAGTCCTTCATCCTCTGTTTCTTTTAATAGTTTCTGTAGTAATGGTACCACCTCTTCTTTATATGTCTGGTAGAATTCAGCTGTGAATCCATCTGGTCTTGGGCTTTTTCTGATTGGTAGGCTTTTTATTACTGATTCAATTTTAGAACTCATTATTGGTCTGTTTGGGATTCAATTTCTTGCTGATTCAGTCAAAGGAGGTAGTATATTTCCAGGAATTTATCCATATCTTCTAGGTTTTCTAGTTTGTATGCAGAGAGGTGTTCAAAACAGTCTCTGATGGTATTTTGTATTTCTGTGGGGTTGGTGGTAATGTACCCTTTGTCACTTCTGATTGTGTTTATTTGGATCATCTTTTTTATTAGTCTAGCTGGCAGTCTTTTATTTATTCTTTCAAAGAACAAACTTCTAGTTTTGTTTGTCGTGTGTGTGTGTGTGTGTGTGTGTGTGTGTGTGTTTCAATATCAATTTCATTCAGTTCAGCTCTGATTTTGGTTATTTCTTGTTTCTGCTAGCTTTGGGATTGGTTTCCTCTCGGTTTTCTAGTTCCTCAAGGTGTGATATTAGGTTGTTAATTTGAGATCTTTCTAACTTTTTGATTTGGGCATTTCATGCTATAAACTTTCCTCTTAACATGCTTTAGCTGTGTCCCAGAGATTCTGGTATGTTGTATCTTTGTTCTCATTAGTTTCAAATAATTTCTTGATTTCTGCCTTAATCTCACTGTTTACCCAAAAGTTGTTCAGGAACAGGTTAATTTCCATGTAATTGTACAGTTTTGAGTGATTTCCTGGGCATTTATTTCTATTTTTATTGCACTGTGGTCCAAGAGTGTGGCTAATATGATTTCAGTTATTTTTTAATTTGCTGAGAATTGTTTTATGGCCAATTCTGGGGTTGATTTTAGAATATGTGCCATATGAAGATGAGAAGAATGTATATTCTGTGTTTTGGGGTACAGAGTTTTGTAGATGTCTTTTAGGTCCTCAATAGTTTTGTTAGTCTTCTGTCTTGATCATCTGTCTATTACTATCAGTAGGGTGTTGGAGACTCCCACTATTATTGTATGATTATCTATGTCTTTTTGTAGATCTCTAAGAACTTGTTTTATGAATCTGGGTGCTCTTGTGTTAGGTGAATATGTATTTAGAATAGTTACGTCTTCTTGTTGAATTGAACTCTTTAACATTCACATATGTTTCCAAATTGCTTGTTTTATCTCCCTTTCAGGGATGCCAATGAATCATTCATTTGGTGTCTTTATATGGTCTCATATTTCTTGGAAGGTTTTATTTTTAATTTTTTCTATATTTTTTGTCTGACTGAGTCAGTTTTGTAATGCTCTTCTTTGCCTTTTTTGATGATTGTTGGTTTAAAGTCTGTTTTGTCTGGAATTATAAAAGCACCTGCTGGTTTTGTTTTGTTTGCTTGGTAAATTTTTCTTCATCCCTTTACTTTGAGCCTATGGGTGTCATTGCATGTGAGATAGGCCTCTTTGAAGACATTATATAGTTGATTCTTGCTTCTTTATCCAGTTTGCCACTTTGTGACTTTTAATTGAGGCATTTAGCCCATTTACATCCAAGATTAATATTGATGTGTGCAGATTTGATCCTGTCATGGTTGTGTTAGCTGTTTATCATGAAGACTTGATTGTGTGGTTGCTTGATAGTGTCAGTGGTCTATGTAGTTAAGTGCATTTTTGTGGTGGCTGGTAATGGGTCTTTTCATATTTAGCACTCTCCTAAGGACCTCTTGTAAGGCAGGTCTGGTAGTTAGGAATTTTCTTAGCATTTGCTTGTCTGAAAAAGATCTTATTTCTCCTTCACTTATGAAGCTTAGTTTGGCTGGATATAATGTTTTTGGTTGGTTTATTTCCTCTAAAGTATTAAATTATGCGCCTAATCTCTTCTGGCTGTAGGGTCTCTGCAGAAAGTTCTGCAGCTAGCCTGATGGGCTTCTCTTTGTAGGTGAACTATACCTCCCTTCCAGCTACCTTTACTATTATTTTTTTCATGTCGATCTTAAAGGATGTGATTATTATTTGTCTTGGGGATGGTCGTCTTGTATAGTATCTTGCAGTAGCTCTCTGTATTTCTGGAAATAGAATCTCAGCCTATCTAGGAAGGTTGGGGAATTTTTTAATGAATGATATGCTCAAATATGTTTCCAAGTTGCTTGTTTTATATTCCTCTCTTTCAGGGATGCCAGTGAGTCATTTCAGGGATGCCAAGTCATTGATTTGGTCTCTTTATATAATCCCGTATTTCTTGGAAGGCTTCTGTTTATTCTTTTTTTATTTGTATTTTTCTATTTTTTTGTCTAACTGAAATAGTTTGGTGAACCAGTCTTTGAGTGCTGAGATTCTTTTTTAGGTTGGTCTATTCTGCTATTGATACTTGTGATTGTATTATGATATTCTTTTAGTGTGCTTTTCTACTCAATCAGATTAGTTTGGTTCCTTCTTAAAATGGCCATTTTGTCTATCAGCTCCTGAATTCTTTTATCTTAATCCTTACATTCCTTGGATTGAGTTTCAACTTTCTCCTGAATCTTGATGAACTTCCTTGCCATCCAGATTCTGAATTCTATGTCTGTCTGTTCAGCCATTTCATTCTGGTTAAGAACCATTGCTGGGGAGCTAATGTAGTTGTTTGGCGGTAAGAAGACACACTGGCTTTCCTACTTGCTAGAGTTCTTGCACTATTTCTTTTTCATCTGTGTGGGCTGATGTTCCTTTAACTATGGTGTAGTTTGAGTATAATCAGCTGACTTCATTTCTGGATGTTTTCACAGGGCTGAGGCATTGTGCTTGGGAGGTAGGCTCTTGCTCAGGCAAGCTCCTCTCCATCTCCATGCATTTGCAGCTGTGCTCCCTCTCAGTGCTCTGAGGGTGTGAGCTCCTCTCCTACTTGACTGCTGGCTGCAGATTTTGACTTGGCGCTCCCTGGCTGCACACAGCAGCCCTGGGGTGATCTCTGGCTTTGTGTTCCTTCCCCAGCTTGGGGGAACCAGGGTCAGGGTCCTTGGCAGTGACAACGAAGGAAGGCTTTTTATTTGTCGCTTGTGGCTCCATTTAAGAGAAATACAGCACCACTATCAATCAGAACGAGGTGGGATGGCTGCCTTGTCAGCCCAAGCCAAGGAGCCCTGCTTAGTAATGAGCCTGGGGAGAGGGCGATCATGTGGAAGATGGACTGACTTCTTCTCCTTATGGCGACTATGGCATCCTGCTGGTGTGAATAAAGCACTCAGGGTCTTTGTTCCTTCCCCAGTCTCAAGGCAGCAAAGGCAGTGGCAGTGGCAGAGGTTACCTCTGGAAGCTTCACCCCAGGGAAATACCAAGCCACTAGCAGTGGGAATGCTCAGTCAGGGAAGAGGCAACTGCTCTGTGGTACTGATCCAAGGGCTCTTCCTGGTGAAGAGTAGGTGGTGGGGGCTTACAGGGAAGAGAGACTGGGGTCCTCTCTGTGTGGTAGTTGCAGCATGCTGGAGGTGCCAGTGATGCAACCAGGCCCTTTGTTTGTTCCCCAGCCTGAGGGCTATAAGGGCAGTACCACTCCAGCTGCAGTGGGAGAGGAGCTGTGGGTTGTCTCTGCGATTTCCTCCTTAGAGAAATGCAGAGCCACCACCAACTGAAGTGTTCAGTTGGGGGCAGAATGGTTGAGCCGGGGGCCAAGGTTGAGAGGCCTTGAATGGTGAGGGTAACAGGGGCAGGGACACGCGTGAAAAATTGTGTGGCCACTTTGGCAGCTGTGCTGTGCTGGGACCTATATTAGTCCTTAATCACTTCACTCCCTCTTGAGCCTGAGGGAAGTGGGAGCAGGAACTGTAGAGCAGCAAAAATAATGGGCCTGTCTGCTATCACTGGGAGTGCAGGGCTGCTACTGGCCCGAGAGTTCAGGCAGGACTGGGGTGGCCATATTGGAGTCCTAGGCCAGTGGGCCTTTTCTGGTGAAGTACAGTTGGGGCAAGGCCTGTAAGTCAGTCTGCTCCTCAGCCTCCTGGATTCAGCCCCTATCTTAGAGGTGTGTGACAGAGCCTGGCCTCCCCTGTTGCCAGAACTGCAGCCACTGGTATTGGGATGTCCAGGGGTTCGAGGCTCCTCGGTCTCCATCTATGCCTGAGACTGTTGGCTCTGCTCAGACTCCATGTAGCTCTCCATGTCATTCTGGAGGCCCTGGTAGGGTTGGGGATGAAGGGGCCATAGGGGATCTCCTGAGTCCACCGTTGCACAGATCTATGGCAGAAGTGTGGGTTCCCAGGGATTGTCACTCACTCAACGTTTCCCACAGAGGGGAGTGTCCCTTGGCTCTGTGCCAGTCCTGGGTGGGTGGCTGTCCTGTTTTGCTTTTCTCTGTTCTCCATGGGTCACATTTCTTCTTTGATGAATCCCAGCGTGTCCACCTGGATGGTCCAGTTAAAGAGCTAGTGTTTTTTTTTGTCACTCTCCTCTCTGTAAGTGTGATGCACACTGGCTAGTCAGCCACCTTGTCCTGTCTTGGAAATTGAGATTTTTTAAAAGTTCTCCAGGTTTGACTCAAATTTTCAGTCTAGGTTGAGAGTCATGCTTTCTAGCTCATTCTTTGACACTAAAGTGGTAATATCGTAGAGCAGTGTTTCTTAAACTTAAATGTGCAAAAACTCACCTGGGATCTTGTTCAAATGTAGACTCTGATTTTTTAGCTCTGGAGTGGGACTCAAGATTCTACATTTTTACAAGTTCCCTGGTACAGCTGATGCTGTTTCACAGACAATGCTTTCAGTACCAAGGTTCTAGAGTTCTTGGCAGAAGAGAGAAGTAAAAATTGCAAGTTTTAATAACCAACACTGATCTGGCTGCAATGAAAGGCAAGAATAGAAGAGACCGTGAAAATTTTGTTCATAACTTTTTAAGTCTCAAGTGAACCTACCCCGGGGTACATTTACCAAATTTCTATTCCTGGGAATGTGACCTAAACTGACCACTAACTCTTCATCTAAACAAAGTGGGGTAAGGAGGGGAGTAGTACAGAAATGTCTCTTCCCAGCAATGTTCGTAGTAATAAGAAGGACTCTAAGAAAAGATTAATCTCTGCCTTTGTACTATTCCTCTCACTTCTAATAAATCTGTCGCCAGCTTCTGTGTTCTTTTTCTAAAATATTATCCTCCTTGTCTTGATTTCAGCTATAACCACCTCATTTCAGTATCTCATCATCTAAAGTGATCTCTCTGCCTCTAGTTTCTCCCATGCCAAAGTTTTCTAAATGCCACGGTTATGTTCATTTTTTATAGCAGAATTCTGGTTATTTGCATCTGTATTCAAAGTTCTCCAATTGTTATATACAAAATAAAATAAAATTCCTTAGCTTGTCATATGAAACTGGTTCACTGGGTCCTCATGATGCAGGACAGGCAAGCCCCCAAACTGAAGCTTAGCTTAGAGGGTTCTTGGCTTCACCCAGGAAAGAATTCAAGGGTGAGCTGGTGGTGTTAAATAGCAACTTTTATTGAAGCAGCAGAGATACTGCTCTGTGCACAGCAGGGCTACCCCATAGGCAATTTGCCCAGAGTAGCAGCTCATAGGTTATGTCCCAATACTTTGAGACTTGCCATTTTATGAATATATTATATATTATTCTATTAATCTAGTCATTCATTCACATGTGCATTCATTCATTTAAGAAGCCTAACATCAGACATGCAGACAAAGAGTCGTGACACAGTGTGAAATTATCTGGGAGTATCAGGGGAGGCTTCAAAGAGGAGGTAATATTTGAACTGGGTCTTCCAGGAAAATAGTTTTTCAGATGGATAAATCAATTTTGTGTCCAACGAATAGCAAATGCAAGTTCAGAGAGACATGAAACAGAAGGTGTTATCATAAAAAAAAAAAGTGCAAATACTTTGCAGTGTAGTTTAGGAGCCTGGGGTGGATAGTAAAGAAGAGTAAGTGAACTGGAAACTCAGGCTGGGAGATTGTGAATCCCCTGAGATGTGTTTTAGATGGTGGGAAATGGAGAAGGATTTTATACTAGTGGAATTATAATGAGACATTCGCTTGCCCACCTTTTGTCATTTGCCTTTGTTATTCCCCCTTCACAGAATTTTTTTTCCTCTATTTTCCCGATCAGATCAAATTCTACTCTTTCTTTCATGCTTTCATCAAAATAGCCTTTCTTTACTAAAGAGAATCAATCTTTCTTCTGTACTTTGGAATCAAGTTACTTAGGTGACATGTGCCTTTTTGCCTAGATTTTTAAGATATTTAAACAGTAAATACTATGCTTTAATAATCGTTGCATCTCTTTACCCTTCAGCACCTAGCCTTTCTCCTGGCACCTGTTAGCTGTTCAATAAATAGTTGTTGAATTGAATTAAATGGGATTGGAAAAGCCATGCCATCAATTATGACTTAAGTATTCACCATCTCCACTCTCCTTGTTTTTGACTTGAGTGTTGATCAAAGGGTATTTACTGACAAAACCATGTATTCACTCCAGTGCTGTCTCCGCAGAGATTTTGCTGAAGAGCAAAGGGTTGGAAGTCAAAAGGCCTTTTGTATTACAACCAAATTGACGGCTTAATTTCCCTTGTCAAGGTTTCAAGTCCAGATGCTGAGTACCACCAGAAAGCACAGCTGGATCTTACGCTAGGTTGAAATGAAGGAACAAAAGGGTAAACATGGTACAAACCATTCACCTGCTTTTGCCACTAGCTCTTTGGGAAACAATGATCTATCAAGCCATATATCAATCCCAAGTACACATGGCATAATAATAGTAGCTATCATTTCTAGTGTACTTACTATATTTCAGACACTGTAATAAGTATAACCGCTGAAGTTTTGCACATAATATTTATAATAGTCCTGCAAGGGAGATATTATTTCCTTTTCATAGACAAGGAGACTGAGGCAGCAAGTGGTTAAATGACATTTTCAAGGTCACTGAAACGGTACTGGTGAATGATGGAAATGGGAATTAAGCTCAGGCTTTCTGACTCCAAAGCCCAAGCAGTTAGCCATTTTATTGTATTTTCTCAAGGAATTACGTAGGATGCTCTGGGAGTCAGGGAACGTGCAGACAGGTGCAGCGAGGGCATGAAGAGCTTCATGCCAACTAGGACTCTTTAAATCTATGCCCCTGTTGTCATCAGCTCTCACCAATGCAATAGCACTGGGACACATAGGAGTATTTGAAAATGTTCCTATTGATTGGAAGTGAGTAATTATTACCTTCTCTATATTACGGATTCACTATCAGAAAGTAATAGCAGAAATGCTAAGGAAGATTAATAGCCGTGTTTCATTATTTTTAATGCAAACTATTGATTTTAAAGTGGTGTAAGGTATGGCAGTTTATTACAATAAAACAATAAAATAGACTATATGAAATAATTGAGAATAATCTTTTCCCTTTTTGCTGCGGCTATGGGACATAATGTGCTGTGCATGTGAATGCATTTATGGCAAGCTCTATCCAGCAATGGCAGCTTAAGCACTCTATAAAGAAGCACTTTGGAACCAGAGTATTATAAATAATCGGCAATAAAGCTGGTAAATGGGCCTTTAATTTGATTCCATTATGTCACAGATCACAAGGACCAAGGGGGCTCAGAATCAAAAACAGTAACTGCTGAGCTTAACACGAAGGTAAGCATATAAGATGGCCTCAAGATGGCCTTCTCACTTTGAGAATTTCCAGAAAAGAGCTGGTCATTGGCATCTGGGTGTGGGGTAATGTCTTACATATGAGCCAATGTATGCATAGTCAAAACCACTCCCACTCCCACTGCAAAAAGAGTACTCTGAAAGACTTCCTCACTAGGCATTGTTTCTCCTGGTGGCTCCTTGCCTTCAATTCACTTTGTCTGTTTCACAGTTAACAATAGACAAGTTCAGAAGCAATTTTTGAATGGGGTCTTAAAGGCTGCCGAAATAGTGTATGGCCTCATTGCCAGAAATAAAACATAAAGGATGAAAGAGGTGTCAGGCCAACTGTATATGCTGTGCTAATCAGAACACATCTGGAGTAGGGAGAATAGGTCTAGACCAAACTCTAAAAGCAGACTAACATTGGACACATTGAATGAAGAGATGAAGGTAAAATCATGGCAAAAGATGAGTGGTGACTGGACTTTGGGGGTTGTTGAAACTAGAGGAGACTTACAGAAACATGGGAATTGTTGGATAATATAAAGGTTGAATGATGATTAGACTTGTCCTGTGAAGCCCTAGAGGGGAGAAATTTGGTGTTAGCCAGACATGGGTTTGGGTCCTGTTTTCCCACTTACAGCTGTGTGACCACACACAAGTGACATCAGGAATCACTAAGAATCACTATGGCTTGATTCCTTTTTCTGTAAAATATACATAATAATAATAGCTATTCCATAGGGTTTGAGGGGAGATTGTGGATTAAGTGAGACAGAACAGATCAAGTTCTTAGAACAATGCTTGATGAAAAGCAAGAGTTCAATACACACTAGCTTTAAAAATAAACACCTACAATGACAGCAAAACTGTAAGGCAGATGGCACCCCCTTTTAATGTCTGAAGCAGATTTAGCTGACTTCAAAATTAGCGTTCTAGGGGCTTGCACAGGCTCTATGCAATTAGCCAAAGTGTCCAGGAGATCCTGTTTGAGGGCAGAATGAGAAAGTAAGAGAATCCTTATGTTTTAAAAGCATAATGGATTAAAACCCGATAAGTCAAATTCAGTGGAATTTAAGAGGCAGGCCAAAGACAGAGCCAAGAGGAAGGAACCTGGATAGGCAAAGGCATGGGGAGAAACTCAGAAGAAGGGATGGAAAGGAAAGGAGGCATCTAGTTCTTAAGACCGTTCATAGGTTGTCAGTGGTTCACCTTGGTGGCTTCTGATTACATGGTAGGTAGAATGGTTGGCTTGCAGTGGTCTTGGGTCTGGAGTAAGCATTAAAAAACAGATCGAAATTGGGCATGAAGAAGAAATTCCTGATTGGAGGAAAATCTCTTATAATGGGTTTATGGAAGTCGGTTGCATATTAGTTAAGAGCACAGGATTTGGAGCCAGACTGGTTGGATTCTCATCCTGATCACTCCAGTTAGACCTGCCAAATCTCTCTTTGCTTCCACTTCTTCATCTAAAAAATGGGGATAATAATGGAATCTGTCTCTTAAGGTTATAAGAATTTAATGAAATAATGCATATAATGATAGCTATTATTATAGTCAGAATTCTCCAAACATGGTATGGACTTCTATCTACCCATGAGTCCAGGGTCAGGAGCTGAAAGTAAATGAGCTTTGAGAAACTTCTTCACCCATATTTCTTAGCAGCAAGGCATGCCCATTTCCCTGATGTGAGAGCCTATTGTCTATTCTGCCACTCACAGAAAGAAAATTGATTAATCGAGTTTCCTTTAATCCCAAAGACACTGGGGAAATGTGGTCCAAATGTAAGTGTGTGATCCAAAAGTAATCATTTGGAGGAAGTGGCACTTTTCTTGGAGATATATGTGTAGTGATCACAGGGGTAGCTGAAACTATTGAGGACAATTTTAATCTCCTATACTGGCACAGCTTTAGATAAGCTCTTTTTGGACTCTCATCTCCTTCCCAAATTTATGGAGGTACTATCTGGGATACAGGAGTTGTATTCTTTGCACCCTGAAATCCTTTTTTCATTCTATTAATAAAAGTGTCTTAGATCCCATATCCTCTAAGATTGTCTGAGAGACCATTTCCCCCCGCTTGCTGTTCCCTTACTATTCTGAAATCCTTTAATTTTATAAAACAACAAAAACTCATGGATCTGGTCAAACAACTAGAGTTTGGTCTTTCACAAAGATGGAAGCCTGAGTCCTTTACCTTTGCCACTGAGATCCCATCTGTCACCCGACTTACTATCAACAAACTCTCTGACTTAAAACTTCTTATAAACACCTTTGTGTCAAGTGTCACTTCTATTTATTCTCTCTCTCATAACCTCTAGTGCCAGTTGCCTTGGGTATAAAATATTGCTTTGTTGAGCCACAATTTTTTTATTTCTTTAGGGGTGATAGTAGTTCATTGAGCAGATTAAGAGCATGTGGGACATACAGTGTCTCTTTACTATGTAACAGCTACCTCCTCTTACTTGTTTCTTTTTACCACCCCCATGCCAAGCCCAAGGTGATAGAGTGTGGTTGATCTAAGTCAATGATTTTGAATCAACCCTTTACTCTTCCAGCATCTCTTGCAGCTAAGGATGGCCTGTAACATGGGAATATGAACAACGAGGCACAAGTGAAAGTCTGCTAGAATGGGATTTCTAGAAAACTTCTTGTTTTCTTGATGAATAGGACCCAAGGCCCATCTTTCTTTCCTGCTTGCTACACTGAAGATTGACTTGTAGTCCCTGGTATTACGGAGCCCCTGAAACCAATGCAAACTGTCACCTGTCTGAACACTTGCAATAGGAAAAAAACAAGCCTTTGTTTATTTAAGATATTCCTAGGATTTTAATTACTTACATCCCCAAACATTCCTAACCAATATGGGGGAAGGGAGGTTAAATTTTAAGCTGAGGAAACCAAATAAGTAAAAATGAAGATGTATAAAATTGGTTAGCATGTAAAGAGAGTAGTGTTAGGAAATCAATAGGCAAACCAGAGATAAAATGATAGAGGGAAGTTGAACCAATTGGTAAAGACCCTACAGCAGGTGTTTCCAATGTTAGCTACACATTTGAATCACCTGGGAAGCTTTAAAAATCTATGCATGCTCAGGTTCCTCCTCTTAAGATTCAAAATGAATTAATTTCACTTGGTAAGATCAGGACATCAATAGTTTTTAAAAGTTCCCAGGTGATTCAAGGGCTGAGGAATATCACCTTATAAAGTATTATATGGCCGGGCTCCAGTCTGTCTGTTCACGTTCAATTTTTACTATCCTCTCCCTTGGGCAGTAGGCTCTAGCCACACTGTCTGTCTTGAGTTTGCCATGAGCTTTCTCATGTCCTGCTAATGTTCCAGGCTTTACCTAGGTTATCACTTTTTCAGACTCCAGAGGCCTCCCCTGGCCTCTCCCTACCAATTGAAATTGGGTGGCTGTATTAATCAGTTTTTGCACTGCTATAAAGAAATACCCAAGACTGGGTAATTGATAAAGAAAAGAGGTTGAATTGGCTTATGGTTCTGCAGGCTGTACAGGAAGCAAAGTGGCTTCTGCTTCTGGGAGGGCCTCAGGGAACTTACAATCATGGTGGAAGGCAAAGGGGAAGCAGGCACGTCTTACGTGGCTAGAGCAGGAACAAGAGAGGAAAGAGAGAGAGGCGGGGGTTTGTTTGTTTGTTTGTTTGTTTTAAACAAACAAATCTCATGAGAGCTCACTCACTGTCATGAGAACAGCACCCAGGGAGTCGGTGTTAAACCATTCATGAGAAACCACCCACCTGATTCAGTTACCTCCCATCAGGCCCCACCTTCAATACTGGGGATCACAATTTGATGTGAGATTAGGGTGGGGAACGCAGACCAAACTATATCGTTGTGCAACTGTGTTCTTTCTTACAGTGGTGTTTGTTTCCTAACTAGATAGTTTGAATATATTTATTTTTGTGCTCTTTATTTACCTATTTATTTATGTATTATGAGAACAAAGGCTGTTGCCTGCTTTGATGACTGCTATAGCTTCTTCAGCGTGTCTGGCATATAGCGAGTCCTAAACAATTATTTCTAAAGTTAACTAATAAAATAATGGCCATATGCCCAAGACTTAGTTGTATAATGGCAATTTTATAGTAACTGGAAAGAAACAGTTACATTAGTGCTTTATCAAGGTGCTCTCAGGCGCCTATGAAGGAAGGACTGGAGTGAAGTGGGGAAGGGAAACAAGTCAGAAGACTATTGCAGCATCATAGGAGGAAAAAAATGTGTAACCACAGAACCAGCCCAATCTGGTTCAACTTCGTGTAATAAAATGGTGAGTTTTCTTCCAGTTTCCATGAACCTCAGTTTGCAAGTTATGTAACTTTAACCTGCCCAGAGGAACCAAGCATGTAACCACAGGTGGAACCTACGTGCTTGGACAAACATGGATTGAGTTAAGAAGTGGACACCTCACAACGTGATCCATCCATGACCCAATAAGATTAAACTCTTGCATGACCCCCTTGCATGATTCAGTCAGATCATGCCTCCTGGCATCACCTCAAAGCTCCAATTAGATCATGCATTACCCGCCGCCTATAAAACCTGCCTCAGCACCCAGCTCTGGGAGACAGATTTGAGCCTTGCTCCTCCTGTCTCCTTGCTTGGCAACTTTAAAATAAACTTATCTCTCTACAAAAGAACTGGTGCTTTGGCGATTGGCTTTCTGTTGTTAGTGGGCAGACAGAACCAGTTAGGTTTGTTTATAGAAACAGAAGCCCAGATAACAAATACACATTCAACTTTGTGTACCCAGCACCCAGCTCTGTGTCTGGCACCTGGCAATCAAATGGATATTTGGAGAAGGAAGGAATGGAGGGCAGGATGAAGATTGATGGAAAAGAAAGAAACTTTATATGAAACAAATTTAAGTAGAGCAGGAGATCACTGGATTTTCCAAAATAAGAAAGACATAAAAGTGTGAACAGAGGTATGATAGATTAACTATTAACTTTGCCAACTTCACAACACCTTTTGAAGATATTAAGAATTTTGTGAGAGTCCCCAGCCAGTGCATGTAGTTGAGGACATAGGTTAAGAGAGCTTGTGGCATTTTGTTTTCTTTATTTGTTAGTAAGGGGAGAATTTAAATGAGTATAACCTTTGATGATCTGCGATTGTAAAAATCAACCTACCAAAGTTCAGGCAGTGTCAGATGCAGAGACACACTTTCTGAACAGCTCATTTTCCCAGACCTTTCTCTGTCAAATGTCAAAGCCCAAATGAGCCTGTTTGGAAGGCAAATTACATGTTACAAGCAGTCATTCCTCATAGCTGGCAACTTCTATGCCAAATAATTAAATAATGTAGCAACAGAAATGCTCTGGTCTCCAAGTTTGAACGTAAGGGTATATGTGTGTAAAATTGTCCCCATAGTCCCTGAACATTAGCGGAGTTTAGGTCTCAAACCAGACATCAGTAATCATGTATCAAGAATTAATCTTTAAGGACTGCTAGCTGTTGGGTGTAGGGACTAAGATATTAGCACAATTTTAATAGGACCAGAGAAGATAGATAATTTAATTCTTTCTGGAAGGGGAAAGGAGGTCAGGGCTAGGCATCAAGAGGAATTAAGTGAACAAGTAGAGCTTGGTCTGTGAAACCAAAAATAAATTGTTTCCCGAAAGGTTTGATCATCATCCTTATCCTCATTCCCACCCTCCTTTTCTGTGTCTTCATAATAAAGCCCTCATATTTATGTCACAGTTTAATATTTGTGAAGTACAAAAGTGAACTGATCCACTCTGCAGAGCAGGCCTTGTTACTACCATTAACATATGAGGGAATGCAGACTTGGAGAAATAAACTGATGCAGAAGATATCCAGCTATTAAGGGATGAAGCCCAGAGGTGGGCTCAGGGATACTTAGCCCAGAGGGTGGGCTCAGGGACACACAATGTCCCCCTGATATCTGAGGGACACTGTGATGTAGGGGAGGCATTAACAACGGCAGACTCAGAGAGACCGATTTGAATAACCCAGCTGTGGGGCCCTCAAGTCAATTCTCTCTCTCTCTCTCTCTCTCTGTCACCCCCCCTCCCCTGCCCACACACAACACACACTGATACGGTTTGGCTGTGCCTACTCAAATCTCATCCTGAATTCCCACATGTTGTGGGAGGGACCCAATGGGAGGTAATTGAATCATGGGGGCAAGTCTTTCCCGTGTGGTTCTCATGATAGTGAATAAGTCTCATGAGATCTGATGGTTTTAAAAAGAGAAGTTCCCCTGCACAAGCTCTCTCTTTTTTTCTGACTGCTGCCATCCATATAAGATGTGACTTGCTCCTCCTTGCCTTCCACCATGATTGTGAGGCTTCCCCAGCCACCTGGAACTGTAAGTCCAATTTAAGTACTTTAACTGTAAGTACAATTTTTGAACTGTAAGTCCAAACCTATTTCTCTTGTAAGTTACCCAGTCTCGAGTATATCTTTATCAGCAGCATGAAAATGGACTAATACACACACATGCACACACATGTGTGTAATGGGTAATATATGTGTAATTTCAAATACTTTTATTCCTCTTTTTCCAACTCTTCTGCTGAGTCGGGTGCTCAAGTCTCTCACCTGGATGGCTCCAGCAGCCTTTCACTGCTCTCCCAGCTTCCAATCTGAACCCCATTCCTATCTGTCTGCCACCATGCAGTGAGAATTACCATTCTAAAATGTATACTCGATCAATATCAAATCATGCCCTTCTATTACTCTCCTTCATTTCAATCAAATCCAAATGCCCCAGGCCTACTCACAAAACCGTTGAGCTCTCAGCTCATCTATGTCTGAAGCCTTGCCTCTCCCAACTCATTTCAAATTAGGGAGCCCTAGGTTCCAGTTCTTCTATGAGTTACTATGTGTAAGAATGCTTAGATTTGGGTCTGGCATGTGATACATACTATAGAGGTGTTGGCCAGTGTATTTCTAGTTTTATTACTACTATTATTACTATTAATGTCATTATCAGCTCTCTTATTGAACTACTTGGGTTTCTCAGCAAGCATTATGTTCTCATCATCTGTGTATTTATATCTGCCTGCCTTTCTTCAGGTTAACTCTCTCTTGAGAAACCTAGCTCAGATGTCATTTCCTCTGGAAAGACTTCCTTGACCTCATCCAGCTGAAGGAGATACCTCTTATAATCCTCGGTGTTTTCTTCACTGTCATATTTACCATATTGTATCATAATTTTTATATATTTTTCCTGATCCCCACTCCTCAACAAGGACTTATATTTTTTCCTGTTTAATCACAATATATAGTACAGTACTCTGCACACAATGCATTCTCAGTAGATGTTAGTTAAGAGGTCACTTATATAGCTGAGGCAAAATAAGCAGCCACAGGTGCCTTCTTTTTGAAGTGTTTTAGTTTGGGATTTTAAGTACTATATAGGCTGGGTGTGGTGGCTCTTGCCTGTAATCCCAGCACTTTGGGAGGCTGAGGCAGGAGGATGGCTTGAAGCCAGGAGATCAAGACCAACCTGGGCAACAAAGCAAGACTCTGTCTTCACAAAAAAAAAAAAAAAAAAAAAATAGCCAGGCATAGTGGCATGTGCCTGTTGTTCCAGCTACTTGGGAGGATAATGAAGGAGAATTGCTTGAGCCTAGGAGGTTGAGGCTGCAGCGAGCCATGTTCATGTCACTAAACTCCAGCATGGATGACAGAGTGAGATTCTGTCTTAAAACAATAATAATAAAATAAATAAATAGCATATAAATGGCCTTCATTCTCTGTTCTTTTTTTGAAAACATTAATTATGGATAAACAGATTATTTATTATTCTAAATTTTTAGCCACTGTCTTTTATACTAGTTAATAAACAAAAGTAATAAATGCCCCAGCTCTGATCCACTGGCTTCCTGAATATAGGGGTAGGCAGGCTGGGTGGCTTGGGGAGGGACTAAAACAGAGTGGCACTAAAATATCTCAGTGGAGCCATTCCAGTTGATTAGGCTCTGACTGTGAGGCAGAGCTACATATGCAGTAGAGGAGAGAACTTGCATTTTCAGGACTACAACACACACACAAACACAGAAGCATACTTACAACAAACACATTCACTCATTTATGCACTCACATACGCAGAAATGTACTCACATCTACCCATTCATACACACACACAGAAACACACTCACCTCTGCATACTAACTCATACATGCACCAAAAAACACACAGAGAAACATATTCACATTCACTCACTCATACATATACACATACAAGAGAAATATATGTAAACACACTCATAAATGGACACACAAGAACACACAGAAACATACATATACACAGTCACTCATATATGCACACACAAACACACAGGAAAACATACTTACATACACTCATATATGCACACACAGAGAAATATACATATACACACGTACATGAATACACAAAGAAACATACATAAACATTCACTCATACATGTTCATACAGACACACACAGAGAAACATACACACACTCATACATGTACACAAAAACTCACATGAACATAAATGTATACATTCATACTTGCACACACAAATGTACACACACACATTCACATCATACTTAAAAAGTGTCCAGTTTCTGCTTTCCAAAATCCATTTCAAAAATATTTCTCGAGCCTATTCTGTTGTGTACTAACCACTGGTTTAAGAACCAGTAGTAAAAAATCCCCAAAGACCTATCCTCAGGGCACTTGCCATCTTGTAGGGATATAAACTTCACATAAACAGATAAATCTGGAGATAACTGCTTTAAGCTCATGATGATGATGAAGATGATGGTGATGATAAAATTGGTTGGTGCTCATTTTTGAGTGCTTGCTAGCGACAGGCCCTGTACTAAGCACTTTATGTGCATTTTCTTATTACTCTTCCTGATGATGACATGAGGTATATGCCACTAACCTGGTTTTATAGATGGGGAAACTGAGGCTTAGAGAACTTATGTGACATTATGAAGTTTATCTGTGACCCAAAACCATGTCTATTCTCTTCAAAACTCAGGCTTAGAAGAGATGCAAGAGAAAGGAAAAGGAAAAGAAAAAAAGACTGCAGAGGAGGGGATTAGGGGAAAAATGAGGGCATCGTCTTTTTTTCCATAAGCTTAGCAAGTTAGGAAATATTAGGAAATCAGAGCTGCCCGTCAGTCCTCTTGGCAAAGGTATATCCGGAGTATCTGTGACAATGAGCATTGTCAGGACAAACATGGGGAGCAGGAGGAAAAACACTGCTATCCAAGAACCCGGCCATGTGGAGAGGAGGCTTGGCTTGGCCATGTGGAGATGCCAGTGTTGCCATGCCAACAGCGATAGCACATAGGGAGATATGCACAGATATTGGCAATGGGGGTGGTTACTGGGGCTGGCAAAAGAGTTAACACTAGAGTCAAAAGAATCTCTTAGAAACCACACCCACCCTGGGTAGGTTTTTTCTTACATAAATATCACTAAGATCTTGGATTTTCAGAGCAGCTCTCTTTTTATTTTTCAGATGTAGAAACTCATAGAGTCCAGAGGCTTGTCCATGGTCTGACAATGAGTTAGTAGCAGAAAAAGGACCAGGAGCATTGGTTACCTCCATTGTGTTCTTTTCCTCTTCCTTCGCGGGGGAGAGTTTCTCTGTTCTGTCCTGGCCTAGCACAGCCAAGACTCTCCATGACTCCCCGTGGCTCTGCCCACAGTTTCTCTCCCCAGCTTCCTCTGTGTGTGGCTTTTTTGCTATGCCTGTCTGCTGGCCCCAAGAGCAGAGGCCATCAGAGAGCCTGCTGGTCACACCTGCTCAGGTTGTACCTTAGAGGTTGGGTATTGGGCTTCTGTCCCAATGGTACTCTTGAAATGGGCCTCTGGCCAAAGCAAATGCCAGCCCTGCACTACAGGGGGACTAGCCTTCAGGGCTCTGACTAATGGGCTCTGGACATCCTCCTCCTTTCTCTGTCCATCTTCTCCTACTTTCTTGGCAGACCAGGAAGTCCCTGATGAGAGGATCCAGCCTTGAGCCAGTGATGCTTTGCTAGGACAATATATTTGGAAATGATAAATCCCTTAAAAATATATGATGGTCAAAAGTACGGACCTCAAACTATAGACTGCCATGTTGTAGGGGAAGGTACTTTCCTAGACACAAAAAAATGAATAAAATTAACTTTGCCCCTACTTTTAGAAAATAAATCTTCTATAATATATTTTAATGCAGATGGTCCCTGACTTACATTGGTTCCACTTAAGATTTTTCAGCTTTACAATGGTGTAGAAGTGACACACATTCAGTAGAAACTGATAAATATTCAGTAGAAACTGAGAATTTTGAAGTTTGGTTTTTTCCTAGGCTAGTAATATGTAGTAGAAGACTCTCTTGCTATGCTGGGCAGATGCAGTGAGCCCCAGCTCCCAGTCAGCCATGTAATTATGAGGGTTAACAACCAACATTCTGCAGTGTACTGTATTGCCAGATGACTTTGCCCCACTGTAGGCTAACGCAAGTGTTCTGAGCACATTTAAGGTAGGCTAAGCTGAGCTATGATGTTCAGTAGGTCAGGTATATTAAATGCATCTTTTTTCCACTTACAAGATTTTCAAATTATGATGGATTTATCAGGACATAACCCCACTGTAAGTCTAAGAGCATGTATACTTCATCTGTACTCTTTCATTTTGATTTCCCTTCACAATTAATT
This sequence comes from Macaca thibetana thibetana, assembly GCF_024542745.1. Taxonomy (NCBI): domain Eukaryota; kingdom Metazoa; phylum Chordata; class Mammalia; order Primates; family Cercopithecidae; genus Macaca; species Macaca thibetana. The sequence continues at coordinate 22,286,776 of NC_065592.1, read as the reverse complement.
ATAAAGCCAGTTGGATTAAGTGCAGTTAAAGCCAGAAGTAATAAAACAATAATCAGAACCTAAATACAACCAGCTACCATTTATTGAGGGCTTGGTATATGACAGATATGTTCTTTAAAATTTTTCATTACAGATCTAGAATAAACACATTATTCTAATTCTGCAGATAAAAAAATCCAAGTCATATACAGGTTATATAATTCACCCCAAATCATGCAATTAGTAAAAGGCAGAATAGAGACTGAAGCCTATGTCATCTAACTTCTGAGCATGCTCTTCTCCATATTAATTTACAGTAGCAGTTCTCAAATTTAGGGTGCATCAGAATCATCTGGATGGCTTGGTCACACATAAATTGCTGGACCCACACCCAGAGTTTCTGATTCAGTAGGTTGGCAGTGGGGCTGGAGAATTTGCATTTTGGAGAAGTTCCCAGGTGCTGCTGGTGCTGCTGGTGAAGGAACCCCTCTTTGAGAGCCGCTGTCTTATCAATTCTTTAAATAACACCTCTCATTATTATGTAATTTAATCCTCACACAACATAGGAGAAATGAACTATTTTGATCCCCATTAAACAGAAGAGGAAAAATAGTTTGTCTGAGATCAGCCAACTAGTATGTGATGAAATGCAAATTCACAGCAGCATGCATTCAGGGTCCACACACATACTGAAATGTTAGGCTGGAGTGATTTCCATCTTTTCCTTGATTTTATTAAGCTTAGTCTGTCTCTGCTTTTGCTACACATAGCAGCACTTGCATTTTGCCATTTTCAGTTTACAATTATGAGACAGGAAGGTCAAAAGGCAATCACTTATATAAACAAACTGTGTTACTTAGGGATCATGGCAAGGCTGCCCACTCTGAACTGTTGGCTGCCACGCAGTGCCACTAGGTGGTAGCTAAAAATGTCGAGTGATCAGCAAATGCACAGAGGTCCAAATTCAGTTTTTTATACTGTTGAGTAAAAGTTAAGAAATGGTAGTAGAAGACTGCTTCTGTTGGCTTTTGAGTCTAGATCCATCTGAGCCCTGGGCAACAGCCAACTACCATTCTCTGTATGTGAGTTATTTTATTACCACGTCCACAAGGCTAGCATTCACAGTTTGCACAAATAAAGTCCAGGCCGACATCTCACTGCAACTATGGACACACCTCTTGTGTTGCATCACACTCAGTGAAAGAAAAGAAAAATGAGAAAAGGCATTAACAATTGCTAAGTACTTGTACTGGCTGTTGATCAGGAACTCCAGGTTAGTTGGTTGAAAAGGGTTAAGCAAAAGCATTTTTCTTTTTCTTGTTTTTCATTTTAGCCATGGAGCAGAAGGGAAGTTGTTTCGAGGTGATTTATTTTTATTTTGTTGATGAGGAAAAGAGAAGAGAGAGCTTTACATTTTAGTTAGCCTTCAGTCTCTCAGGATTGGATTAAATGAGATCAAATGAGATCATACTTGGTAAACTGTAAAGTGTAAAGCCAGAGGGGGAGATTATGATGATGAAACACAGTGGAGTAAAATGGTCAATTTTCTAGCTTTGAAGACACACAAATTGAAGTTTAAATGCCAGTTATGCTAATAGTGGTGTAATTTTGTAATGTAAATTAATCTCTTTGAGCCTTCGTTTTTCAAACTGTGAAATGGAAATTATAATCCTACTTCATGAATGTAATTGTGGGGTTAAATGAGGGACTAAAATATGGTCAAGAGGGAATTGTAAGCAGATATTATTTTTAGATAATACCAGATTGGAATTTTTTTTAAGTCAAAATGTACAGAAAACAGTCAGAAATATGATGCATAGACCAAAATGTTTAAAGATGCATAACAATTAGCTGACCTATTCTCATTTTGCATAAAAATAATATGTAGAAATCATGAATAAGAAAATTTATTTTTGGCAAAAATCTAGACTTTGTAAAAACTGTAAACAATTTATAAAATAAGAAGTGATCTGGCCAGGCGCGGTGGCTCACAACTGTAGTCCCAGCACTTTGGGAGGCCGAGGCGGGCGGATCACGAGGTCAGGAGATGGAGAACATCCTGGCTAACACGGGAAACCCCGTCTCCACTGAAAAAAAAATACAAAAAATCAACCGGGCGTCATGGCGGGCGCCTGTAGTCCCAGCTACTCAGGAGGCTGAGGCAGGAGAAAGGCGTGAACCCAGGAGGCGGAGCTTGCAGTGAGCCGAGATCCCGCCACCGCACTCCAGGCTGGGCGACGGAGCGAGACTCCATCTCAAAAAAAAAAAAAAAAAAAGAAGTGATCTGATGCTGAGTATGTCTGTAAAGCATGAGGAAGATTTTAAGATAGGCCTGCTTAGTCAGACAAAGGGTTTCTCAGTATCTTTTTTTTTTTTTTTTTTTTTTTTTTTTTATGAGACGGAGTCTTGCTCTGTCGCCCAGGTTGGAGTGCAGTGCTGCGATCTGGGCTCATTGCAAGCTCCACCTCCTGGGTTCCTGCCATTCTCCTGCCTCAGCCTCCTGAGAAGCTCTACAGGCACCCGCCACCACACTGGGCTAATTTTTTTTTTTTGGATTTTTAGTAGAGATTGGGTTTCACCGTGTTAGCCAGGATGGTCTCGATTTCCTGACCTCGTGATCTGCCCACTTCGGCCTCCCAAAGCGCTAGGATTACAGGTGTGAGCCACCATGCCCAGCCGGGTTTTTCAGTATCTTAAGGGCAGATTTTCAACAACAGTATAGCACACAAAACAAGGCTAAAGTAGAGAGGAATGCTAAAAAAAAATACTAGCTGTGGCTTCTGTCAAATGGACTGTACTATAATTTGATACATAGAAAGTTCATAAAGCTTTTAAGAGAGCTGTATCAACAATGGAACACTAACTTGAACTAAAAGAAACTGAGATGTTTTAGGTTTGTAAAAGTTCTCTAAGCCTTCAACATCCTATAGAGAGGAAATAGGCTAAATATTTTACCTCATTGTAAATAAGGGTTATTTGTTGTGAAATAGTACAGATATCTCAGAGAGTGAAATCAAGAGGCCCAAGGACGCAGTCAAGAACTGAAGAGTAAAATGAACTGTGGAACCACTGCCCAGGAGAAGATCTGTCAGGTTCCCTCTAATTTAGGGACAGGTAATGTTTCTTTCATTAGAAAAGTTAGAGGGAACCTGACAATATTTATCCAGAATCATGACAGCAATGGCACTCCCATTTCTCATCCTTTTAAGTGACATTGTCTTTTGTGGTTATCTGGTCTCTATTTCACCATTGTATGTTGGGTCGATGGAGGAAGGTATTACCTTTTTAGGTCACAGATTTTTGGATAAAAAGGAGCAATATACAAGAAGATGTACCTGAAGCGCCTCACTCATATATGGACCTAATTTAAATAATAACATCCTAGGATCTGAGTCTGATACCTTAATGGCATTGGTCAGTGGATTTTACAAAATCTTCGGCAGAGAGCAAATAGAGAAGTTAAAATATTTCTGAATGGAGAGGATCTCCTATGGCCTCTTCTTTACAGTGCTGTGGAAGTAGATCTTGAGTGTCTTTGTATCTTGCTATAGTGACACCTCCAGTATTGAGATCTCTCAGTACTGTCTTTCCATTTAGTAGAAGTTCCTAGATGATGGGGAGTCTGCCACATTGAGCTCCTAAGGGTTTCCTTTCAGCAATTTTTAGAGCATTGCATTTCTAATCCGTGTCACGTGCTTCCCTGCTTCCTGAAATAGCAGAGTCAGAACATCAGTTTTGGGCCCTGGCTTCTCCAAGCCTTGCTCATATTTTTTTCCTGCTCCTAGAACATGCAGTCCATATTATTTACACTTACGAAAATCTTCCCCACCCACAAGAAGCGGCTGAAATATTACTTCTTTCATGGAGACTTTCTTGATTCTTTCTCCTGAACTAATTTAATAATTACATATAATTATCATAATAATAGCTATCACTTATTGAGCAGCTACCATGCACTAATCACTTTACCTACATTGTATAATTTAATTTTTACAACAGTTACATCAGTGCTATCCTATTACTATTTGATCCACACAAAATTAGAAATCGTAGTATTTTACAAATAAGGAAACAGGTTCAAAGAGGTTTACTGAACCCCCAAATGTCATAAACCAAATGGCATCGGTAAGTAAAAGAAGAATACTTCAGAACTGTGTTGCTACCAAATCGGACCTTTCTATTCTACACATACAAATCCAGCCATAACTGGGAAATGATATTTCTTTTCCTATGATGCCATACATTGTAAGGACTTACAGAGTTATTCTTTGGAATGAGACTGACTAGGCTAAATTATGGGTCTTTCTCTTCCCAGCTGTTAGATCTTGGGTAAATCAGTATCCCCACACTTTAGTCCTTACCTATAAAGTAGGGATAAGAGTAAGAACTAGCCATAGAGCCGTGGTGAATAGTAAATGTATTAATTTATGCAAAGAGCTTAAAAAGTGACTGGCACATAGTAAGAACTCGGTAAATGTTAGCTATTATTGTCTTATTCTTTTCCCTTCCCCATTTATTCTCTCCCCACCTCTCTCTTCTCTCCTTATGTTTTCAGTTTTTTTTTTTTTTTTTTCCAATAACAATTTGGCCTCAGTTGATCAAGCTGAAAAGTAAATAAATAGCAGGTGCGGGCAGAAAACAGATGGAATTCACTCTGGGCTTCTTTTTGCGTTAGCTTTGGATAAGTTTGCTGTTTGCCATAACTTGTTCTCTCCCTTCTCCCAAACAGCTCTGTATGGGTCTCTGTATTTGTTATTTGATTCCTGAATTCTTCCCACTTTTGTTGCTGGCAAATATTCCGCCTCATCTTTCCCCTCAATATTAATAACAATTGTCATTATAGAATCTTTAATATTTGTCAGGCATTCTGCATACTTTCTGTTATATAGTACACATAGGATGCCTAAGACAAAAGTATTCTTATTTTTTTATAGGTGAATAAATTGAGATTCTGTAAAAATAATCTCTTAAATTTCTATTATAGAAATAATCTCTTAAAATTTTGCTTGTGGTTGTCCAATATTTATTTGACATTTTCAAAAGGTAAGTCAGGCTTTAAATTGTTTATACAATTTTTTATCTTCAGATACTCTGTCTTGTAGAAAATGGAGAAAATGACACTGTTCACTGAATATCTGTGTTTAAAAAAAAAAGAAATGTAATTAAGTCAAAAGATAACTCTGTGGCCGGGTGCTACAGTACATGCCTGAAATCTCAGTGTTTTGGGAGGCTGAGGCAGAAGGATTGCTTGAGCCTAGGAGTTCAAAAACAGCCTGGGCAACATAGCGAGACCCCGTCTCTACCAAAAATAAAATAAATTAGCTAGGCATGGTGGTGCATGCCTGTAGACCTAGCTATTCAGGAGGCTGAGGTGGGAGGATCTCCTGAGCCCAGGAGTCTGAGGCTGCAGTGAGTCATTATGAAGCCACTGCACTCTAGCCTGGGTGAGAGAGTGAGACTCTGCTCCTAACCCCAAATAAAGGATAACTTTGTGTTAGGAAATAGGATCCGGGCTAAATAATATTTGATTTCTTAAATATTAAATATGATTGATGAAATGTATTGTCATCAGTAAGACAAAAGATTTGAGCCATTTGTGGTGAGATGTCTTCTCTTTTGCCTGGCCTTAGGAGGAAATAAACCAGTCAGTGATTAGCTTCTCACTTACAATGTGACCACCGTGGTCCAATGTGGAGCTGCTTCTGCTCTGATGACAGATCTAGGGATGAAGTTACTATAACATAAAAGGTCTGAGCTCTGGTCCTACACTGGGGCTATTACATCTGGCATTGTTTTTATCTTGCCATCATGATAGTTGAGACCAACCCTACTCTTCCAGCTCTTCTAAAAAGGGAAATGTTGAGACATTGTTTAATTTTTCCACAGAACAATTTGTTTTGATTTCTTATAGGTTCACTTTTTCTTCATAACTGTAGTTTGCATGTGGGTTTGCATGTTGTGTTTATAACTCCAGGCCTGACTATAAATGTATCAGTTAGCTTTTATCCAGGGTGTGCTGTAAAACAAACAACTCCAAAATTTTATCTAAACATGTTTAATTCTCACTCACATTTTTTGAGGGCTGTGGCTCAACTTCAGCTTTGTTAGACTTAGCTGGGGCCCATGTGTCTTCTCATTCTGGACCCAGGCTGAAAGAAAAACCACTGTCTAAAATGTGCTGTTCTCATGGGGGTGACCTAGTGCAAAAGGACCCAGCCAAGATCTACAGTCAAATTGAAAGCTTCTGTCCCCGTGGGAGCATTATGATTGCTCACATCCTATTTGTCATGTGATGTCACATGACAAAGCCTCAAGGCAATGGGGCAGAGAAGCTTGGTAAGGGTGAGAAGGAAACAAATAATTGGGAACAAACAATAGACTCTACAATAAAGGACACTGGATTTGCCTTTTCGAGAGCTAAGCATCATCTGACTGTAACTTGTGTCTTAGTGAAAATGCTTGATAGAAATGTCCAATTCATTTAGGATAGTCCAAACTATGGCTTGGTTTTCCTAAATCAAGTGTCCATGATTGAGCCAATTACTTAGGACTAGGAAAAGGGAATACAACCACATTATATAAAGGAACAAACAAGAGCTCTGGCCAGGGGCAATTTATTTAAGAAGGGTGCATGGAAAAGGCATTCAGATTCACTGAGCTTCTGATGATTAAATGTTGGCCTATTGCTTTTTTTCTCCTTATTATTAACTTCATTACTCTCATCAGCTTCATTTTTACTACCTCTTGACCATTGCCACCATCATTATCATGATCACCTTTATTATCTCAGTGGTTTTACCACCTTCATCATCTTTACTCTTCATCACTTTATCATCTTCATCATCTGTACCACAATTACCATCACCTTTATCTTCAGCATTGTGGTGTATGTACATTGTAATGTTCTCTCCAACATCCACTTTTCTTCTTACCCACTGTGTAGTATCCCTACAGTTTGAGAAAAAATCAAATTGTCCCCCAGTTCAAGGAGCTGGTAAGGATTTCGGTAATTCAACAAAGATAGTGTTATCACTCTTACAGTTATTGGTTCAGGGATGAATAAGTGATCTAAGCTGATTCAATGAGAGTCAGACTCAGAACTCTTGAGAACCAGTTGGAATAAACAAATGGCTTGTCTCTCACTGGATACATATCAGGCAGTAGATAGCCCAGATTGTTACTGTAAACCACTTTATGACTATGCAAGAAATCAACCTGAGAATGAAGCTCATGCTGAAGTAGAAGGAGGATACAGAAATACACCAGGTGTTTTTCTTGGTGACACTGTTGCTCTACTAGATCAATCCTTACCTGAAGCTTGTGTTACCTTGCCATTTTGTACATTTGATACAATAAATATCCTTCATTGTTTAAGCCTAAGTTTTTTCACAACAAAATTTATAAAAAGTTATATATCAAACTAATGAACTTTACTATAATAACTCTATCAATGTCAACATCAGTAGTTCTTAACTGCAAACATTTCCATGACTAGCTCCACATCTGCATCCTCATCTCTGGAAGTTCTTAATTGGAGAACAAATTGCAGATGTGAAGGAAAGTACAGGAACATGGTGATGAGATACTTGTTTTCTGTTTATATCTTTGGCATTTAAAAAAAAAAAAGCATCCTTTCTATTTTTTCTGCATCTTTTATATCATTAAACATGTTGGTTCTAAAAGCAATCTCGGGCATGCATAACACATTTTATGTTCCAAAACTAATAAAGTGATTTTATATCTAAAAAGAGTTCTTAAAAACACCCAGTACTGAACATAAAGGCAGCAAGATTGGGAAGGAAATGCGTTGAATCAGCCTCCTTTGTGACTAGGAATCCAGAAGCTTGCCTTCTAAGATGCCAATTCCAAACTCACATGTGACCTTGGACATGTTCTTTTGCCTCTCTGGACTTAAATGCCTTCAGCTCTAAACTGATATGGGTAGCTCAGGGAGTCTTAGATTCTATGGCAGGTTTCAAGTTTTCTAAGGAGTGGGGAAATGTATTTGAATAGATTTGGTATTTTTGGACAAGTCATACATCTAAGTTCAGTAGCTTATACATTTATAAAATAGAGGTAGAATCATCGACTCTTAGAAACAGAAAGGACCATTAAGATCACCTAAGCCAATTCCCTGACATTTGAGATAAGAAAACCAGGATCCAGAGAGGTTAAGTGACTTGCCCAAGGGCACACGGGCAATTTAATGAACATGCCCTTTGCCTAATACTTAGGACCTTAATTTTATCTGGTTTTATTTATTTTTTTTGGAGATAATCCTGCCCTGTAATCTCTTCTAAAATTGAGAATTCAATATCAGCAGTAGGTTTGTTTTTCTTCTTTATAAGACCATGAGCTCTTCCAAAATGGGACTCTTAGTCATTTCTGCAGCACCCAACAACCTGACAATAAATTTCAGCTGAATGAATAAACAACAGTGAGAAGTGAATTCTAACCATTTCCCTGCCTCTGTAATGCTTTCCCTAAACTAGTCCAGATGACATTTCACCCTTAAAAAAATCAAGTTGGAAGCACATTAAAAATCTGAACCTGGGCCAGGTGCAGTAGTTCATGCCTTTAATCCTAGCACTTTGGGAGGCTAAGGCGGGTGGATCTCCTGAGCTCAGGAGTTTGAAATCAGCCTGGCTAACACGGTAAAACCCTGTCTCTACTAAAAATACAAAAAAATTAGCCGGGCATGGCGGCGTGCCCCTGTAATCCCAGCTACTCGGGAGGCTGAGGCAGGAGAACTGCTTGAACCCGAGAGGTAGAGGTTGCAGTGAGCCAAGATCGTGCCACTGCACTCCAGCCTGGTCGACAAAGTGAGACTCTGCCTCCACACACACACACATACACAAATAATAATAATAAAAATAAATAAATAAATTTGAACCTGTGTCCCAACCATCTACAGGATGCTGAGGAAAGATTAAGGAAGAGTCTCCTGAAATTACCTGCATTTCACACTACTGGTCTACTTCATCTGTCTCAAATTTGCCTTCCATTTCTGACGCATCTGTCAGGTAATCATTGATAATGGACACAAATGGTTATTTGATAATTTCACTGTGAAAGTGTCAGGACAGCTAGCTAATTAACTGTCTATTAGCCTTTCTTGTTCAAAGCCAGGAGGGGCAGTCCTCCATGGCCTTTGCTGACTTCCAGAAGCTGAGAGTCCAAGAGAGAATTTTTTTTTTCCAATTATAATGAGCAATGCAAATGGGACCATTTAAAAGTGGCTCCCTGGAGTCCTTCGTGTGTACTGAGATCTGTGATGGCAGTCATCAGCTTATTGTCCTTTGAATAACCTGTAGGGGGTCATAGTAAGATCACATGATCACACACCAAATCCCACATCATCCTTGAAAGAAAGGTGGAAAAGTCTATATTCTGAGAAATCATTCTTTAGGATCTCTGCAGGGAGTTAGAGATCTATCTCTTGTTCAGACTTCTCTCTGGAAGTCAAAGCTAACAGAACAAGCTGAATATGGATGAACCTGCATCTTTGTGACTTTCTTCACCTCTTCTCCTCCTTTAGAAGCAAGCAAGGTCATGGCTGAAGAACATGATTCTGACATAATGCCCTTTACAGAAGCCAGGATTTCAGGAAAGCAGCTGTGGGATGGTGGACTGAGAGTCAGGCCTGGGTTCAGGCCTTGATCTTGCCACTTTCTGGTTGTGTTACTTTGCCATTCAGTATCTATTTATTCATCTCTTAGGTGAGGACAATATCTACCTCATAGGGTGGGTGTAACTGTTGTAAATATATAGGTAAGATATTTGGCTCACTGTGCTCAACAAATGGCATCTGCCATTGTTATTAGTTTAATAGCCACCAGGTTGGGAAAAAGTATTGCTAAAGACTATTAAACTCAAGAACAGTGTTTGTTTAACTTTAGGAGGTACAGAAATATCATTTGGGGAGCTTATTAAAACACAGATCCTAGACATTAGCCCCTGAGAGTCAGATTCAGAAGGATTGAATCTAAGAATTTATAGTTTAACATGAGCTCCAGGTGATTCTAATACAGGTGGTTCATGATCCATACTTTGAGTAAAATGTCATGAAGAGGAAAATGAGCAGCAAGCAGACTTAGCAAATACTTGTTGATTCGTTGATTGGCTCATCTGGGACTCTAGCTCTCACCTGTAGAGGAAACTGAAAGTGGGCATCATTTTATCCCTGAAGTAATCAAGAAATCTCTCCGTGTGCCTAATTGCATGTTTGCCTACAATAACCAAAGCCCATACCTCTTAGCAAAAATGAGAAAAAGTGATCAGCAGTTCCATCATGATACTCTTTAGATATTTGCAGAAAGCAGTCTTGTCACCCTGTAGTCATTTCATGTCTTCACAAGACAACTCTTTTATTTGCTATAATTTCAAGTCATTACTGAGACTTAATAAATATGCCCTAATGAATAAAATACTGATTAAATCAAGAATAAAGGTCAAAGCATATCAAAACTCAATAGGACCTTGGAGATTTTTAACATTAATCCTTCATCTGACTGATGAGCAAATTAAGACCTACAGGTCATATCAAACATTGGTGATAGGATAGAGATGTAGACCCTTGATTACTTGCATTCCATTTCAGTACTCTTGCAGCTGCATGGCATAGATTCTAATTCATTTTATATCTGTAGAATACCTACCCTTTTCTGGGCACTGTGCTGGGCACTGTAGGGAGTGGAGAGGTGTACTGACCTAAAGGCATTAAAGCAGCTCACTGTCTGGTAGTGGAAATATAATGTTAATAGGCAATTGGCAAACAACATAGCAATTGTGAAGCAGGAATTATTGTCCCTATTTTACTGAGGTGAAAATTGAGGACCAGAGTGGGTAAGTAACTTGACTGTGACCCGATAGTATCGAAAGGAGTCTAAATTTGGAATGTGGTCTTTTAATTCATTACATCAGCAAATGTTTATTGCAGGCTTACTATGTGCTCATCTTATGCTAGACATTTGCTGTGTACCATAAATAGGAGGATATTCACCATGCCGGCGTAATAGTCAAGCATGGAGCATAGTAAGTCAAGCTCCAGATTTCCTGGTCTACAGGGTGTCTCTTCTTTCACCCTTTTTTAGCTAATGACAAACTGGCTTGTAGTCATCCTGGGAATATCAAAAGGAAAAGAACGGCAGCTTCAGAGAGCTCAGGCAAAGAAAAAGATTATGTCTTGCCTAACAAAGGTGAAGATATAATCCATGGAAAGTCAAATTGGTCTTTTCTTACTCTTGGGAAGCCCAGCTGCTAAGGCCCTGTAAAGATGGATGGCCCGTCTTGAGGCTGTAATTAAATTTGCCACAATTATGTTCCCAGCAGTCAAATGCTGGGGTGTCAAAAGAGAGAAACACATCCTAGTTGCCCCCACCTGCGTTAAATGTTGAATTATCTTACAGTTGATAGTTCCCTAGATTCCCCGACCTTTAAATGCTGAACACTACATGCCTGTTGAATTTTAATCAATTTATTTTTTTCAACTGTAAATGTCAGACTTCTGTGTGGAATTACTCGGCACTGCTGATGTGACAAAGACTCAAAGTTCAGTGTCTGAAGTCATGGAATAGCAGAGGATCCAGCATGCATCAGGAGACATAATTTGCAGACAGCCAAATAAAGAGGTAAGAGAACATTTATTTTTCATTAGCTTTCATTTAGACGTCTAAAGTTCTGATTTTTTTCCTCTTATTGTCCACATTGGATACAACTATTCAGAACTGCTAATGACTTGGACCATGTCACTAAGAGAGCTGAAGAGGGGAAGATGATTTCTTATTTATAAAGTGCCTACTGTATGTCTGAAAATGCAGCCTCATTAGATCTTCACACAAACTCTGTGGTATCATTAAAAAATTGTGATTCCCATTTTATGAGAGGAAAGTAAGGCTCCAAGAAATTTGCTAGTTACTGCAGAACTTGTAAACAGTAAAGCTGAGTTTAAATTGTGGAACTGATGACTTCAAAATTCATGCTCTTGCCATTACATCAACTGCCCAGAGGTGACTTAATATTCCTTTACCCTTTTCTTAGAATTAGAGTCAGTCTTCAAATGTGTTTAAGATGCATACAACTGGCTGGTTCTGACTACCTAATTTCCAATTATTCTTGACTCAACTGACTCAGAGACTTCACATTTTTGTATTTTGGTATTCAGGTAAAGAGCTTTTAATAGTATTTGTCATACACACACACACACACACACATATATATACACACATGCTAGGCATATATATATATGTATATATATGTTTCTTGGAGTTTCTTGGAGTTTACTCACATTTGCATTCCTCTTCTTATCTTGTATCTCTAGATATAGTACTCAATAAATGTCACTTGAAAAAGAAGAATGAATGAGTGAATGAACAAAAAGCAATAATGAACAATGAGCAAACAAAAAGGAAGTGTGGTGTGATAGAGCATAAGCCTTGGAGACAAAGTTTTGTCTTTGGTTTCATATATGTGTATATATATATGCCTAGCATGTGTGTGTATATATGTGTGTGTGTATATATATGTGTGTGTATATATGTGTGTGTATATGTGTGTGTGTGTATATATATACATATGTGTGTGTATATATATATATATAATGCCTAGCATGTTCTCTACTATACAGCCACCAGTCTGATCACTAAGAAAGGTGTCTGGCACATAGTCAGTGCCTAATAAATATTCGTTGACTTTTTCTTTTTGCATTTCTCTCTCTCTTGCTTGCTTTCACTCTCTCTCCCTCTTTTTTCCCTCTCTTCTCTTGCTATGTGTCCTAGCATTTATCTCTAGGTTAAGAAAATGCCAAACCAATCTTAGAAATTCATGGATTTCCCCCTTCAGTGAGCCATTATCATCTCCCTGGCTGGCTAAATAAAGCTAACATTTAAGTGACAGAACAGGCCCCAAGGTAATAATGGCGAAGTAGGACTTCACTAATCATCCACTAGTTTCACTTCTTAAGTAAAGGTTGTTTGGCCAATAGCCCCACACTCCTCCTATATGGCCACTTTTTGTCTAGAGAACTATCCGCCAGCAGGTTTAGCAGACAGTAAATTTTTAAGCAGGAGCAAACTTGTCCAGGGCTGTCACTGCATCCTGGCTTCATCTACCCTCAGAGGGAGGTGCTAAAGGCTTGTTCAAGCAGCTAACAGCAGACAGGCTCAGTATCTTCCGTTGGCTTTTTAATCTACTGGTTTCCTGGAGAAAGACTCTGCAAATGATCCAATCTTTCTACTTTCATTTGTTGTCACTTACTCCACATCTTCTGCTCGGAGGATAGTGAGCTCAAATACACACAGTAGCTGAGCAGATAATATGAATGTGTACATTGGCTCCAGAGAATTAGTGAAGGGGACAACTATTTCTTAGCTTCAGCAGACTGTGCTCAAGGTGAAAACTGGCCCTGCACTTCCCTATCTTCCAATATTTCAAAAGGATTCAGGAATATAGACATATATGTGAAATTTGCCAATCTTAAACATTCTTTAAATGTTCTGAGATGAATGTGTGGCTGTGGAAACCTCTCTTAAGTCCTGCAATTGTCTGCAATCTGTGTTTTCTTATTCCTGCTATTTTCTTTGTGCTGTTCCTGCACCTAGAATGCTTGACCCTCTGGTTCCACCTGCCCACACTCTAAGATGATACCTCCAGGAAGGCTCTCCATGGCTGTAACTGACCTTTCTCTCCTTTGAGTTTTCTTGACATGTTTTATGAACTTGAATAAAATACAATGCTATATAGACTTTGAGTTTCTTGGAGTTTACTCACATTTGCATTCCTCTTCTTCTCTTATCTCTAGATATAGTACTCAATAAATGTCGCTTGAAAAAGAAGAATGAATGAGTGAATGAACAAAAAGCAATAATGAACAATAAGCAAACAAAAAGGAAGTGTGGTGTGATAGAGCATGAGCCTTGGAGACAAACTTTCGTCTTTGGTTTCAAATTTTAAATCTTCCACTTATCAACTGTATGATCTTGGAAATACTACTTTTGTTGTCTGTGAAAGAAAGACAACAATCTCTATAATGCAAGGTTGTTGTGAGGATTAAAGAAAATGAGATTCAGAGGCTGGACAGATGTTTTCATTTCTCCTATTGCAGTGTTTCTCAAACATGTCTGATTATAAGAATCACTGAGCCATCTGTTATTAATCATCCTGATTCTAGGACCCACCCAAGGCATATTGAATCAAAACCTCTAGAGGAATAGTCTAGAGATGTGTAATCTTATAATCAGGTCAACTTGGAAAATAATACACACTCAGTATTACTATTTCTGTATCTTCAATATCAGCTTTCTGAATTGAGGTATTTCAACCTGCTGAGGTTATCCTTACTGCTAATATGTATTTTTTTAATAGAACAAATCCTATTTTTTCTCTAGGTCTGGCTATAAGTCTGGACCAGTAAAAACAGCCATTGAAGATTCATCAATAGGAGTCTTATTTTGGAAATTAGTTATTCATTAAGATTTCATTAAAATGTTAGCTCCATAAGGGCTGGGATTTTGTCTGTTGCTACATCCCCAGAGCTTAGAACAGTGCCAAACACATAGGTGTTTGGTAAATGTTCTTTAAATTAGGATCAGATAACTCATTTCACAGCACATATGCTCCAAGAATAGCTCACATTTTGAATATCAAATTGTTTTCCCACCTCAACTCTTCCTCCCAAACACAACTGTGGTAGAACTGTGCAAAGGACACTTCAGTACTCAGCTCAAAACCTGACTAGCTGAAACTCTACCAGGACAGCTTATGGTTCTATCACTGTCTTTCATCTTCTATTTAGTCACTTCCTAGAATGTCCAAGTACATGCCTTCATAACCTGTATCCAGGGATGAATAAAAAAGATGAAATACAAGTATTAATATGGCCATTCACTGTGGCAGTCCACCAGAAATATTTCTGATAGAAAAGTAAGGGATTCTGAACTTTTCTTTATGAAAAATGGAAAGAAGTAGGAGAGGTGACTCATTGGTGAACTGGTTTAAACAGTAACAACAACAACTGTAAATTAGGACAATAAAATTACATAGCATTGACCATATATGTTGTTTTACACAGTCTAGGGGAGCAATATTATGATAATCCATGGATTAAATCAGGAGTTATCTGTAACTTGACAATTTATCAAAAATAATTAAAGTAAAATGAGAATACCCTTTGTGAAATTAAGAGCTACCAGGTGGCCAAGACACGAGAAGCAATCAATAAACAGCAAGCTAATAAATGGGTTAATATATAAAAAAAAAATAAGAGCAACTGCTTCAGGATCAGAAAATACTGAGTATGTACCTCAATTAGATCATGGGGAAATATAATTTAAGATTTCATAATCATCTGAAATAAAAGGACCTTTATTTAATTTTTCCAGTTTCAATATGGTTCTTGTGGTAGAATGGTTTTTTTTTTCTGTTTATTACTTACTCTATTTAAGAGTTATACACTGATGTCCTTTGTCATGTGGCTTTGATAAATCTCCAAGTAGAACAGGTGGCTATGAGGCTTACTTTGGTCCATCATATTTTAGCAGGCATGCCATAATCAGAGGCTTGAAATATGCTTACTTCATTTGCCTTGGCCTCTTGTACTTCTCTTCCCCTCCATTAGAAGAACATTCCCTGGATAGCCCCGGGGTCCAGAATGAAACACCTCTTACGTGAACCTGAAACACAGTATGATGCAGAGGGCTCCCTCTGCTAACTTTGTAGTCAACCAATAAACTAGTGAGAGATTCATGATTTTTCTGTAAATCACCAAGATTTTATGCAACATAATCACAGTAACACTTGACTACCATAGTCCCCATAAACCTGTTACTTTTGATGATGGCTAGTATTGTTCAAAGTGAAGTTCACATCACATGAATTATGGAACTTGGATTGTAGAAAATAGTTTCATTTATAGTATCTCTGGTAAAACCTCATGTAGCTGTTTGTGACAGACTGGGCAGTATGTGTATGGAAGCTAGTAGAAAACACTACATCTCAAGGACACTTCAGATTACTTTGAAGCAAATGGTAAATGGAAGTGGGGCCATATGGCATTATGCCTGATTATGGAAGAAATCTTTATTGGTTAGGAAAGAATAAATTAGCCTGAAGTGATTGAAAAAGCTCAAAATCTGAATGGTTTAACAAATCTCAGGTTTATTTTTTACTTGTGCAAAAACCAGGTGACCCTTCAAAGCAATTATCCTCCATGTGGTGACTCAGTGATCCAGGCTAGTGGAGCCTCTGCCATCCTATAACTGTGTCATCTGGAAGCACAGCCTACATGGCCAATGTGGCAGGTAAAGGGAGTACAAAAGGGTCTCATACAGGCAATTAAGTATTTCATTTCAGAAATAACCCACATCACTTCCCCTCACAGCCCATTGGTCAGAACTACACACATGCTCCTATCTAATTAATAACAAGGCAGTAAAAAGTATAATATAATCTTGTACCTGGAAGGGGAATGACTCTCTATGTGAGTAAACACTAGAAATGTCAACCACAAAGTCATATTGTCTATTTTATTAAATGGATAAGGTCATCAGTGAGTTGTCAATGTACAAACATTAATTGCTGTGTGGAAACCATGTGATAATCTTTAGCTGATTGACAACTGAACACAATTTCTTAAAAGTATCCTGGAGTATAACTAGTGACACATACATTCAAAGTCAATTTCTCTATTAACATGAAAGAATATTCAGCAAGTGCTTGCTGGTACTCTGAGTAGTGGAAGCCTTCAAGAAATCACTTTCTATACAGCTGTCTGGGGTAATGAATCTATCTAAAATAATTGGAATCCCACATAGAGAAGGGCACAACCTTTTGAGCCCTTTAGGGATCAGACTGTGAAGGATATAAGGTAGAAGGACGGAGCATTTAAGTCTCTCCGTAGACCTAAATGGCTTTGGGGCAGATAAAACATAACCAAATTTCTCTGTAGCCATTCACCTGTTAGAAATTCTGTGCAACAGAGAACTGTGTTCAACTGAAATAAGACCCCATGTAGACATGCAATATTCCTAAGGGGAGAAAAAAAAATAAAAAAACCCTCAGCTCTAGAGGTCATTGTTGGCAAGAGGGGTTTGATTATATGAATTTGTAGCCACGGCTCACAACATACAATCCAGGCAACATTTAGCTGCTGTATAATGGGCTAGATTCTCCAATAAGACATCAATGCCCAAAGTCCTGAAATTGTGAACTGGGCAAAATAACCACAGGGATAATAAAACTATTTTATAGGCTTAGAAAAATAGAAAATGGTGTTTTGAAATGAGTCATGTTATACAATTTGTAGATCCATAGAGGAAGAAAAATTGGTAATAGTTAGGGAGTTAATAAGAGAAAGCTAGAGGAAAACAGTGCTTTGTGTCTTGGGTATGATTTTATTTACAACTTCTCTACTGGGTGTAAGAAGCAAAATCTGTCTAGGAAGTAACATTGTCTAGACATGACCCCCAGAAGTGTCATTTTACTTTTGTTCTTCCCAGCAATTACGTTAAATTTGTAACTACCCCAAGCATCCACACCTCCTGTGTGTACCCTGCAGGACCACAGCTTCCATTTTCCCAGCTTAGGGCCGAATCCTAGAGACCTGTTCATTGTGGCTTCCATAAAACTATCTGGTTTTGCTTTAAGGAACAGTGGGTGTCTTAGATGACATTGCTCTAGTGGTGAGAAAAGATTAGGTGATTCTAATATTGAGTTGAGAAACCATCTGTATCCAGTCAAATAAAGTAATACATGCTTCTGTTGGCACTCTTAGGAGGCAATTGCCTTCAAGGCTATGGGGTCCCTAACTATTAGCACCACTATATTCCCTGAGGATAAATGGTATAACTCAGAAAGAGACTGCAGTGTTTAGGCCTCAAATTTTGCAGAGCCTGCAAAAGCTTTAAAAGCTAGGAGTGTCTAGGAGTGTTATTCTTGAATATAACATTTTGAAGTTAAAAAGAACTTGGTTCATTTGCAAGTCATTTTGCATCCAGTGAAAAAATACATGAACCCAACACTTTATACGCTGTATATATATTACATACATATATATCACATGTACATGTGTGTATGTGTGTATGCATATGCGTGCATGTGTGTGTGTGTGCATTTGAGAGAGTGTGTGTATATATATTTATATATATGAGAATTTAAAAAATTACAGTCAGTTGAAAACTTATGAATGGAGATCTCTAAGCTGCTGGAGTACAAACTCCCCATGCCTGGCCACTTAGACATTTAAGGGTTGACTGTTGTTATTTTAGTGTCCTAAGCTGCCAGGAAACATCCATTTTCTTCTTTAATTTACCATGGATTCTGGCCAAATAGAAGGATTCCTATGACTTGAAGAGTTGAAAAGTACTATCATTAACATTTTTTCCAATTAATAAGAAAAATTAAGTGCTAAAGTGTGTCAGACACTCTTGGAAAATCCTCCCCTGCAAGGCATTTTCATGGTTACAACCATTCCTTTATCTGAGGACAAGAACAGACTTGATGTAGTTTTACCTGGGGAACGCAGACCACAAAATGTGAGTCATTCAAGTCTCAAGGGATAATTTATACATATCACAATAAAGGTAGGAGATAAATATTGAGAGATTCTGCAGTCTTTTTGTCTTATATCATGACATGATATATTTCATGCTTACTACTTTATCATCTTCCTATTAGTTAAGAGGAGAAACCTGACCTACCTTGTAATATTTCCATTAGGGAAAAGAGGAAACCTAACGTATAGAGCCCCACATAAAAAAGGAAAAGTAATACTTGAATAACTGGCTTGAATAACTGGATGTAGCTACTGTCAGACATGTTGAGGAATTAAAATATTTAAAGAATGCACCCCAGGGGCGAACCAAAAAGCCAGAGCACATACATCCATATATGTGTGTGTGTGTGTGTGTGTTATTGATTGTCTTTTCTTGAGTAGCAAATAAAAATGTTTTGTTAAAGAAACTATTTTGCCTTATGTGTGTCTCTTGGAGTTTGGTCACATTCACTCACTGCCCTTAAAAAGAACCCAGCACATCTTTGCTAATCCCTGAAATATCAACAGCCCCCTGGTGTTCATGCAGTTCTTGCAACTTTGCTTCTCACGTCTTCCTCTTACTGCTTTCATGTAAATTATCCATCTCATTCTCACCTTACTTACTTCTTGTAGGTTTTTCTTTCTTCCTATTATTAAATTATCCAGACCCACTTTTTTTTTCTTGAAGTAATATAACACTTACAAAGGGATTTGGGGTCATGAAGGAACTTAAGTCACCACATGGCAAACTAAAATGAAATGTGACAATAAAATATTTTAATTTTGGGGGGGTTCATCACTTTCTCACTTTTTATTTTTGTCTTATGCTTTCTTCTCAGTGAGAAAGAGACATGTAATTATCCATCTTCCTCAAACAATATAAATTCTGCATACATTTAACATTTCAGGTAATCAAAGCCCCTTTGGTCAATACACCACCATCTACATTTTCTCATTGGTTGTCTTGTCTTCAGGCTCAAAAGCCTCTGAGTCCTCTCCTAAGATCTGATCCCCAACAATGCGTGTCTGTGCACATACATGTACAACCCTCCCCCCGCCCCCACTCCCCGCACACAATCTCCTTTCTCCTCACCTGATACCTGGTCACCTTTATTTATTTTCTTGGGTTTACCCAGGAATCTCGAAATCCTCATTTTTTAAATGCAGAGTAGTTAAGGTGTCTTCATCTCACTCCAGCCAATCCACTTTATATTCCTAATCAAAGCAACTAGTGGAATTAAAGGGTAAAGGCATTACTTTAAAGAGAAATAATCACGCTATTTTAGAAGCAGTTCCAGGCAGTCAGTTCTGACTTTACAGAGTGGGAATAATCGACTGTGAGATTCCTGAAGGGAGGGAATGTTTTTGTTGAGTTCATTGCTATAACCCCAATTGCTAGAACTTTGCCTGGCTCATAGTAAGCATTTGATAAATCTTTGCCAAAAAAAAATGCCAGTGTAAGGGGCTTATTCTTTGCACTTTAAAATAAAGGGCTAGAAGAATGCAAAGATAATATCGCAGAAAGATTATATGGGATAGTAATGGAATTTGCAGTCTGTAATGGAGATATTTCTGGGGAAATTGAGCCTTCCTTGCCCTTCTCAGAGACACTAGAGTGCTACTATCACTTGGCATATATGACTGCAATCTCTTGGCCTCGATCACTGTCCTTTAATAAAGTGAATTAGCACTTTTAACTTTTCATTACTTTACCAGAGTGAAGGCAGCTACCACCTTCCTTGGCTCCCTTTTCAGGGTCTGTGCCTGCATTTTCCCCTTGGCCTTGAACATGCTTTTTCCTTCCCAACCACTCTCCTCCACACACCCTGCACACACCTGAGCATACACACAGCACACACGTACACTCTGCCAAACTCCTAGTCATTCTTAATACCTATTTTTTAATAGCTCAGCATCATTTCCTCACCAATATTTTCTTTATCCCTATCCTAAGTAAGTCCTCCTTTTTGATCATTCTTAGCAAAGCACACTTCTCATTACCAGTAACATGTATTTGTGATGTGATTTGATAAACACTCCTTTCCCCACCCCACCCATGAGTCTAAGCCTACCATACTGCTGGGTGCTTACTAGGATCTCAAAAATTATCCGGAGAATGAGCCAAGATGAGACTCCTTGAATGTGGTAACTGCTGTTATTCTGAGTGAAAATTATCTAGCACTAAAGCTGACATTAAAATTATGAATTAGACTGGTAGGCCAAGATGATAAAACAACAGCCAGAAACATGACTAAAGCAACTCAAGAGCAAAACTTTTCAATGCACCTCCTTCGCTAATCACAAGCACTATTCACATTTGAAAATGAGTTTGGCTGAGAACTATTGATTTTCTCTTTGCTTCACTCTGGGCTTTGCGCTGAGAGTCCCGCTCTCAAGAGGTAGAACACCCTATCCTGATTTCACTTGGCCTTGGTTTGCCTCTAGCTCAAACGTGCCTGCCTAGCTGTCAGATGTAATTAAAGGGCAAGACAATAGCAACAACAACAGAAGCAGGATAGTTGAGAGACCTTGCTTGTTCTGTAAAACAGAACATTAAGAGGGGATTTTCAAAAGGCAAATGAGCACAGCAAAGATCCTCGGAGCAATCACTCTGCTTGACAATGGTGGAGGAGGCTCTACAGGTCTTTGGTCCCCTGCCTAGGATGCAGGCAGGGCAGGAGGAAAGACAGATCTGTCCCTGTGGCCTGACAGGGTATGGCCAGAGGTGCTGGAAGACAGAATCAGAGAGGGCTCTGCACAGTCAGACCCGATCTGAAATGGCAGCTGAAGGTGGTCAATCAGAAGGTGGTTGCACCCATAGCCCTCTGCTCAGGTCCTTGGCCCTGGGTGAATGACATCTTGTCACTGAGGGCAGCTGAGGGAGAATTATAAGAGCAGTAGAAGGTGACGGTGGAGGTGAACAAAGGTGAGGTTCCCATCACAGGCAGAAGGTAGGCAATGATCGTGACGAAGAGCTACCTTTCAGAAGGATGTTTGGTCTCTTGCATGATTTGTATCCGTCCCTTCCTGCCCCAAGTCATACTTTCCTCTCCCTCAGTTCCTTGGCATTCTGTTCTCCAAACTCAGCCCACATGCTTTCTCCTCTTCTTTTCCTTATTCTGGTTCAGCATCACATCCTCAAACAAATCCTCTTTATTATAAGAGAATCTACCTGTGGAATGGGGAGAAAAACATGGAGCAAAGTCAAAACCTTTGGTAATGGTTAGGGCAGAGGAGAGGGTAGGGAAACTAAGAATTTCTGTCCCATAGCTCAGGATACCCTCTGAGAAAGACATCTTTGGGCCAGGTGCGTTGGCTGGCCCATGTAATCCCAGCACTTTAGGAGGCTGAGGCAGGAGGATTGCTTGAGGCCAGGAGTTGGAGGCCATCTCTTAAAACATTTTTTTAAAATTAGTCGGATGCAGCCACTTGTGCCTGTATTCCCAGCTACTTGCGAGGCTAGTAGGAGGATTGCTTAAGCCCACAAGTTTGAGGCTTCGGTGAGCCAAATTTGCACCATGCACTCCAGCCTGGGCTATAAAGTGAGACCCTATCTCAAAAGCAAAACAAAACAAAACAACAACAAAAATATGCACATACATACACACAGAGTAATACCAATATTTTATTTATTTATTCACCCTTTTTGAATCTAAAGGAACAAGTTTATTAAGTGGGAAATACAGGATTTGAAAGTTGGTCAGTCTGATTCCAAAGTCTGTGTTCTTTTATTTTTTATTTTTATTTTTTTCACATTTTATTTTAGTTTCAGGGTTACATGTGCAGGTTTGTTACAAAGATATATTGCTTGATGCTGAGGTTTAGAGTGTAAATGAATCCATCACCCAGGTAGTGAGCATAGTACCCAATAGGTAGTTTTTCAACCCTTGTTCTTTTCTCCCTCCCCACTCTATTGTCCCCAGTGTCTATTGTTGCCATCTTTATGTTCATGTGTATCCAGTGTTAAGCTCCCACTTATAAGTGAGAACATGCAGTATTTGGTTTTCTGTTTCTATATTGATTTGCTTAGGATAATAGCTTCTAGCTGCATTGATGTTACTGCAAAAAAAAAAAAAAAACCAAATAAAAATATTTCATTATTTTTTATGGCTGTGTAGTATTCCATCATGTACATGTACCACATTTTAAGAAATTCTTACATTTTAATAGAGGTAGGGGTTTCTTCCCTCTCTCCGAATTTTTATTTGAAAAAATTCCAATTCTAAGAATCTGAAAGAATACTATAGTGAATATATTTATAGCCCTCATTTAAATTCACATTTGCTAACATTTTGTCACGTTTTGTCTGCATATTCATGTGTATAAACAAACACATGGGATTTTTTCTGAACCATTTAAAACAATTTTCAGGCATTTATAACCTTTCAACCCTAAATACTTTAGAATTCTTGAGGACAGAAACCTTGTCCTATGTAACTACACTACCATTATCACAACTAAGAAGTCTGACACAGATATAATAGCTGCCTCACATGTAGCCCGTATTTACATTCCCCCCAGTGTTCTCCAAATGTCTTTCATAGCCTTTTTAAAATCCAGGATATGATTAAAGGTATATTATTACATTTTGTCTGTTTCTTTATTCTCCTTTAAAATATAATAGCCCTCTACTTTACTCATGCATGTATTCATGAATATATGTTATCTATCTCCTGTATTTTATGTTGTTGGCAGTTTTTGAGAATCTGGACTAGTTATCCTACAGAACATCCTCAAATTTTGGATTTTTCTGTTGCTTCATGACAAGATTCAAGTTAAGCATTTTTGGCAAGGTCTTGTGCAATTGACATTGAATCAGATCATGAGGGACATAATGTCAGTTTATACCATTATTGGAATTGCTAAATATCACTCGGTAAAAGTGATGGCCACCAGGTGTCTCCATTAGAAAAGCTCTCTCTTATTCTGTAATTAAGAAAGGACCTGTGGGATGATAGTTTGAAATCCCATTATGTTTTGCTTTTCAAGAAACTTTACTCAATGGTTCCAACTTCTGTTATTGACCCTTTGCTGAATGAATTGTTTGATGATGATAAAATGCTAATTTTCTATTTCTATTACTCCTTCTTTAATTCTATTACATGTGTTAGCTGGTACTCTGTGAATAACTTTTTTTTTTTCTTTTTCAACATAGGGGTGAGGAGTGTGTGTGTGTGTGTGTGTGTGTGTGTGTTGTGATGAAATATGAAATATTTAAATATTTATGAATATGAAATAATGTGAATATGAAATAACTTAAAGACCCAAAAGTGTATATGAATAAATCCCACAGTACTGACCATATCCTGCTTAAAATGCCCCACATGTGGTTAGATGCTTTTTTTTATGACTAGTCTTTGATGTGGACCTCAAGCCTTCCAAGATCTCTGAATGAGCCAATTCCACAGGTGTATTTTTCTTCCTGGCTCTCTGAGCACAAGAACATCAGCAGTATTGTATGAGGAATTTAGGCAATGTACACAGGAGTCCAAAAAGGGAATACTCTTGTAAACTATACACATAAAAGTCCTTGTTAAGGGATGATGTTAACTCACTTGGGGATGGAAATAAGGCAGGAAATATTCAGGGCAAGGTTGGAATAGTATAGTTATTGGGGATATCTTACAAACTGTCAAGTGATAAAATTTAACTCTTAGAGCACAGACTGAGTAGAAGAAGAAAAAGAGAAATATTAATAAACAAGAAATGGAAGTGTCAATGTATGTCAGAGACAGGTCGGAAAGGGAGCTTCCTTGTTTACTTCGGAACTCTCTGAATTTATAGTGGATTTAACACAGATTCACCTCCCCTCAACAGGGAGCTTAGCGGCCTCTCTGTGTGGGAGACCAGACGGACTTAATGGAACCAAATGTCTGAGTGGGGCAGCCTCGGTCGTAGGAAATGCTGTCCACGACACTCTTGCACCTCCTTGCCTAGTCTCTGCGGTTCATTTCCTGTGAGTGATGGTCTCATGTGGCATCAGCAACAAAGCTGAGATGTAATCTTTCCATTTGTACCTGGCCAGGAAGTTCCTGCAGAGATTAAATAAGGGGGACGTGAGTGCACGTGTTGGTGGTGTGGGGTGGCGGGGGGGCACAGCAGCAAGGAGGAGAGGAAAGACAAGTGTGTTTAAATCAGTGGAACAATCACTACCAGGCTGGCGCAATTTTGAGATTAGGGCTTTTGGTTCTGCTTTATTTTATTTTATTTTTTTACAAAAAGAAACGATCTTTTTCCGATGAAAAAGTCGTGCTGCTGTATTGTAATCTCACCTCCACTCGCACAGTTTCGCGCTGTTTCATTTCTGACCCACTTTCTTCATCTTCGTTTGTTTCCTTCAAGAGCAGTTTTAGCTCCCAACCCCAGCCAGTACCTTGCTTAAATTGCTTTAATCTCCAAGTGTTTCTTATATTGATTTTAAACAGTAAAGCTGCCAATCAACTTCTCTCCTTGTGCAGCAGTCGAGGGCAGAGAGATTAAAACAACAAACAAATGAGGCTGAAGCTAGGAAGTCGGTTAGAATTTCCAAATGAATGTTAGCAGCTCCTCTGTCCCCTTCCTACCACAGAGGTGCAAGATTATTATGAAGAGACTAAGTCTAGCTTTGTAATGTTAATAATAGCCAGCATTTAATGAACAGTTGCTCAGTGCCAGGAATCATTCTAAATACTGTATTCATTTAACTCATTTAATCTTTGCAACAATCCTATAGGGCAAGTACTATCATTATTTTAACAGAAGGGGAAACTAAGGCATAGAAAGGTTAACTGACTTGTCCAAGATCACACAGCTAGTAAATGGCAGAGCATGAGTCCAAAGTCAGTCTGGCTCCAGAATATGAAATAATAACAAACAGGCTCTAAGAACTCTTTTGTGTAGTTACAAGTCTCTATCCAGCTGTAGCATAGCACAGGGTGAAGCAGGAATATCATCTTCCAGGAAACAGAGAGAGTTAGCTGTGGTCAAAACGGAGGTCAAAGGTCATATGCCCTTTTTTAATCCAATAAACATTCATCGGTCCCTGATTATGTAAAAGCACTAAATTTGAGTTTGGGATTATAAAGGCAGCTAAGATGCTGTTACAGCTTACAGGGACCTCAAAGTCTTAACAGATTCTAATCACAGATAATCAGTCTACGAGGGAAGATGATGGTGGAAGAGGAAGATTAGGCAGGTGTGTGATTAAGCAGTTATTCATCCCTCAAGTCATGGCTCAAACCTCACCTCTTCCAGAAGGCCTTCCCTAACCACCTTCTGCTGCTTCCTTCTTATTTTATCACTCACTGTTGAACACTGCAACCATTGGAGCACTTATTTGTCTCTTCCACTAGATCATGGGCTTCCAGATGACATCCTGAGGGTCAAATGTAGCCCACTGCCTTTTTCATAAATAAAGTTTTATTGGAACATGCCACAATCACTTGTTGATATATTGTTTCTGACTGCTCTTGAGCTGTAACAGTGGAATCGAACAGTTGGATAGGAGACTCTGTGACCTGTAAAGCCTAAACTATTTGCAAACTGTCCCTTTTTAGGAAAAGTTTGCTGACTCCTACAGCAGACTATGAGCTTTGTTAGCGCACAGAGCTTGGCCTTCATTTCTGAATCTGCATTAGCCAGCACCACAGGAGCAGGGTCATTTTGGGTAAAGCTAACATCTGCCATCATTGCGACAGCATCATTGAAGCTTGGCCTGGAGTATTCTTAAAATGACAGGTTCCTGCTAGACAGAGGAACAGAGGGGATGCTGGAACTCCTGCACAGCTCTTCTGTTTCCCAGTTCCGTGATGGGTGATTTAGCAAACAATGGCAGGTCTGCTGAAAGCACTCTTCAAGAACTAACACGCATAAGGAAGAGAGGCTTGGGGGCAGGCAGAAAGAAAGAAGTGGAGACAATGGAAAAATAGACAACATGTGGGGTGACTGGCCACTTTAATTTTCCTAGGAGGTGACATAACTTCTGTGACAGGTATGCTATTTTGGTTCTTAATTGGGACTCTTATTAATATGGTGTTGGACGTCTCTGACCGCACCTGCTGTGTTAGGGATTGTAAAGTGGTGTGTATAATACCACATCTATCTTGGGAAGGACAGAATGGGAGGTGGTGTGAGGGTGGGCAAGCAACAGATTGGACGGTGGGTAGAAATTACCTGCACAGTTTCTGTGCTCTGAGCTGGTAATGAGCCCACGGTGTTTGAATGAACACTCCATCCAAGCAATTGCTGGCAAGAGGGTCATCAGTCTTGAAAGAGAACATTTTTGCCTGAACTGCAGCACCATGAACGAGCTCAGCTGGTCTGAACACTACTGGTGCCTTGGCCAACAATTTCCCCCACAAATGTTGTGCTGGGAACAGTGCAGAGTTATCAATAGACTGGCTGCAACCTGCAGAGAGGCCTAGGAGTCAGGAGCCAGAGGTAGAACTGCTGGAAAAGGGTGACCTGTGATCCCTAATATGGGTGACTAAGAAATTTCCAGAGAGAGGCAGGCTGAACATTGTTGTTGTTATTGTCCTTGAAGATCTGGCTGTGTTGGGTTGCTTTTCAACTTGAATCAGAGGGCCATGAATGCTGTCAGAGCCTTTGTTTTTCCTCACATGTGGGGCAGCTGAGAATCTAAGTGTCCTTGTCATGGATTAGGAGTCATTAGAATGTCAGGCTTAAAGGGCTGTTAAAGGTCATGAAGTTCTACCTCTTAACTGACTGTTAAAATTCAATTAGGAAGCTGTGATCGATAGTGAGCAGCTTTCATTTGAACACCTCCTTTCCTGAAGAACTGAGATCTTCCCGATGTATACCATAATATCTTGGGCCAATTTAACTATTAGAAAGTTGTAGACAATCTGCTTCATGTTGTACCAATAGCTGTCTCCTTCATGTTACAGAATGAGCCTAATCTTGCTTTCACATAATACATCTTATGTATTTGCAGATGGCTTCCTTTCTACCCCTACCACCCACATCCTGAGTATTCTTTTCTCTGGGTTATATAATCCCATTTCCTTTAAAGTTTCCCATAGACATGGTTTTGATTTCACTTGCAATTTTAATAGAATTTTTTGAAACATGCCTCAACCTGTCTTTAGCCTTCTTTTAGCTGCTATCCAGAATGAATGCAGTGATTCAATGCTCCCTTCCTCCTGCTAAATGTGCTTCTCCCACAAGGCAAAATGGATTGAGGGAGGATGACTCTCGGATATCAAAACTAATCAGTTCTCAAAGAAAAGCTCTCATATTCTTATTATAAATTTAAGTCCACAGGCAAATAAGCATTTAATGGGGGATTTTAGCCACCATGAATCCCCAGCCCTATTTCAGAGGCACTCAGCCGGTCATTGAGTCATTGAGTGCTCTGGTATCGATTCTACGTTTTTTGTTGTTGCTGCTGTTTTGGTTAGATTTTTAAAATTTGTTCATTACTTTTGAATTTTTTTAAAGAGGATGTTCTGAAGAAAAAAGAGAGATATGAATGACTGTAGTGAAGATGATTATCCTTCAGCCATGCTCTGCTAACGCACCATTCTCCCCCAATCCAACTCCTTCTCAGTTAATACAATACTTTGAAAATGAAGAGCTAATTTTCTTGAGCTAAAAACCATTGAGCTTGTGTTTTATCTTTTTCTTTATAAATGTGGCAAGAGATTTTACTCTCATAGCTAGTCAAGTGATTCCCCAACCATTTTATGGACAAAAGACATGACATTTTACATGGGCCAGAACTTTTTTGAAAGAGCCAAGCTGTAGGAAGTTAGCAATAGAGGAATCCAAAAAAAATAATAAAACTCCAAAAAAAATAATAAGACTCTTACTTCATGGGTGAGGAAAAGGTAAATGGTGGGCACAGCTGACCTGGAACAGGGTTGGAACGTGAGCCAAGGCTTCCTAATGGCCATCAGTTAACTTCTCCTGAAATTGAGGTCTCACTAAAATTCCCTTTTATTTTTATAGGATGGAAATATTGGAAACACAATAATTGAAAATGTGACAATTTCTATACTGTTTACACTTCCTTTTCTCCCCCTTTTACTTTTCCCTTGACTTTTAAAATAAAATTCTCCTTGAAAATGTGAGTCTGTCTCATCTACACTGAGGGGCTATAAGGAAGGGGATGATTATCCAACATGGGAGTAAACTGTTGGAGGGGAGATGAGTATTACTGGGGCCTGTAGTGATGTAGGAACGTCCTGGAATGGGCACATGAGGCCTTGAGGCACGCTAGTGTGCTGAGCACTGCCTGTCCTACTGTATACCACAGCCCCCAGGGAACAAGAGTGGTCAAGACACCCTGCAGAAACCACAGCTAGCCCTAAACAGCTCCAAAGCCTCCCCACTTTTATCCTAAAATTTTGTGTGAATTGTAGATTGTACTCCATAATACCGCAATCCACAAAATCTAAAATGCGTTATTATAAGATACATCATCATTTTATTTATCACTAAGAAAATAAAAGGCTGCAAGTTAAACTGGGGCACAGCATTGATGGAAAAATGTATTCTAAGTTCAAAGATGTTAAAACATGAGTGTCTGAGGATCAATAAAATATTGGATATTGTCTAGAGTTAATATAAAAACATCATTTTCCTCTTCTTCCAATCTTTAAACTGTTTAATTCAAAAATTGTGACATGTTTCTCCTTTGGCTTTATGTGGGATGTCGAGGCACATTACCACAAACCCCCTGAGTATTCATATCCCCATTTACATAGCAGTAATTACACCATTTCCTGGTGTCAGTGGTAGGAAACATCTTTGGGGGTGATGAGTAAAGGGAAGGATTCTGGAACATTTTTTCAATTAAAGCCCTAAAAACCCAAGATAACTGAAAAACATTTGTTCAAACAAAATCTTTTACACACACTTAGAAAAAAGTAGAACCCAAACGTTCATCAACTGATGAATGGATAAATAAAATGTGTCGTAGTCTTATGATAAAATAATATTCAGCTATGAAAAGCAATAAAGTACTGATACATCCCACAACATGGATGAACTTTGAAAACATTATGGAAAGTGAAAGAAACCAGTCATAAAAGGTCGTATATTATGATGCAATTTATGTAAAATGTCCAGAATAGGTAAATCTATAGAGATAGCAACATCAGTGGTTGTCAGAAGCTGGGGGAAGTCAGGAATGGGGAATAAACGTTTAATAGATATGGGATTTGTCTTCTGGGTGATGAGAATTTTCTGCAATTAGATACTGGTGATTATTGCACAACATTGTGAACATAATAAACATCACTAAATTGTAAATTTTAAAATGATTAAAAAGTCAATTTTGTTATGTGAATTTTATCTCAGTTAAAAATGGTTTAAAAAAAAAAAACGCTACTCAAACAGTGTTGTTTTGTTTGTAGTTTCTCCAGTTAAAAGCAGAAACAACTCTGTTGGAAACAGGATTGGGAAGATGTTTAACGCAGCCTACTTAGTTCCCCCTTGTTCTTACTCCAAAGAGTGGCCTCTGAGGTTCTTCTGCAGAAGCCTGGGGCTTTGGAGAGCCAGTTTGAAACTCACTTCCTTTAAACTCTTCCGGCAAAGTGGACTCTCACTTTGTCCCATCTTCCTTGGTGTGTGGTAAGACTCTGGGTCCCTTTCTTCCAGGAACCATTTCCCTGAGCAGTGAGGAGAGTACATCGCTCCAAGTCCCCTCCTTCTTTCTCCAGCTCTTCTGGGTACTCCGGATTCAAACTGCTTCTGCACTGGCACCACGTTCCTTACACATTCCGGAGCCAAGTTTTTATACCACCCACATCCACCGTGAAAGGGCAGCCACAAGACAACAGAGAAACATTATGCTCTGCTAGAAAGATTTTTTTCCCAACCTTGAATGCCCTCTGGAATGTGGCACATGAACACACACATTGCACATACACACAAAGGTATGTGGGGTGCTCAGTCACAGGTGCTGCTTTGGTCCATAATGTCCAGTTTGGCCTGTCTCAAGCTCATCATGTTTTAAGAGTTGCTCATAACAGACTCATTTATTCTCTCCATGTTGGGACTCTGCCTTTCTTCCACATTGATTCACCGGCCCCCTGCCCCACCTCCACAGTCCCAGGTTTATGGCTGATACTAGTGCCTCTGTTTCTGATCCTGGTTGTTCTGTGTCTCATGTCTGCTATTTGTGTAGCCTTTCCTCCTGAAAACTCACTTTGTTGGCTCTGGAGAGTGGCCTGAATAAGGGCAGCCAGGAGCGTCAAGCTTCACCTACACTAAGTCACCAAGAAGCCTACAATAGTGTTTTCTACTTCTCTCCTTATGCTATTTTCTGTACTTGATGTATACTTTCCTTCTCTCTTTCATGACAAACACACTCATGTTTTAAGGCTCAGCTCAGATCCAGAAAATGAGGTCTGAGCATATATGAAAGGACTTACGTCCCATTCCACACACATAATCATGCTACATAAAATATCATAAAAGTAAACAATACACAGCCAATCTGAAAGCATAGAAAGGAAGATCTTCATTAGCTGGACATGGTGATGTGCACCTGTAGTTCCCAGTTACTTGGAAAGCTGAGGTGGGAGGATCACTTGAGCCCAGGAGTTTGAAGCTACAGTGAGCTATGATTGCACTAGGGTGACAGAGCAAGACTTGACTCAAAAATAATAAATAAATAAATAAATAAATAAATAAATAAATAAATGGAAAGGGGGAATGGAAGTGCCAGCATTGAAGGGGGGACCTTAAGTCGGAGCAGAGAAGTGAGACTGATTCAAAATCTGTCACAGAAGTGGGAAAAGATTATGTATGAATCTGAGTCATTTTTACCTGGGGGAACTGGAAACCTGAACAAAGAAAGATGCCTCAAAGAATACCCTAGGTATGCAATGGGGACTCTACCACCAGTCCCCAACTTCCAGGACCATAAGTTGAACCCTGTGAGTAACAAGAATCCTTGGCTTAAGCCAAATATACCTGTGAAATTCAAGTTCACATAACCTTTAGGATGTTAAGTCTCCAAGATGAAACATTAGTAATAAAAATAATTAGGCCCCAGGTTTGTGAAATCTATAGGAATGCTTCTATAATATAGAACACAAAATATAACTATAAACCTTTACTGAAATGACTTTCTGGTAAAAATTAAGCATCACACAAAGAACGAACTACAGTGAACCATCAGCATAGGAAGCAAGTAGAAAAACCAGTGCTTTATGAATTAGATAATTGTAAAATCCAAAAGATGTTGTAAAGTAAGTATGTTTAAAATGGTAAAAGAGATAGATGGAGCTAAGAATATATTTGTCAAGAACAACAGAATATACAGAAAGATTAGAAGTATTTTTAAAAAATGAATAGAAACTCTAGAAATTAATGGAATTAATGGGAGTTGTAGACATCACGAGGTCAGGAAAAGACCATCCTGGATGGACTAAAAATACAGTGGCGGCGCCAGTCCCAGCTACTCGGGAGGCTGAGGCAGGAGAATGGCGGGAACCCGGGAGGCGGAAAAGCCGAGATCGCGCCACTGCAATGGGCGACAGAGCGAGACTCCGCCGTCAAAAAAAAAAAAAAACAAAAAAAAAAAAACCATGGAACTGGAATGAAAAGATAATTCTGAACTGAAGAAATCACCCAGAATGCAGTTCAATGATATAAAGAGATGAAAGATAAAATTAGGATAACATAAAAATATCCAGCATGCACCTATTCAAGAGAATGTTATTACAGGGGAGAGTGATGTTTATAGAGACACAGACTTTTTTTTTTTTCCAGTTTTAAAAAAAGGATCTAAACAACATGTATAGTCCTGGCAAGACAAATAAACACAAGTCCATACCCAAGATATCTTATTTCAATAGGATAGAATATCAAAGACAAATTCTTTTTTTATTATTATTATACTTTAAGTTCTAGGGTACATGTGCACAACGTG
Organism: Macaca thibetana thibetana; assembly: GCF_024542745.1. Lineage (NCBI taxonomy): Eukaryota > Metazoa > Chordata > Mammalia > Primates > Cercopithecidae > Macaca > Macaca thibetana. The sequence continues at coordinate 22,254,389 of NC_065592.1, read as the reverse complement.
CAAGTTTGTTACATATGTATACTTGTTGCCGTGTTGGTGTGCTGCACCCATCAACTCGTCAGCACACATCAACTCGTCATTTACATCAGGTATAACTCCCAATGCCATCCCTCTCCCCTCCCCCCTCCCCATAATAGGCCCTGGTGTGTGATGTTCCCCTTCCAGAGTCCAAGTGATCTCATTGATCAATTCCCACCTGTGAGTGAAAACATGCAGTGTTTGGTTTTCTGTTCTTGAGATAGTTTGCTGAGAATGATGGTTTCCAGCTGCATCCATGTCCCTACAAAGCACACAAACTCATCCTTTTTTATGGCTGCATAGTATCCCATGGTGTATATGTGCCATATTTTCTTAATCCAGTCTGTCACTGATGGACATTTGGGTTGATTCCAAGTCTTTGCTATTGTGAATAGTGCCGCAATAAACATACGTGTGCATGTGTCTTTATAGCAGCATGATTTATAATCCTTTGGGTATATACCCAGTAATGAGATGGCTGGGTCATACGGTATTTCTAGTTCTAGATCCCTGAGGATTCGCCATACTGTTTTCCACAATGGTTGAACCAGTTTACAATCCCACCAACAGTGTAAAAGTGTTCCTATTTCTCCACATCCTCTCCAGCACCTGTTGTTTCCGGACTTTTGAATGATTGCCATTCTAACTGGTGTGAGATGGTATCTCATTGTGGTTTTGATTTGCATTTCTCTGGTGGCCAGTGATGATGAGCATTTTTTCATGTATCTGTTGGCTGTATGAATGTCTTCTTTTGAGAAATGTCTGTTCATATCCTTTGCTCACTTTTTGACAGGGTTGTTTGTTTTATTCTTGTAAATTTGTTTGAGTTCTTTGTAGGTTCTGGATATTAGCCCTTTGTCAGATGAGTAGATTGCAAAAATTTTCTCCCATTCTGTAGGTTGCCTGTTCACTCTGATGGTAGTTTCTTTTGCTGTGCAGAAGCTCTTTAGTTTAATTAGATCCCATTTGTCAATTTTGGCTTTTGCTGCCATTGCTTTTGGTGTTTTAGACATGAAGTCCTTGCCCAGGCCTATGTCCTGAATGGTATTACCTAGGTTTTCTTCTAGGGTTTTTATGGTTTTAGGTCTAACATTTAAGTCTCTAATCTGTCTTGAATTAATTTTCATATAAGGAGTAAGGAAAGGATCCAGTTTCAGCTTTCTACTTATGGCTAGCCAATTTTCCCAACACCATTTATTAAATAGGGAATCTTTTCCCCATTTCTTGTTTCTCTCAGGTTTGTCAAAGATCAAATGGCTGTAGATGTGTGGTATTATTTCTGAAGGCTCTGTTCTGTTCCATTGGTCTATATCTCTGTTTTGGTACCAGTACCATGCTGTTTTGGTTACTGTAGCCTTGTCAAAGACAAATTCTTAAAAGGTACAAGAAAGGAAAGCGAGATCACCAACATAGGGATGACTGTTAGCCTGACAACTGTCAACCTAACATTTTATACCTAGGTTAAACCATCATTTGGAAGTAAAACTTACATGAAAACATTTGCAGACAGGAAGCAGACTTGTTAGCTCACTGGCCTCTTCAAAAAGACTATAAAAGGATGAACTGAAGTAAAAAGGAAACTGAAAGTAAATAAACTTTCAGTTGTGTGGGATAAAAGAGATGACATTGAGTAAATATTATTAAATTAAGTACAGTTAATGCTAAATAAGTATAAACTTCGAATGTATGCATAAATGTGTGTATAGATGCATATGCACATACACTAATGGAAAAGTTAAAAAGAGTAGAAATAAAATACTTTCCAATTACACAGAAGATACAAAAAGGGATTTCATAGTTAGAGGGTCCTATGCACCTCATGGTATTCACATAGAAAATAGAAATGCAGATTAATTTTAAACCTTATTAAATATAGCATGCATGTTAAAATTGAAGAGTATTCTCTAAATTAATCCAAATGGAATGTATAATTTACAATTAAAAATGAGGAAATATCATTTAGTAGAAGGCAGATAAGTTGTCAATCTAGTAGAAGGCAGATAAGTTAAAAAGAAACCAAAATAAGGCACAGTAATAGAATGAAACCTGGCAATGGAAATGAATGTCTAACCTCTGTGTATCGATGTGGACAGGTCACAAAAACATAACAATCAGAGTAAAAGAGAAAGCTGGCAAAGTTTATGTATGGTGTTAACTTATATAACTCTGCTAACACATGAAAACATGCTATACTTGTGGCTATGTACAAATACAGAAACATGATTGTGAAGTGCTAACACCATTACGAGGGTGGGAATTGGTTCCTAAGATTAAAAAAGTATGGAATTAAAAAGAGCCACAAAAATGTTTTCTACCATATTGGTAATCTTTAATTCTGTGCAAGTTTGGAAGCATCTGTGAAAAAATGTTGACATTAGTTAAATCTAGTTAGTGAATATGTGAGTGTTTTATTATATTGTATTATCCAGATACTTTTCTATAAAATTGAAATGTACCTGGAAAGAAGATTCTACTGGCTAGGCACGGTAGCTCACGCCTGTAATCCCAGCACTTTGGGAGGCCAAGGCGGGCGGATCACGAGGTCAGGAGATGGAGACCATCCTGGCTAACACAGTGAAACCCGTCTCTACTAAGAATACAAAAAAAATTAGCCAGGCGTGGTGGCGGGCACCTGTAGTCCCAGCTACTTGGGAGGTTGAGGCAGGAGAATGGCGTGAACCTGGGAGGCAGAACTTGCAGTGAGCCGAGATTGTGCCACTGCACTCTAGTCTGGGTGACAGACCAAGACTCCCTCTCAAAAAAAAAAAGAAAAGTAAAAGAAAAAGAAAGAAAGAAGATTCTACTTAGGATGCCTCTCTATCTCTAAACAGTGTCTGATATCTCTTTTCTGTTTCATGGCACCATGCACTTACCTTTGGACAGTGCCTATCACATGATGGCTTAGGTGGTATTTTGGGGAAGCAGAGCCTGAGACAGGGATTTGGGTTCCTGTGATTTATAGAGGGAGAGTTCTTCAGTAAAAACCCATAATGGAGGAAGTGAAGTCAGTTAAGAAAGGAGAAAGAGGCAGCCACAGACATGATCTGAGGCACAGACTAGCCTTGGCTTGATCCACAGGGACAAGACTCTGGAGCAAAAACCACAGCACAGTTTTCTCCTCTGAAGTAAGATGTCTACCTTTTGTTTATTAGTACCCATTTGACTGTGGGCTGCCCCCTAGTGGAGGTCGGTGGGTCTGAGAAGCCAAGTACAGTTCTCCCAAGAAGGGAGTTGGGGAGGCTGCGAAACAGCAGTCAACACAGCAGTCAACACTCAGAACAGCTAGACCTTTGATGCATGGACCCTGCAAAGGCCATCTGGGTAGGGCAATAATCAACTTCTACCACACCCGTATCATCCTTACACATTTATGTATCTCTCTAATGCACTTTCTCTACTCTTCTAGACCCTGAGTTCCTTAAATCTGGGGCCAGGTAGAACAAATCAGGGTTGATCAGGTCCCACTCTGCTTTTTTACCTCCAGGAGTAGCACAGTGTTTCAGACAGGATAATCTACATGTTTAATGACCTGAAATAAGCAGGAAGAAAATGAACCTGCAATACTAAAAAGGGAATGTCAATAGGAAAAAGGCCTAAAGTCTGTTTTTACTTTTGCATTCCTGAGGTAGTTGGTGGAAGGTTGACTTTTTTTTTTCCTATTTTTTTTATTTTTAAAATTGACATATAAAATGGTATGTATTTATCAGGTACAATATGATGTTTTGAGGTATTTATCATCAGGGAAATGTAAGTCAAAACCACAATGAGATATCACCTCACTCCTGTTACAATGTCTATTATTAAAAAGACAAAAGATCCTCATGTTGGTAAGGATGTGGAAAAAAGGGAACCCTTGTGCATTGTTGGTGAAAATGTAAACTATTGTAGTCACTATGGAAAACACGATGGAGACTTCTCAAAAAATTGAAAATAGAACTACCATATGATCCAGCAATCGCACTACTAGGTATTTATCCCAAGCAAATGAAATCAGCATGTTGAAGAGATGTTTGTTCTTCCACATTTATTGAAACATTGTGCACAATAGCCAAGATATGGAATCAACTTAAGCGTCCATCAGAAGATGAGTAGCTGAAAATATATATATAGCATCTATATGCAATGGAATACTGACTTGTTGACA